>NC_071276.1:15157478-15472478 GCF_023375685.1 Ictalurus furcatus | reverse complement strand
AAAGTGAACAACATCTGTTTGAGTGTGTGAATATGGTATGATAAATGGGTCATCAAGTATTTCAGCAGATTGAACTGAGTAGAAGAAATACTGTAGCAGAGCCGAAAAATGGCTGCAGTTCAGCGACTCTAGTTTTCTAAACACACATCACTGAGGTTTCTAGAGCAGAGCCTCTATAACAATCAATAAAATGCATTTATGTAAATTATGTAGATCATCGGAGCAAAGACTAGCTACAGAGCTAGGATTTCATGAATTTTTTATTTAATTTAACCTCTCTGCTCTGAGCCAACTGATGGCACAGCTTTTTTTTTAAGTCGATGAAATAAATAAAATGTTTAAAGACAATTCGACAGAGAAATTTGTGTTTATTCGCCTCGTATCGCATTTAAAACCAATGCATCTCGTCTGTTCTGAGTTCGTAGCAATAGTTAAAAGTGGGAACATGACGTGTCACTATGAAATTAAACATAACCACTTCACCTTGTCTAATTGTATAGCCATAAATAAATCGTTCATTCTTAAGCAATAGAAGGTAACTGTTGTCTTCATTCAGTTGCTTATCCAGATGTTTTTAAACAGTGAATTTTGTATAAGTGGACTTTCACTTGATTTCCCCTAAAATAATATGCATCATTTGGTCAAGAAATCTTTTGAAATAATACATTTATCCAAATAAAATTGAAGGAAAATGACAAACATGTTCAATCTAATCTTTATCCATTGCATCTATCATTGCAGCTTATCTGTGATCAGCTTATCTGTGATCAAAATTGTTGTTAACAGACAACAATTTTGATACTTTTCCCTGTATTGTTCTTATGTACTGTAGTTTTTATGTAGCTTTTCAACACTGAGCCAACGCATTCATTCATTTATCTTCATTAAATGCGTTATCCTTGTCAGGGTGTTGGTGGTTCTGGGGTCAGTGCTGGGAACACTGGGCATGAGGCCAGAATACATCCTGGATGAGACACCAGTCCATTGTAGGGCATCATGCACACGTATTCATGCACACCTTCACACATAATGCAAATTTAGAGTAGCCAATCCATTTACCAGCATGTTTTTGTGAGGTGGGAGGAAAACCTGGAGGAAACTGGAGCAATACAGTAAAAGTAATTGTGGTTGTATAGATTATCCCCAAAGTTTTCAGGTGGTCCTCCCACAACTCTGATAACTTTTCCTCTGCAAAATAGTCTGATCCCCTTCATGGATCAAGACCTTGTGGTCAAGGGGTTTATGTACTTTGGTGAACCTCAGGGTTATGTCACTAGGAGCTTAATGCACCCAGGAAGATGAACACAGGTACGGCAGTGAGTGATCCTAAAGACCCCAAAGAATAGTACAAAAAAAAACCCAAGTGTATTTTGCCTGGATATGGATTACCAAGATTAATCCCTGCAGCCAGACATTGTGGTAGTGTCCACAGGCAAGCACCTGATGACCAGACCTTCCACATAACCTGGATGGGTAAAGACGCTGACAATCCAGAAGAGCATCAGAGTAGAGCTGCTGGTCATCCAAATCAAGAGGTGCAAGTTACATTGGCTAGGGCAATATATCAAGAGCAATAAAGTATCTCACTGGACAGAGACCCTGGGGGAAGACCCAGGACCTGTTGATGAAATTAAATAGCACAGTTGGCTTGGGAACATCTGGGGATCTGCCAAGGAGAAGCTATGGCTGAGGATAGAGAAGTCTGGACTGACCTTCCCCGCCCATTGCCACCATGACACCAAACTCATCAGGAAAAGCAAGAGGAAAACAAATTTATAAAAAAAAATATATATAGTCCCATCTCAGTTTATAAATACCTTTAGCTAAAGCATTTACAAAGGTATTCTACATAACATGTTTGTTGATGCCCCATCAACTGCTTTTCTAAGTAAGTTTCAAGCAAACAGGTTCTATGTTCTTTTGAGTGCAGGTGAATGTGTCAAAGTTCTTGTCTGTAGTGATCATATATACATTACAGATGAGGTGGATAGGGGTTAGTGTAGAACATGCTGGAGTATCCTTTTAAACTGTCACCTCACAGAGAATAAGCTGAAATAGAATACAATACAATAGAAGTTAGCAGTGAGTCCTTATTATAATCCAAGAAGAGAAACAATGTGTAAACATGACTCAGCCATCCATGGCAAACACCTTTTACATTACACCACCAGATCCGAGCCTGCTTCATTTTTTCAACACCTCAATGCAAATTTAACAGGAAACCAGGTCATAATCTGTGCTGTTACGGTATGTGCAAGAACAATGCAAGCCAAAGCATATGAACATAATCTGATAGTTTGTCATGTTAATGAATATTTCATTATGCTCCTCTTTAATTAAGCTTGTGACATGTTTGCAAATTGCAGCTTGGGTCATGTGAGGTCATGGACTGGAGTTTTGCGATGCATGCCGTAAACCTGGATTGGATTTAATACCACTTCCTATTGGATGTTGGCACTTGGACACTAACAGCATTATGCAAATGTGGGCAATTGCTCTAAAATGAAATTAAGAGGTCCATCACAAAGGGCATTTTTACCAGGAAGAGATCGAGCCTTTATGCAGATTAGTGCTGCGCCTTGAGCCTCTTATAGGCTTTTATCAGCCTGATAGGAGTTAGCAGTTATCAGCCAACACACTGGTTGAAATTAGCATTCCAACAAATACAAATAATAATAAACTACTATAAGTAAATATACATAATTAGCAGTGATGGCTGGTCATGATATTGAATCAGAGGGTTTAGAAATTCTATTACCCATCAATAATATTATGAAACCATTACGGTTGAGTCTTATAGCACGGAGTCTAACCATAGGCACCAAACTATTACACATACACCCAGGAGCACACTAGCAGAAAAACAGATCTGAGATTGAAGAACACCATCCGTGCTGGTTATTTTTAAAGTGTTTCAAATCCGTAATCATGCTGCATCGCTTCTAAATCCTAAGCACAGTAAGCAGAAAAGCAGTGGTTGCTATCAGCCAGCAATTTTGTTCAAATCACACAAAATTTACAGTTCTGTTGTTGGTCCCTTTGTATAATTTGTACTTTGATTCCAGAGTGTTTGCTTAATATTTATTTCTCTCTTCTCCTGCAAAAGCAAAAAAAAAAAAAAAACCCTGATTTTTCCAGATCGTTCATTTTTATAGCACCTGGTATTGTACTACATTAAATACATTAAATATAAATCTACAGAAATTACCCCCAGCCTCTACTTCATATCATTATGTGTATTTTTACTTCTGACCATCGATGGTGCTGTTTAGCTTGGTTATGCAAAAGACAAAAATAATCCTCTTTAGCCACATTAAGATGATGTGGATGACATAAATGAGTCTTCTTTTATGTGTTTTTCCTTAAAAGAGAAGGCTCTGCTAGCCTGTTTATACCAGCCAGCTCTGATAATTATGCATGAGTATGCGTAGATAAAGAGAAATACCACTGTGATAGAACACTAAACAAACACAGAGAAACAGCAGATGTATAAAAGAACTGAAAATGCAGCTGAAGAACTGGTCACTGTGGTTGGAGTCGCATCAGTATGAATCAGCATGAATCAGTATCAACAACAGGGATAAACTTATACCACCAGTGTACTAGAACACTCGTGTCATCCATCTAACAATACTAATCACAAGAGACAAATTATGTAAATAAACTGACCATGAAAATGTATTGATTTCTTGCTCCACAGAACATGAAATTAGATGTCCTGCAGGTCTACGTGACCAGAATTTGTGGTGAATACAGCCATTCACTCCAGCACAACAAAACAAATGTTCCTGTATAAATGAGGCAAGCAGCAGCACATTCAGTCCCTGCTTCATCATAGTAAAGGCAAAGTCTCTTTGTGAGGAGTTTAGTTTAGCACACAAAAGGCCTCTCAGGACTCATTTGTGTTCTATCAGAGGGGCTTGATGTCACCAGATCCTCATAGACAAGGTTTAGAACATAACACTGCCTGCTGAGAATGAACCCCGAAGCACCAAAACATCACATCTCTGCTACTGAGCGGTTGTTTGTCACTCTCACTGAGGTAGACGTCCATGATGAACAGTCCCGATTTAGCAGCAATGGCACGCCTCCTTGCACAACTTGCCTTGGGAATCTTTTGGGTTCAGGAGGGCACATGCTGTGGGACTGCCATGATATTTTATATAAATACCACTTATGTAACAACATGTCAAAGCCTGTTCAAGCAACAGAGTTCCAGTGCTCCACTCTAATTTATTAATAAACATCTTAGACGACCACCTGTTAAGACTCGGCAAGTGTTTCTAGAGTATTAGGGTACATTCATACTTGGCATTTTACATGTAATCCCAGGGGAAGCAGCCATAAGGCATGTCTAATTCAGACAGTTTTAAAAAGCAGTGCTTTTGGAAAAAAATCACAATTTAAAAAAAAAAAAAACCAACCATCAATCACTTTTTTTTTACCCTTCAACCTTTAAAATCGCAATTTGCAAGAGCAGAGCAAAAAAAAACTAAACAAAACATGGAGATCCTTGTTAGTGATTGAATATAAGGAGATTTATTACACCCTGAAGCTAGATCACTTGTATATAAACAACAATAGACATTGAACTCAGTATTTCAAGACATGAAAGTTCATGGATGTTCAAGCATGGATGTACAAGTTCTATACATTTATATACTAAGGTATTGGTATACTAAGTTAGCAATTGTACTAAGATCATTATAGCAAACAAATATTAGCACAATATTAACACACTTCAACATTATCATTGCTTTTCTGGCACACAGACATACTAGCTAACATGTTGGCAATTGGCTAACTAGGTATCTTGTGAACTTGTTCATTATTGGCTAAATATCATGGCTCAAAATGGTGTGTTGTGAATACATTACAAAGAACTTTTCTGTCCCCAAATAACTGGATGAAGTAATTCAGTACTAGGAAAGAAATCCTAGGCACAGAATTATTCTGGGAACTCACAGACCGGCTTACTCATAGCTATTCCAAAAAAACTGGGTTATTGTGGGTTATTCTTTCACAAGCCATTCGATATTATATTAGATGCACCAATGAAGCCATCTGGAGAAGTGCAGGAGACATGCTGTCTACACAGCCTGAATAAATACTTCTCATGAGACTTTCTTTCTACGTATGAGTAACCCGAACAAGCACTCCGCAGGAGGCGCAATATCTATACATAATCTGAACAAACACTTCGAAGTAAGCTTGAATAAACACTCCTCAGGAGACCCAGCATCTACACATAACCTGAACAAACACTCCTCAGGAGACCCGGCATCTACACATAACCTGAACAAACACTCCTCAGGAGACTCAAACACACACATCTCATGCGATACGCCATGTATGCATAACCTGAACAAACACTTCAAAGCAGATACTACTCATGCGTAACTTCTCTGATTGCATTAAGATTACAGCAATCATATTCAACCTCTCACTGTGCTGAATGTGTTACTGAATTCAATATGCCTAATAAACTGTTTTGCTCCCAGCGGGTTGGTTACTCAGACACCCATGATTACCTCATTACACATAGCAAAAAAAAATTGGCGCTGGAGAGAATATCTGATTTCTAAAGATCTTTTAGGCCTTTTGTTTCATTGGCAAGTTGAATAACCCAAGGCACTTAGAAGAACAAAATGGAGAGTGAAAGAACCGCACTTGATGGAAGGATGTACTGAGGTCAATCCAAGATCATCAACATCAGAAGACACAGCAGGGACCACACACAGGCAGAGTAATCACACAACACCGTCATAACAACAGCTCAGAAGAACAAGTGGCCATTAGTTTCCGTTGGAGGGATTTGAGTGCCCTCTACAGTGGACTCTACAGGTGATAATTACATAATCAGGAAAGTAGATCAGAAAAAAATTGCAACTCCAGTGGTTTACTCCAGCTACACAGACAGCAGCACTGAGCGAGCAAGTCTGAACATGATGCCAAGCTGCATCAAAAAGCAAGAAATACTGAGTTAACAGACCACAAACTCTCTGCTCTCCGGGAATCCTATTTTCTCACATTCCTCATACCTTGACTGAGAGCAGTTTCAGAATAAAAACCTGAATATACCAAATACATCAGAATGGGTGGACAAATTATTCATTATTTAGCTAACCTGCAATCTCCAAAATTTCGCCCATCTACAGTATTTGTTGCCTGGAAACTGACTAGGCTAACATGTGGTCGCTAGCATAAAATGTACAGTAATGTATGGCAAGTTAGCATTAATACAGACCAAGGGAAACTATCCATCCATTTTCCATACCACTTATACTACACAGGGAGCCTGGAGCCTATCCCAGGGAACTCGAGGCACAAGGCAGGGGATACAGTGTGTGTGTGTGTGTGTGTGTGTGTGTGTGTGTGTGTGACTTTAACAGGAATATCTGTACACCTTCTCATTTATGCAGATAGATAGATAGATAGATAGATAGATAGATAGATCATTATACCACTTCATCCCTTATTCCTCTCTTCACTGCCACCATGGTTGTATTATATCCTGTCCCTTATAATCTTGATGGATGCATCGGGGAAACATATCTCATGTCTCTACTCCTCCGATGAGTGCTCCTGCCACCTGCCCTCTAATCACATCAGACACAGTGATGCCAAAACCAATTAGAGCTAATAAAGTGTGAAGAAATAGAAAATGTCAGTGGGCAGGTTATGTCTCTCTCTCTCTCTCTCTCTCTCTCTCTCTCTCTCTCTCTCTCTCTCTCTCTCTTTCTCATTGAGGGAATAAGTTCCCTGGAGTGGTCATACTATACAGTGGTGCTTGAAAGTTGTAAATATGTAAGTAAGTAAGTAAGTAAGTAGGTTTTATTTATATAGCACATTTAACACCAAAAGTGCTGAACAGACTTTAAAAAAAAAAAAGTTAAATAGAAAACAGAATAAAGCCAAATAATCAAAAGACAGACAATAAACAATAGTAAAAGATTTGATTAAAAAGCCTGGAAGAAGAGATATGCTTTCAGCCTCTTTTTAAAATTGGTAATAGAAGGTACAAGTTGGATGTCCAGTGGCAATTGATTCCATAAACGAGGGGCAGTGACTGAAAAAGCTCTATCCCCCTTAGTTTTTAAACAGGATTGAAGGACATACAAAAGAAACCTATCAGAAGATCTTAGAAATCTGCTAGATGAATGTGGTGTAAGAAGATCTTTGAGATAAGAATATGACATAAAACATCATTAGATTTATTAGAAGTCCGGAAAGTATATAAAGAGAACCCAATTAAACAAATGAGACAATAATATTATACTTGGCCATTTATTTATTCAGGAACATTGTACAATATTTCATATCTGTGAGTGGCAACATTTAGTTGCATTTATTGCTGCACAAGGGGGTCATACCAGATACTGAAAGTAAAGGTTCACATACTTTTGTCACTCACAGATGTGTAATATTGGATCATTTTCCTCAATAAATAAATGAGTCAGTATAAAATTTTTGTCTTATTTGTTTCATTGGGTTCTCTTGATCTACTTTTAGGACTTGTGTGAAAATCTAATGATGTTTTAGGTCATATTTATTCAGATATATAGAAAATTCTATATTCAAACACCACTGTATATAGCACAAAACTTTGATCAAACTTTACATTTTAATCAGCCTCACTGTGAAGATGTGGTCCTGCGGTATTTTGCTGTATAAACTCTGCAGTCTCTCTTCTCCTCCCACATGCTCTTGTATATTCTCTCAATTTAGCGGATTGAACAGATCCATGCGCTTCAATCCAATTAACCTCCTCACACTCGCAATGAGCAGGAGACGTGGGCAGACGGGTTTGCAACCCTCCCCATGTTAGTTCACATCATCACAGCTCGATGGTATGCAGCAAACTGCTAGCGTGTGGTGAGAAGCTAAATTTAGCAAACACAGCTTCAAGCAAGGCCTTTATCAGCCCAATGGCCACTACAGTTCAGAGAGCTGTGATTCCATGATTAGGGTGCCATTTCAGCCTTTAGCTATTTAGCATTCTTAATTTTTTTATTTTTAAAAATGTTTTTTCAACACTGAAGAGAACATGTTTTTAGTTTAGTTTAACTTTATAGTCCATTCTGTTCTGCACAGAGCAGAAATTTGTCATTGACACTGGTATCATACATATATTCATAAATATATTCACATAGATGCTTACACATTGACACAAACACAGACTTGAATAAAATGACACTAACTACATAATTCTTAAACACATCTTCAAACATGCCACAAAAAAAAAAAACAGAACAATATAGTGCAACAATACCAACCATGCACTTGAGTTGATTTAATTTTTTTTTTAATAATGTGATTTAAAATAATCACTGCCATTGGAACAAATGATTTTTTATATATTTTTATTTATATATATTTTTAACCATTTTAAATGTGTTCACCCGTCTCAGTATCTCATTTTTACATGGTTTCTTGGCTGTCAGTGACTGCATTTTGCTCTTAAATGAGTAACGGGGTTGGAATTTTTAGGATAGAATTAGCAAATACACAAAATGTGGTTAATTAGCATCCATTCTAATGGCATGAGGATCTTCTAATGACATCCTTAAAAATGTTTTTTTAATATTATTATTAATAAATAGCTTTCCATTTATAATTTGTGTAACAGTGTTGTTGGTGCTTTATCCTTCAGAGCTAACACAGTCATTTAAAGTTGACTTTAAAAACAAGCAAACATTATTTAAAGATGACTCTTTTTTTTAAGTTGACTCTTTTTATTTAAAGTTGACTCTTTTTTTAAGTTGACTCTTTTTATTTAAACTTGACTCTTTTGTTAATTTGACTCTTTTTATTTAAACTTGACTCTTTTGTTGACTCTTTTTATTTATAGTTGACTTTTTTATTTAAGGTTGACTCTTTTTTAGTTGACTCTTTTATTTAAATTTGACTCTTTTTATTTAAAGTTGACTCTATTTTTAAGTTGACTCTTTTTATTTAAAGTTGACTCTTTTGTTAAGTTGACTCTTTTTATTTACAGTTGACTCTTTTTATTTAAAGTTGACTCTTTTTTAAGTTGACTCTTTTTATTTAAAGTTGACTCTTTTTATTTAAGTTGACTCTTTTATAAAATTTGGTTTATTTATTTATTTTATTTAAAATTACCTCCTAAAATTTTTAGGTACCTTGCCTTTCATGGCCATTATACAGTATTGTACTTTCAAAAGGACCCCATCAGTCTATTGTAGGCTATATCACATCAATAAAAATAAAGAGAAGAATGAAAGAACTTACTTGTCTTCTTCCCATGATCTTCAGAGAATTTGGATGATGCAACTTCCTTTTGAACACGTCATTCATAATTTAAATATTCCCAATATTTCACATGGGTGAATGTGTAAAAGATTAAGTGAATGCTGTGGGACAGTAAAACATGCATTTTCTGTAACCTATACGAATGGATGATACAAGCACAACTTTAAATGAATTCACATATTAATGTAAAAATAAGTATAAAGTATTATAATAATTAACTTACATTTGTAATATGGACATAGGTGGTTGTGAAAGATGCTTTAACTGCGTTTAAAATGTTTTTACTTTTACTTTACATAGATATTTGTATATATACATATATATATATATATATATATATATATATATATATATATATATATATATATATATATATATATATATATAATATCATTGAGGGAGAAATGGCACCCCAATCATGGAATCATAAGACATTAGCAAGTAAGGCTTTGCATGTTTACTCACTAGATCTTCATCCTAATTTGGTTTGTGACATGATTCTATATTACAGCTCCTCTGCACCTGTTTAATTTTCTCCAGGGCTGTCCTGGTCCCTCTCCCTAATCATCATTTACACCTGCATCTTGTTATGTGGCTCAGTTTTCCCAGTGGTCCCTGAAAATTGCTGGTGGTGGCTGTTTTTGTGTTTGTAGTTCGAGTCTGCTTCTTTAGCTGCCCAGTTTGAGATTGTGGATTCATCAACGTTAACCCCGTTTGCCTTGTTAACCCATTCAGTGCAATCAACATTTTAATCTATCTCAAGAAAGAGCTGCAGCTGGTTCAAACTTCCTGTAATGTTTTAGCTAGTGCCCATCCCCTTTTTGTGTATGTGCATAGCTACCCTTGAAATACAAATATGATAATTAAATTATGATTATATAGACACTGAATGAAGGACAAAGTACAAAAGTCCTGCACCTGAGTAAAAGTGGATTAAAAATAAAAGACTTATATTTACATTTGTACTTGAGTTATGTACAAACATACTTGTTTTTTACTCTAATTAACTTTTTCATCAAAATCCAAAGTACTCTGTTATTTTAGTTATTTAGATGATTAGTTACAGTCGGGGGGGGGGGGGGGGGTTGTTGGGTGATGTGTGTGACTGTGCCCTGCAGAGTCAGAGTGTCCCCTGCCACGTGCCCTGACTGTGTGTGTATGTGTGGAGGACCATAAATTAAACTACTCAATCCCAGAGAATACAGGTTTTGTTTGAGTCACCAGCAGATTGATGTATGTGCAATGTTCCAGTGCCACTCACTCACACACTCACTCACTCACTATCACATACACACACACACACACACACACACACACACACATACACACACACTCTCTCTCTCTCACACACTCACTCACTCACACACACTCACACACACACTCACTCTCTCACACACACAATCACATACACACACACACACACACAATCACATACACACACACACACTCACACTCACTCACTCACTCACACACTCACACACACACTCACTCACTCACTCTCACACACACACACACACACACAATCACACACTCACTCACGCACACACACTCACTCTTTCACTCACACACACACGCACACACACACACACACACACACACACACAGCAGGATTCTGACAAAGACTTTTTGCTGACACAGACCATGTGCCCTGCTTACACTCATCCTGCGCTATTCTGATTACACAACAGAACATTACATTGATGAACATCTCTGACTCATTATTTTTAATGAAGCAGGAAATCCCAAGGAGCAGCTGTTTTATCACTAACACCAATTAAATGTGCAAACTCTACGTATATACCAAGAGATTCAGTTCGCAGGCCTTTGGGACCGGAGGCTGGTGTGGCTGTGAGAATAGAGAGGTGGAGAAAGAGAGAAAGAAAAATCTTACTAAATAATGTATGCATTGTCTTCCTAAAAGCAGCATGGTGCTTTTTTTCCCCTCAGAAAGGCTAGGGCTTCCATGGATCAGACTTATTTGTCCAGCACATCCCACAGATGCTCGATCAGATTGAGATCTGGGGAATTTAAGAAAGCAGAAATATATTTGACCCAAACAACATGGAAATGTTTATATTTAGACTATTTTCTGAACTTGCAGTGGTGTCTGTCTGCTTAAAGATGTCTAAAACCTCTCGAGTTAAGTGAGTTAAATCTTACAGTGAATATCATGATTCGATCAGGTAAAATGTAACAGTAAAATGGACAAACGCATAATTAATTCACGTTGTGAAGGGACGACGACAAGGCTTGTATTGGAAGGAAATCTTTTGGGGGCAAAAGAAAAAAATATTTCAGTTCAGGAAAACTATACTGTATGTATAAGAAAATGTCCATGGGAAGGGTTTCCTAGACTGCCAAACATATATCTTTTTTATTTAATGGCTAATGAGGATGTTAATATCACAGTTTTTTTCTTTTACGATTGCTATGACAATTTTTTCAATCCTTTTAACAACTTTTAACAGAGTTAGCACAACACCCGTCTGTGTAGACTATACAACGAACACATTTCTTGTTGCTTTGACACAAAATGCCTACAGTTAATACAAATTTAAAATGCTTGAACTTCTTTTACACACAAGCTCAACCAAGACCAAAACAATGGATCTTTACTGCCAGATTTACAAATGCGTTCACACTGTATGTTAGAACAGATAACATCATGTTCTAAACCTAACTTATAGGCTAAAGTCAAAGTGAACAGCTGTTCATAATGTGAATTGAAGCACATATATATCCACTGTATTTTATTCCATTGCTACTGAGAAACAGCTGATTGAAGTTATGCATATAGATCAATCACAGCTGATTCCCATCTAGGAAACACACTCAGGTGTTGAGGTTCGTTCAATCGCATGACCATATGGTATACAGTTAAAGACCACCTCTTTGGGCTGATCTTGTGTGGAAAAGGAACAATATAGAGCAACAAAAAGACAGTAAGAAAAATGCCTACACGAGGGAGAGGAAGACGAGTACCAGGAAAAGGGAGAGGAAGATGAATACCAGGACAAGGGAGAGGAGTTGGACAAGGGCAAGGGTGAGGAATGCCTGGAAAAGAACAATGTAGAGAGAGAGGAGTTGGAAAGTGTGGTGGCACTCAGAGAAAGGCCAGAGCTAGGGTACCTGATGAAATAAGAGCTACTATCATAGACCATGTCAAAAACCATGGGCTATCATACAGTGAGGCTGGTGAACGAGTACAACCAAATCTCAGCCGGGACACAGTGGCATCCAATATCCGGATTTTTCAAGAAACCAACAGCTAGGATATTGTATAAGGGCTCCTCCTACTGCAAAGTGTAAATACAGTAATTTTACCATGTATTACTCTACAGTGACTGTATGGCAGATTAGAAGATGACTTTTTTCTTTTTTTTTTTTTTTATTCTTCTGTGGCTTTTTCTGTTTGTATATTTTGTATTTGCACACAATAAATGGCAGCTATATTGCATATTTTGGTTATCTTGCAGTAATGTCCCGTTGCAAATAGAGTCTTTACTGCAGCAATTCTGCCTCTGTCTTCTTTTTTTCATAAACCGAACATTCTATAAAACTACTCTGAGACGGGGCATTCAATTTTTTGTATTGCATTTCTGCAGCAAAAGAAACCAAATGCATGCATTTACAACAAAACATAACAAAAATGTAGAGAGGCTTCAAAAGAAACTGCATCTATGATCAATACAAGATACTGTCTATTGTATAAGGGCAGACCTGACACATATAAAATAATGCAGTTTCTGTAATTCCATCTGATGTTAGTGTTTTTATGACATTGTGCTATGATTGACTAAATGTTCCTGTTGGAAGAGAGCATGTGTTAGTGTTTTGGTAGACATAGTTTATTGTGTTAGTGTATTATTGTATTTTGAAAATTAGCGTTTGATTTTGAGCATGAAATTAATCGTTTTGCCAGTTGTGTGTTGTAGGTTTGTTAAGAGTTCAGAAAAAAATTGTTAAAAGTATTGAAAAAATTGTCATGTAAAACCCAAATAAAGGCTTTTTTATGTTTTATACCTAGCATTAAAGGCTTTTCCTTTTTAAAAAAAATATTTTATACCTGCAAGTGATTTTGAAGGCTGTGCAATGCTTTGTACTTTTAACAGATAAAAAAGCATTTATCACGAATTCCACCTAACAGCATGCAGCATGGTTCAAACCACAACACATGCAGTTCCCTAGCTTTCTTTCATTTCACTTCATGTGTTTTTGGTTACCGTTCTACAATGCCTCTGTTTTGGTACTGTCTCCATCCCTGTCTTGTTATGGGTCTGTGTGCACCTGTATTAAGTTTGTCCACTGATTAGTTTGCCTTTATATATCTTCATGTTCCATTGTCTCATTGCAAAGTTCATTGTAGTGTGTTTCTGAGCCTTGTTTTCCCTGTTGCCTTCATTCTCAGTTACGATTATGGAAATCCTGGTGAATGTTACCAGCCTGTACCCACACTTGTAAAATTAACAATGCTTACTGGATTATTCCTAATATACAACACACTGGTTTTACAAATGTGTTAGTTATCTCACTTTGCTATCCTTGTATTCTATCTTCAGTGTGAGATTTGACTGAAGTCTCTTGACTGACCTGTTTTAATAATAAATTACCTTAGACCTAGTCAAATTAATAATGTTAGACTTAATAAAAAACAATTAATCATTCATTCACACTCCAGTTTGATTGGATGTACTGTGCATGGATTAATCAGACAGTTCAGCTAAGAGGTGCTACAATCAGTACTGTACCCAAGTGTGTTTATGACTCATGGATGCCCAGTGGATTGCTCACTCTCAGGTTTATTACCTCAGTCCTCAGAGCTCAGTCCTTGTGTGTGCTCAATAAAGATCACTGACATATTATTACAGATAAAGAGGGAATACAGAGTGCGATGAAGAATACACATCCTGATTTAAAATGTCATTCTTATTTATCACCTTGTTATTATCATTGTTTCCACAGATAGCAGCTCAGATTTTTTATTCAAGTCTGACATTAAGCTGCGTGCATATGTTACTTCTGAATCCAATAAACCCATGTTCGGTATTTTTCCAACCAAATAGATCCAAGGTCAAAGAAAGGAAACAAGACGGATATAGACTGCAACCTAGATTTTTACTGAAAAATCCATTTTAGAAACATTTTTAATGCTCAGTGCTGTACTGCTACAGGACAAGGTAAAACCATCCACTTCAACTGTGTAAGTACAGCATTACAGTAAATCTGTAGAGTTTAATACAATTTCTCAAATAAATAAATAAATATACTGGACTAATAAAGATATAAACCATGAGTTAGCTCATTGTTCTCTAAAATATCAAAATTACCAGAGGAGTCACTTAGTTCAACACTGGACCATTCAAAGTGCCCTTGACTCCTCACTTTTCATCTCTCTGAGCTCACACCATACAGCTCATTCATGACGCTGTCAATCAGTCGTGATTTAATCCAATCATAATCCCTGGAGTCGTTTAGAAAAGAACGATATGGCAATGGGCCAATCAAAAAGACCTTAGTCTTCATGCCTCCTGCAAACAGTTTCATTTGCGATTGGATTATTCAAGGCGCCCATAAGAAATGATTTGATATGAATCATTACAGCCCACTTTTCCGAGACGCAATCAGACGGTCAAAAGGACCTCAGTGTGACTTCTTTCCTAACCTTGAACATTAGCGTGAACTTTTTTGCTATGCACATTTCACCCCCATTTCATCACAAATAAAGCCCAACCCCTTAAAATCAGTATACAATCATCACTGACATCAAACCTTAACTATATAAGTAACGCTTTACTTTGTAAAGTGGGTAGTGTTCGTAGAGATACAGTACACAACACCTCAATAAGCTCTCCCATACAGTAAACCTATATAGACATTTACAAAGACTTATTTCAACAGTAATAAAATGTGTTTTCATAGATTTTGTTGTGGCAAGCTTGACACTTATTGGGGAAAAAATGCACTCGAAATAAATATTTATCATCAATAAGTACTCGAGTGGTTCAGTGGAGTTGACTTTGTTTGCATTAAATGTCTTTAATCAACATGTTTGTCTATTTTCGCACCAGCTAACAGTTTAAACACAATGCCATTTGACTAGCTGTTGTTTATTGGTGCCAATGGGATTTAGCTCTTGCTTTATCTTTACCTAAAGAGAGTGATGCAGCAATGCTTTAGTCCCTTAGTCAGTCCAGATTTCTCACCTCCTCATCTATACACTCTGCTCAAACAGTCCAGCTTCCAAAGTTTTAGCTTTCATGCTACTATTGATGCTAATACCATTGTGCTTTTCATCTTGGATCACTAACTAGCCAAGGCGAGTTCCTGTCATAACTCAGCACTCTGTCCCATTGCATTCTGGAACCAACATTTGAGTCTTACATTTACCGTCTCCACTAGTTCTACATTGGATTTCTCATGAATGTGACATTGAACATCACTGGAAAATGGTGAATGAGAACCGACCAGTATCCCTTCTGTTTGAGATAACAGAAAATTTTCTATTTAAACAACCACTTTAACTGCACTAGCAACAACATTGTCCCCCGTGACTACAGATTGGTAGACAACTGCTAACTTCTAATGACAATAATGAAAATACAGCACCAACCGACAAATTAGCACCAAAATCTCTAAGATATTTAATATATAACATGTTTAACGCGGTTCAAGGTGGAGCTTTCCTTTAAGTTAGGATGTCATGTCACAGTCACATAATGGTTATGTGGCATTGCTTGCTAAAGGAGGTTAGTTGGAAAATTGAACACTTCGGTGTTTCCTGTACTAGGCACTTGGTTTTAATGACACTGACATTGAAAACCTGCTGCGTAAGACATCATGAAAGTAACGTTAAAGGTAAGCTCTTAAATAAAGGTGATGTGTACTATGACAATTCCATGATAACACAATGGCAGATGTGTGTGTGTGTGTGTGTGTGTGTGTGTGTGTGTGTTTTCATTGTCCCTTAAGTAAAGTGAGTTTAATTTGATGATTTACATGATCTTTATGGATACTCAGTTGCAAAACCAGACACCATGATGACAGGTAAGTAATGTATATTTGCTCTGATGCTAAATTAGAGCATGTTGTGCCATCGCCATTATGTGACTCTGACATACCAGAAGTGCAAAGAACTACAAATTGTCTTTAAGATTTAGAATAAGTCAGTCCTAAAATTGTCATACCATAATCTTATATCAACAACAAAATCTAAGTCATGTGACAAAGCTGTCATGACTTGACATCAATATTGACAAAAGCCTTTTCTTTTTTTTTTCAACTGAGGAAATAAGACTTTACAAACATTTATGTAGGTTAATATAATTTCTCATGAAAAGCTTATGCAGGTGTTCTGTAGCCCTATGAACACTACCCTGTTACCACTATGTATCAATAACATATTCATAAAGTTAGTTTATAATACCTTCTAAAGTTAAATCTCACAATCACCAAAGGACATTTCTGAACAATAAATAGTGTCCTTAGTGTAACGTTACATTAATTAATACAATGCGTCTACAATGACAGTTACTTCTGTTATCTGTTAAGCATTTTTGTCCTGAGTCTGATCCTAAACATGTTTCTCACACACTCTATTGTGAAACCGGTGTCAGTGATTGATTAAACAATAGTCTGAGATACACATGAAAACATATTACACATACAGATTGTTCTACAGTTAATGTCACGATGTCTATTGCTACGAAATATAGCCGTGAATTCGACGACGAATTAGTCATGCAGGTTTAAAACTTCCTCTGGGCTCAGAGTTCAGTCAGATAGCTGATGGAGGTGATGAACTTCATGACGCAGAAATAACTTCCAGCATTTAACGATCTGTTAAATCTCATGAACTCCGTGTAATATCACACTCCAGCTCTAGGTGAGGCATGTGTGTAAGTCACAGTCACAGAGTGTCCTGTCCGAGAGATTAGCGCCCAACACCCAGATGGTTCTACGTCTCTTGCTGAGTCCTTATGGCTCCGAGCCCAGGCCTCCAACGAGCTGATTAAGGTCAGTGCTATTGTTCATGTTGACCTACATATCCTTGGCTCTTACATACATGGAAATATCAGGAATGCAACCAGGTAGCAGAAGAAAAACAAATTGCACAGTGCTGGAAAAATAAAAAGTGCTATACATGAGTCAATGAGCTAGCAGATTAAATGTAGTCCTCTTATTACAGGATTGACCAAAATTACCAAAGCACACCAAATACACAGGTGGGTATTATTACAGATTATACCACAGCATTGTTGAATTCTCAAACCTGATTGGTCAGAAGGTTTTCATTTAATTTATATTAATGTGCTCGTTCTAATATGTTTTTTTTGTTTCTATACTATCACACACTCCACTCCACAAATGTATTAAAAACATGTCTAATTGTTTTCTGTTTAAAATTTAGGGAAGGAGTCTCCAGTGTCAGTGCTTTGTAACAGTCAGAGATAAAGCTGGAGCTAAGCTTTTAAACAGAGGGAAGTCTTCAGGAAGCATCTTATTAACTTAAAGAGAGAACAAAACAGGATTATAGGAACTAACTTGTTTTTGGATGTTCCACAACATTAAATGTAAATAGAAATTGATCAAACACACAACACTGGAGAATTGCTGTGGTATATGAGGAATAAAACACTTTGAAACATGCGATTATTGGAAAACAATCAACTTCAGGGTGGTAACAATAGCTCTGTTTCGCGGCAGGCGTCACTAAGCCATTGATTATTTTCCTATAACTGCACAGCCTGTCATATTTTATTTATGTTATTACTTATGTTTAGGCTTGTGTGCATACAGAAGCAAACAGTGATGTGTCCACATAAAACAAACCACCGATCTTGCTGCTATAATTAAAGAAAAAAGGTGAAAGACTTTAAATCGTGATCTAAAAACTATCACAGTAACAGTTGGTTGGTAATGCTTATGATCATAAAAGAAGTATTGCGAAGAATTGCATGCTTTGACCTTATGTTATGAACAAGCATCAGTTCAGGTCCTTCCCTCTGACATTACGTTGATGTACAGTGCCCTCTACTAATATTGGCACCCTTAGTAAATATGAGCAAAGAAGGCTGTAAAAATTTGTCTCAAGCGTCTTCAGTTTGCCAGACACTACTGGAACTTCAAATGGGATCGGGTTCTATGGTCAGATGAAACCAAAATAGAGCTTTTTGGCAATAAACACCAGAGGTGGTTTTGGTGCACACAGAGAGGTAGCATATGGAAAAGTACCTCATGCCCATGGTTAAATATGGTGGTGGATCTTTAATGTTTTGGGAATGTTTTTCTGCCAGGGGACCTGGACATTTTGTTAGGATACATGGCATCATGGACTGTCAAATATCAACAGATATTAAATGAAAACCTGACTGTCTCTGCCAGAAAGCTTCAAATGGGCCATGGTTGGATCTTCCAGCAGGACAATGATCCAAAACATGCATCAAAATCAACACAAAACTGGTTTACTGTCTTACCATTGCCATCCCAGTCCTCTGACTTAAAACCCATAGAAAATCTGTTGGGTGAACTAAATCTGTTTGGTGAACCACCAGCATGGACCTCGAAATTTGAAGGATCTGGAGAGATTCTGTATGGAGGAATGGTCTCAGATCCCTCCCCATGTATTCTCCAACCTCATCAGCATTATAGGAGAAGACTCAGAACTGTTATCTTGGCAAAGGGAGGTAGCACATAGTATTGACTAAAAGGGTGCCAATAATTGTTGCACACCTATATTTAACAAAGATAATTTTTGGATAAACCTGTGTTTTGTTTGCAATTATTTGATATCCATGAGAGCAGAGTATTATTGTGAATTTTATGATCAAAAGGTTAAACAATAAAGACAATAAAGTCTTTCACAGCCTTCTTTGTTCATATTTACCAAGGGTGCCAAAATTAGTGGAGGGCACTATAGGTCTACATTAACAAAGGATCAGTACACATCTGAACAAGTAGAAATGTACACATGTAGACGTATGAGAAGTTTTACAACAATATCGGTGCAAACTTACTCAACAGTCTGGATGAATTTCAGCTTAAAAATACACCTCAATAATCACAAAAAATGAGACAGTTGTAACTAATATTAACATCTGTCTAGGTATGTGCCTATATTACATTTCTTATCACTTAAATCACCTAAGTTTTTATCATGTTATAGGATATTATCACAATATTGTATTGGCCAGCATTTTAACAGTTAAACTTTTCATTTTCAAAAACTTGAATTAGAGAACTACAGCAACAACTTTCTCAAGGTTTCTTAAATTTCTAATTAAACACTTGTCCAATGAGCCAAATCATTGTCTCAGAAGATCCATGCAGTGGCTATTTTGAATCAAAGTAAGCAAAAAAAATATAGCAAATTTTTAGCCTTATTTTTTTATATTTGGAAAAATAATATTGTTACAAGTTGATACAAAAGTTTGTTTTTTTTTCAGTGTGTGAACCTGATCCCAGTATAAATTCAAGGGGAATATTTAATTTAGCTTGACCTCATGCAAATAAAATTTGTAAGAAAAGATGAAAAATACTAATTCTATCCATTAATCATTGCAACTTTACATATCTGATTTGTTTTGAATTTGCAAGTTTGAGACCATGCTGGACCGAATGCTGCACTGTCGCCAGTAACAATATTGTTGAATATCGTGATATAACATATAACTAAGTTTTTGGCACATACCTACATCTGACAAAGACAACGGTTTAAATCTGGCAACAAGTTTATTCAAGCATTCGTGTTAGATGCCTGAAAATCTCCACTATGAAAATCTAACTTCTAATTCTATGGAAATCTAGCACACACACACACACACACACACACACACACACACACACTAGAAATTCTACATTATATTTTGTCTGACATCTTGTTTCCACAACTCCCATTACTCCTGTTATTATTTCTGAATCATTGCTGTCTACTAGCCTGTTCTCTTTTGGAGTGCAGAAAAAGGTCAGGGAGGTTACTTGATAAAACCTGAGTTCTCCTCCAGAAAAAAAAAACAGGCCATATGTCAGAAAATATCAATGCTCTGAATAAGTAAGGAATACTATGATGAATTTCCCAACTACAGTACTATATGGAGTCCTGTGAGATTAGTAAAATGTTTATTTTACTGTCTCTACCTGATAAAGAACATATAAGTACCTAGTTTCTAAAGAAGACTGAATCAGAAAGACCGGAAATGGTCCCTGTTGGTTCATTACAACACAGCTACTCAATAATAAATGTGGCTATGTTAGCTTCATCTCCAGGGCTGTCCGTTTAAAAAAAATCTACTTCTCTTAAAACACATCCTTAAGATCAATATGAACCTACCATCCATCACCATTACCAATTACATCTCTCATTCCTAGGTGAGAGTTCAAAAGGTCTGGGTTTACAAATGCCACCTTATAGGAATGGCTGAATCTCCTGCCTTCAGCCGCATGTCAGAGCGAACTATTCAATCAGCCGTCTTCATGCTTCCTCATCACGTTCCTCCAGCTCAGAGCATTCACACTGAGGCTCTAGAGGGGAACACAGCCAGGGTAGGGCCCTAAATGGAGCTACGCGCCTCTCTCAGGCACTCTAAAGAGAAAGGACGAGACGTCACAAAAGGTCGTCGTAGTCGAGGAGTTTGGAGTGCTGCCGGCTCTTCCACAGTCGGAACAGACGGAAGTCAAAGTACATCTCGATCATCTCCTTCCCTACAGCAGCAGGAGAAAGAACATTTTCACTTGCTGAGATTCAAGACACAGAAAATATCCACCGTGTGAACTATTACCTAGCTGGTTTATGGCATTACATTGTAGAGTTTAAGTACTTGTTTAAAACACGGCTAATTAGCTACAGCAGTGGGACATCTGATCAAGCTGTGCATGAAGCCATAGGAGACAAATAAAATAGAGACAAAACAAATGAGGAAAAGAAGGAGGGTTAGATGTAGGGAGCGCAGGAGGGAGCTCTCCTGGGTCTAATAAGGAGAACAAGTCTGTAGGGGAAGATAATGAGAGTTTAACTGCAATGTAATTAACAACCAATCAATAATCGTCGATAAAAAGATAAGCGTGAGTTCAAGTCAGGGTTGTGCAAATATTCATGTATGCTGACCTCCTGCAGTGAATGGAAGTATGATTTATGCGTGTGATTCTGCTTGCCTTTCTGCCAATGTGTGATGGAAGAGCATCATTTACTGTCCCACAGCATGACTGAGTAGAGATATTGGAAACATGCTAAACAGGCCACATGACTGAGCACCACATCATGGTTTTTTTTGTTTGTTTTTTATGAAACTGTAATTCCAAGTGTGTTTATTGTGCGAGTGTGAGAGTGTGAGTGTACTCACCTTGCGCAGAGAGTTCCAGAGGACTCTTAAACTCCACAACATATGGTCTCATCAGCCTCTTGAGGTTCTGCACAAGCTGAAACAACAACAAAGTGGTTTTCACTCCAATGTCATGCACAACAAAACAGCAAATCAGCATGCAAATTTAAAGGAACAAAGCTTTTCAACGAGTACATTACGTCTAAATTACAAACAGCTGATTTTTTTTTTCCCAGACAGTATTAGATGAAACCTACAGAAGAACGTGATGGTTATCAGAGTTGTTGGGAGCCTGAGGGAAGCGGAGGCGGTATGTGTGTCACGGAGCAGAAGGAGTGAAATTACAAGGAACAGTAGAGTGCTAAGCTGCCGGTTTTAGTGAGGATTATGATTGACCTTTGTTGGAAGGGGCTCTGATGTAACATCTGTGAGAACCCATTCTCTCTGGATCATGTTATTTCTCTAAACCCATGTCTCAAATGGAGCACTCATGGTTTAACAGTCTTGCTTTTCATGTGTGGTCTGCAAGGCTGTATGGTTTCCTATTTTGAGGTCTATCTACGTGTATAAGGAATAAACACAGTGGGGAATGCTGTTATTGGAAGATGGAGTGGTGTGATACCACCCTGTAGTTGATTATTCTCCTTTAACAGTACATCCCAAAGTCACCCTTGTAACACAGTAAGTTTCCAACACTAACCATTTTTCATTTATTAAATAATGTAATCCCTGCTGAAAAAAAAAAATAGAATAGAAACACTCATAGAATTTGTAATAGCTATAATGGGAACTGTATTGGTTTTAATGGAAACTGTAGTGCTCCCTGTGGGTCTCTACTAATAATATGTTGCCTTCTATTGGTGGCATATTATGTCTAGTGGATACCATTAAGGACAAATAATAGTAATGGTAATGGTTTGAATGGTTAGCCGAAAACCATTCGAATTACTGTGATGGTTTCTACTGGGGTTTTTTTGTTGTTGTTTTTTTTTTTTTACAGCAGGGATACATTTTATCAGTTTATAGTTATATTTAATATTGTGATATATCCATGAAATTAGTTAGTTCCTGTTATCACTAACGCTATACAAATAAGAAACTGTTGTTCCTTCACCAACTTGTGTTTTTCTCTCTAATCAAGGTAATAAGACGAATGATGCACATTCAAGATCTTGCTGTTTCAGAAACTTACAGTTTCAGCTTTACTTCAGACTGTTACAAAGCACTGAAACTGGAGACTCCTTCCAAAAATGCCTCCTCTCAGAAAACTACTACACAATGATTTTTTTTAGCAGTGTATGTTGTTACTATATTAAAATTATCATATTAATACCAACCATACAGCTCAACTAATGTTAGATCTGCTGTTACAGAAAATAATCAACACCTTCTAACTAATCTAAATCAATTCCACAGCACTGTATTAAACAAGCCATTAATGTACCCTTTAGCAAAATGTGCATGGTGTCACGAGTTCCCCTTTATGCAGCGCGCTGTGGAGCATGTGAGCGCGCGTGCACGAGCACCTGCTTTTCCCTTGTGGACAATCGTGACATTTCTACACGTGCATTTGTTTATGTTTCTGTTATGTCTCCTCCCCGTTCTGTCATTGGCTATTGTTTCATGTGTGTCTGAATCTTCCTCAGCCGTCAGCCGTTACGAGGCTGATTATCTCCGCATATATACCGCGAGCCTCCCAGCACACAACGCGGAATGTTGAATGAGTTAGATAGTAGATTAGTTTAGAGTCCTTACGATAGATAACCACAGTCACAGTCCATAGTTTCTTAGTCTTAGTCTTAGTCTTAGTCTTAGTTCATAGTTCATAGTTCATGTCATGTTTAGTTTCGTTTGTTAAGTTTCTGAAGTCCAAGTCAAGTCTCAAGCTTCTGAAATCCAAGTCCAGTCTCAAGTCCCTGAGGTCCAAGTCCAAGTCAAGTCTCAAGTCCCTGAGGTCCAAGTCCAAGTCAAGTCTCAAGTCCCTGAGGTCCAAGTCAAGTCTCCAGTCTTTGAAATCCAAGTCAAATCTCAAGTCCCTGAGGTCCAAGTCCAATTCAAATCTCAAGTCCCTGAGGTCCAAGTCCAAGTCAAGTCTCAAGTCCTTGAGGTCCAAGTCAAGTCTCCAGTCTCGGAAGTCCAAGTCAAGTCTCAAGTTCCTGATGTCACGCCCAAGTCTACCGACCCGGTCGCCCAAGTTCAGCCCACGCCCAAGTCTACCGACCCGGTCGCCCAAGTTCAGCCCACGTCCAAGTCTACCGACCCGGTCGCCCAAGTTCAGCCCACGCCCAAGTCTACCGACCCGGTCGCCCAAGTTCAGCCCACGCCCAAGACTGCCGACACGCACAGCCAAGTTCTGCTCACGCCGGAGTCTGCCGACACGCACAGCCAAGTTCTGCTCACGCCCGAGTCTGCCGACACGCACAGCCAAGTTGTGCTCACGCCCGAGTCTGCCGACACGCACAGCCAAGTTCTGCTCACGCCCGTGTCTGCCGACACGCACAGCCAAGTTCTGCTCACGCCCGACTGTGCCGACACGCACAGCCAAGTTCTGCTCACGCCCGAGTCTGCCGACACGCACAGCCAAGTTCTGCTCACGCCCGAGTCTGCCGACACGCACAGCCAAGTTCTGCTCACGCCCGAGTCTACCGACACAGCCACCCAAGCCCAAGGTTCACCTGGTGACCTCAGAGCCTCAGCCTCCCTGTTCAGCTGTGGACGTCGCTCAGCCTCCCTGTTCAGCTGAGGTCGTCGCTCAGCCTCCCTGTTCAGCTGGGGATGTCGCTCAGTCTCCCTGTTCAGCTGTGGACGTCGCTCAGCCTCCCTGGTCAGCTGTGGATGTCGTTCAGCCTCCCTGTTCAGCTGAGGTCATCGCTCAGCCTTCCTGTTCAGCTGAGGTCGTCGCTCAGCCTTCCGGTTCAGCTGTGGACGTCGCTCAGCCTTCCTGTTCAGCTGTGGTCGTTGCTCAGTCTTCCTGTTCAGCTGTGGACGTCGCTCAGCCTTCCTGCTCCATGGCGAACCTCGTTCCCCCGTCCTGCTTCGAGGAGACCCACGCTCCTCTCCCTGGCCTCACGGAGACCCACACTCCTCTCCCTGGCCTCACGGAGACCCTTGCTCTGCCTTCATGCTCCGCCAAGGACTTCGCTCAGCCTGTCTACCCGGCTGTGGTCATCGCTCTGCCTTCATGCTCCGCCGAGGACGTCGCTCCGCTTTCATGCTCCGCCGAGGACATAGCTCAGACTGTCTGCCCGGCTGTGGTCATCGCTCTGCTTCCCTGCTCTGCCATGTACGTCGCTCTGCCTTGTTGTTTCGCCAAGAACGCAGTGCGGTCTCCAGGCTCGGCTTGGGACATTCTGCCCAGGGGGCCGGGGCCGGCAATGGAGATGGATGTTTCATGGCACTCCGGGAGGAGTGCCCTTGGGGGGGGGGGGGGGGGGTTCTGTCACGAGTTCCCCTTTATGCAGCGCGCTGTGGAGCATGTGAGCGCGCGTGCACGAGCAGGTGCACGAGCACCTGCTTTTCCCTTGTGGACAATCATGACATTTCTACACATGCATTTGTTTATGTTTCTGTTATGTCTCCTCCCCGTTCTGTCATTGGCTATTGTTTCATGTGTGTCTGAATCGTCCTCAGCCGTCAGCCGTTACGAGGCTGATTATCTCTGCATATATACCGCGCGCCTCCCAGCACACAACGCGGAATGTTGAATGAGTTAGATAGTAGATTAGTTTAGAGTCCTTACGATAGATAACCACAGTCACAGTCCATAGTTTCCTGTTTCGATTCTTAGTCTTAGTCTTAGTTCATAGTTCATAGTTCATGTCATGTTTAGTTTTGTTTGTTAAGTTCACGCTGGTTTCTCCGCTACCAGTCCCTCGCTGTTGTTTATGTTTCATGTTTGGTATATCAACCCTGTATCCCGAGACCACGACTTTGATTCCTGCCTTGCCTCATTTATGCCTGTTTGCCGATCGCCTGAACCTTGCATGTTACTGGATTACGTTTTTGGATCACGTTTTGGATTTGTCTGCCTGTCCCTCTTTAAATAAAACTGTTGTTCAACCTGCGCTTGCATCCTACTTTATCTCCGTTGCGTCACGAAACGTGACACATGGTGTGGACTCAACAGCAGTTTCTTGTCCAAAACCCCTGGTGAAAATGTGGATATTTTCATTAATTTAATTGCAGTTTGCAACTTAAGACATGCGGGAAATCTAATATCAAACTGTACTATTAATTTGCTTTAAATCACTGCTCAGTGCAAAAGTCAGTTCATAAATCCTGACTGATTTTACAGTTCAAAGTAAACAGGACACTTTTAAGAACTGTCTATCAGTGCCATCTATCAATGCGTAAGGAATACTACGAAGAATTTCTCTACAGTACCGGATGAATTCCTGTACGTTTATAAAGATGATGTGTCTATTCTGCGCTCTCTTGATGACTTGTTAATAAAGGATGACCTAAATTCATCTACACCCTACATCATTTGATACAGAGTTAGTTAATAGGCTATAAGTATTGTTTAACACCATGGTCCAACATCCATATTTATTAATGTGCGATTTCTCTTTCGTTGAAGGTTCGGATAAATTGACTCATTCATCCTAAGATGGAAAATGTCACCCATCATAACACAAGCATTTGAGTGAATTATGACACACCGAGGTAATAACAACATCTGTTGTCCCAAATGATCAGTTTTCACACCTGAAGACTCTTGATGTCTACAGAGTACAGACTGGGAAGAGGATCGTGGGGCTTAGAGTGCCATCTCATGCATACCTTTTCTGGTCTCAAGTCATTTTTCTTTCCCTCTGTGAATGCTGGCTCTACCATTCTGTCTATTTTTCTCTTGCACATCAATCACTTGAGCCACAGCCAGGCTAATCAATCACCCTGTATAAGGGCAGATGAGTTGAAATCGATCACACCAAAGGAACAACACCAAAGGACATCGCCAAATGGTGGACCAAGTTCTAAATGCAGACCCAGCAATGTATTTTAGTGGACCAACTCAATAGTTGAAAAAATACTGTAGCAGGGTGAAAAGTGCTGTATATCGTTCACTATAGCTTACTGACTCTAATATGAAACAGTAGCAGATCCTCTGTTGCATTTAAGTAAATTATTTAGCTGAGCAGGCTTTTCATTTTATTTACCCTCTCGTATGATTAGCAAACTGACAACATGACTTGTGTAAGAAAAGCTGATGAGGAAAAGAAGATGGGACAGAGAAGTATGCATTTACTTTCCCTGCATCCTGCATTAAATAATAGATGTATCTTGTCTCTTCATGACACTAGACAAAAGATGTACAGTGAAGCCACTCTAAAAAAAACTAAATAAATCCACTTCGAACAGTCTTATTTTTAGCTATAAATAAAAAATGTAATGATTATAGATGAAAAGATAAAGCAATTGTTGTTACTATTCAGTAATGTTAGTCACTTATCCAGATCTTTTTACCCAGACCTTGTATCTGGTTCTTGGCCTATCTTCATAACCTTCCTCAAGCTGATCTAGACAAAACATAGCAATAACTACAAAAGTACCAATAGCAACCAGAGTAATATCCTAAACAATAACAATGATCCCAGACACAACAAAAAAAGAAATATTGCCACAACAGCAGCCAGAATTATACAACCTCAGAACTCAGGCTGTCACTTCGATCAATGTACTCAGTAAAGAAAGCCCTCTAGAAAGAAATATAATATACCTTTCTCCTAAAACCTTATTAAAGTCTTCCTATAATAATAATACTAATAAAAAATTATTCACAAGACAAATGCATCCATGCTTTTAGCTTGGCCTTGAATAAATGCCCTGAGACTGCATTCTAAGAATACATTACTCTTATGTGAGACAAGCATCTACCGTTCTCTAGAGAACACAAAGTTGCGTCAAGCAAGCGTGTGGCATGGAGCAATGAAGTGCTGCAGACATGTAGATGAAGCAGGGCATGTATTTATAGAAAGATGACTAAAGTTTCCAGCTGCCCCCCTCCACTGCTGAAGAGCTGCAGTAGTCCAGGTGGGAGCGTTGGGGCAGAAAATCTCTAGAAGTAGCAAAAAAAAAGAGAAAAAAACAAGAAATGGCCATGTTTCTTTCCCCATGTAGAGATTTCAGGAGGAATATAAGTGCAGAGGTACATATGATAGTAAAAAGTGTGTGTATCATGTGAGTACAGAGCTACATTAAAACACTCCATTCTGATGTTCGATAATATCCATCATCTGGAGAAAACACAGCTTAGTGACAGAGGTATCAATGAACTAACTAAAATGGGATAAGCTCCCATATTTCAAATATTTCAAATCAATATAAGGTTTCAATTTTGGCATCTATATCAGATAATTTGTTGTTAGTAAATGTCTTAAGACTGTTTATTTCAGACTATTGTGGAACAAAGTGCAACGGCTCTACCAATTCATCTATCCATCCATTTTGTGTACCGCTTATCCTATACAGTGTCATGTGAAACCTGGAGACTATCCCAGGGGACACCCTGGATGGGGTGCCAACCTATTGCCGGACACAATCGCACGCACACACACCCATTCACACACTATGGACAATTTAGAGATGCCAATCTCTAAATGCCTGTATTTCCCCTAGGGGAGGAAACCGGAGTAATCTGAGGAAACCCCAAATCACGGGGAGGACGTGCAAACTCTGCACACACAGGACGGTGGCGGGAATTAAACCCCCAACCCTGGAGGTGCGAGGTAAATGTGCTAACAACTAAGCCACCCTGCCCCAACACCCCCTACACAGCTCCACCAATGGTTTTAAGTAAAGAATGGTATGAAGAAGTGAATCTAGGGCTGATTTCTTTCTAGCCCAGACTGTCATCACTGACAGTCATGTCAGGTGGTTACCTGACAAATCCGTAACACATCATAATCCTATGAAGGGGAAACTAAAATTAGATAGACTAAACACACACTGTCCAATCAAAGTACAAATCACACAAAATGACAGATGAGAGAAATATAAGTTTAGTTTTATCAACATATTTGATATTCGGAGGAAACACAGCATGAACCCAGTAGAGCATTGCTCATAAAAATAATTGATATAATGGCTTGCTCAGACATAATCGTTTCATTGGTTATTGCTAATTTGGTTGGTCCTTGGACAATGTTTGTCCTGTTTTCTCCCAATTGCTGTTTTCATGATCAGAAAAAGTACATGAAGTGCTGCAACAGGGACTGGGAAATCTGCCAGCCCAAAATGGTGCATAAGTTATTGCTTTCCAAAACTTAAGCTTAAGGCTTAATGTCCTGTCCCATTTCTAACAACCTGATTTTGCTACCCCACTTTAATATAAATAGACTATTCATACCCAACAACTCACTAAATACAGCAGATTACAATATAATACAGAACAATAGAAATGTTGAACAAAATGAAGTAAATATCCTCTTTGTCAAGCTTATAGCCATCGCAAAGACAGTGTATTAGCCATTGTAAATACCCACATTAAGGAATTAACAAGTGCACGTTGTGTACAAAGTGCTGTACATTCTTTGTAGGAGCTGATTTGATTGTCTAATCCTTTAGACAATTATAGAGCTTTTATTATTTGCCAAGTTACCATCTGTGAGGATAAAGAATATATTAACGGCACAATCTTTTTGCCTAAGGTAACCTGTAAGTGTAAAATACATTAACAAATCAAAAATACAACAGCAAATTCAGAAACATAGACAGCTATGTTGCTATACCGAAGGTGGAGCAGGCACTTGAGAGCTACTTCTCTCCATCGATGGCAGCAAAATCGGGGGGCCGGCTTTGCCATCCAGGCCGTGTAAGACCACCTCAGTGTTGGTTGGCGAAGCCTATGCGGCAGTGGGTCTTTCTTGTGGGTCTCGGCATACAATAGCAGTGTTGCAGCCCTACTAGGCAGACCTGCTGAATTGTGAGGGAGGCACAGAAGGCAAGTGTGGCAGCCTTCAGAAATCCAGGGGGACTGGGCGACCACAGTCACAGCATGCTAGTAGGCCTGATTGAAAAATGACAATCAGTGCTGAAAAGGCCGCGGAGGGAGGTATCAGAGGAAGAGAGGTTGTTAGGGCAGGATTACTGTAGGGCTCCCCTAGTCAATGTCGTCCCAAGTTTTCAGTTTTCTCTGGTCAGCGAGCCCATAGAAAAGGGTTCTGTTGTGGTTCGCCCTTATTCCTCCCGCACCAAAGGAAAAAAAAGGTCAGGGCTGCAAGCCATGGTACACACGTGGCCAAAGTCAAGTCTGTACACCTTTCCCCCAATAGCTCTGCTCCCACAGGCTCTAGCGAGAGTTCCCCAAGATCGTGCTATGCCTGCATCTAGTAGCACTAGATTGTCCATCTCGAATTTGGTTCTCTGAGGTAATATCTCTGCTGGACAGCACACCCTGGGAGATTCCTGTTCACAGGGATCTATTGTCTCAAGCCAGAGGGTTGATTTATCACCCTCGGCCAGGACTACGAAAACTGTCTGTCTGGCCCTTGAGGGGCACCAGCTTGTAGATTCTGGTCCCTCAACCGAGGTCGTAGACTATGTAAATGCTAGGAACGTCAGTGAGACCCAGTAAACTGCGCAATGGCTACAGTCCTGGAGTTCTTACAGGAACGTTTCTCGGCAAAGTTGGCTCCTTCTACAACTAGGGTCTACATGGCCGCCATTTTGGCCAGTCACACCTCTATTGAAGGAGCCTCTGTGACAGGCCATACCCTCAGTATGACGGAGTGGGTATACTCGTTCCCACAACGTGCAGCTCACGCAACGTTGAGTTCCCACAACGAGTCGTTGTGTAGCTTTGTCATACTGTGCTATGCCTATAAATTGCCTCTGCGCTTCAGACAAAGAGAAGCTGTTGTGATATTTTATTATTGTGATAATTAATTTATTGCTGTTGTGTTTTCTTTATTGCTGTTGTGTTTTCTGATTTGATGTGTTTTTTTATTGCTGTTGTGTTTTCTGATTTAATGTTGTATTTATAGTTTTGCTGCTGGGTATTCCTTATTGCTGTTGTGTTTTTTGATTTGCTCTTGTGTTTTCTTTTTGTTGCGTTTTTGGTTTGTTAATGTGCCATATTTTTATGTTTGCGTTGTGATAATGCTAAAACCTTAATAGCTACCTAATAAACTAGCAGCTCAACCTGAAGCTTTGGTAATCAGACGCAACTGTGCATCAGTGTATGCTCGTGTGTGTTTGTGTGCATCCTTGTGGGGAAAGTAATATAAAAAAGAGTAAGACAGAGATACACATATAGAGCAAGAACATGAAGTGCAGAGGTGGGAAGGTCAGTGGTGACAGAGTGATTCTATCAATCACAGTGTGTCAGTGTCTTACACACATCTTACACACCTCCACCTCTCACTCACTAGAGCTTATATAACAGTCCCAGTATACACGTGTGATTTGTGCCTATAGACTTCATGCACACTTAAGTGCAGTATAAACTGACGAGTGCAACTCATTTCAAGATGAATAATAGATGCTGTACCTTCTCTCCATTAGCATTGCCCAACACATAACAGCCCATAATATGAATGAGATTGGGCTCAGGATTCAGCAAACTCATAAGCCGAGCCAGTTTCTTCCAGAACCTGCACACACAGAGATAAATCCAGAATTAGGCAACATGATTTAAAAACCTGAAAGATTATCTTACAATAGGTATAATATCAGACTGCAGTTGGACTTAATAATCCATGCATTGTATCTTATTATTTTATAAGTAAGGAATAAAACAGGATGGGACATGTTCTTATAGGACAATAATCAGACGGGGCAGTGTGATGCGACCCAGCATGAAACCGCTGAAATGTTTTATTCCTCTTATACCACAGCAATTTGTTAGTGATTACACATTTTTAGTTGATGAATGACAACATTGCATTGTTCTATCCATTTACAATATAGTTATGTTTGATGTTTATGGTTTGGAATGTGTGCAAAACAAATTTACGCTGCAATCCATTGTACTCAGACTTTGGAAGAAGTGGCAAAGTGCAATGGAATGGTCATGCAACTAGGAATTCCCAGTCAGGAACTCAGGCAACATCCACCTTGCCCAAGTTCTCTGACATAAACACGTCACAACAATACATCGGCGCACAGCTAACACTAAACATAGTTCCCTTCGCATTATTTTATACTTGATACAACTTGATTTTACTTGGTCTGTAGCGTTTGTGTTGTTGTTTTAATAGCTTTGTAAGTTTAGATTTGTAACTTCATTCTGTTGATTTCAACCAAATTTTACTAACACAATAACTAAAACCATCCACTTTCCTACACATCGCTTGTCCTACACAGGGTCGTGGGGGAGCCTCAGGGCACAGGATGGGGGACATCCTAGAGGGGGTACCAACCCATCTCAGGGCACAAACACATACTACAGGCAATCAGCCTACAATGCATGTCTTTGGACTGGAGGAGGAAACCAGAGTATCAGGAGAAATCCCAATGAATTCATCGTAATCAATTGTGATACGCTGTAAGCTATACTAACGTTGTTTTTTTTTTTAGTTCTTTTAGTGCATTCGCATCACATCTTAATTATGGTAATTACGAGATGACAGCTCTTCTACTCAGCACTGTTCATCTCCTTATATTTAGAAAAAAAAATATTTAGAAAATTTCCATAGACATAATAAGAGTTCAGTCCTGATCAGTACTTTAACTGCGGAAGCCGCTGACATTTCTGCGTTGGAGTTTGTCTGTTACACTGTCATAGTCCGAGCATTTAGAAAATTCACAGCTCCTACATGGTAATTAATTTTAAGGTTGATATGATGTGATGTCTGTCTGTCTGTCAATCTGTTTGTCTGTTTGTCTTTCTGTTGGTGAGTGGGACTCACTGAATCATGTCTTCCTCCTTCTCCACTTTAGCAAACGTGGCCACTTTGTTCTTCAGGAGATACAGGTGCCCAGGTCCTCCCTAACAATTTATAGAGCAGTGTTGTAGTTAGGCACAATATACATATACACACACACTTAATCATTAATTTATAACACACACACACACACAAACACACAACTACACAGACTTCTCACCTGACAGAAGATAAGCATGTTCCAGATTTTACAGCCTTTTCTGTAGGCGGTGAGTTTCTTTTCAATCTCCTCTGGGTGTACAAGAAGTGAGATGAGGACAGAGAAAAACAGAAACGGAGAGGCAATGCAACACAGAAAATATAGCAAAGACAAAGAGAAAAAGAGGGAATAAGAGAGAGATAGAGACATATAGAATCATTTAGTCAACAAGAGGTAATAATCAGCGCTCATAGTAGATAAGAGAGCTGATAAACGGGTCACAATTATTAACACTCACCCAGTATATCATCAAAAGTCGCATGCTCGTGGTCCTACACAAACAAACACAAGAGCATTTCAGACAAGAACATTACCACTTAAATCCTGAAGGATAATTATGTGCAATTTATTCAAAAAGACAGAATAATCCTCTTCTCACTAGTTATAGCAGCCTTGCAAACACATCATTTACATTACTAACACACCCTAAAAGCATGGACAAGCATCAGACCACCACGGCATTAGCATTACCAAGCATCTTTCATAACCAGCCAGACAAAAGGCGCTTTGATCTGTATGAATAATGTAGTGAAAGACTCACGTAGAGGATGGGGATGATGGACGGGTCGTTCCTGCGTATGATGTTGGGCACATACTCCGCCTTGGGAACCTTGGATGAAATCAGCTATAAAAAAAACCACACACAAACAAAACAAAACATGACAGCGAATACAAGATCAATCAGTGGAATTGGCTGTAGGCAATGATGCTAAAGGCGCTTGTGTTGAAAGGAAAATGGCCAACCAACTAAGGCATCTAGAAAATGGCCAAGCAAGTAAGGCATTCTAAATCTAGCATTTAGAAGATATATGTATTCACATTTTACAGTCTCTCTCTTCCACCAATAAAGATCAGCAATTTTGATAACATCATTCTGCACTTCAGCTTCTCATCAGATTTTCTGTCCAATCAAATGCTCTCTAGAATCTGAAGTGTCCCACCCCCAACATTATAAAAATCCATGGCACTAACTGTCAAGTGTGGCTTAGCCAGAGATGTGAGGTAAGCTAAACGCTATTGGCTATTTAAAAAGAGCGAGGAGCCACTCGATATGTCCCGCCCACATCGAGTAACACTGTGCGTTTAAAGACACTTCACGGGGACTTCAAAAGACAACTCTTTCCTGAAACACATTAAAAAAATGGAAAAATGTCTGATGTGTTTAGTGAGTCTCATGCTTATGTATTGGTTGGTGCTGTATTTTTATTATTCCTGTCAGAAGTTAGAGGTCATCTGCCACACTGACATCACAGGGGAAGAGTAGCGCAGTTATTAATTTCCACTATCTCAAATAGAAGGGATAGCAGCCAGGATATCCTGAGCAAGTCCTAAAGACATTGGCTGATTCCATCTGTACTGAAATTCAGACTAGTAAACATCAGCAGCCTGCAAAGAAAGCCATCGCCTTCGTCAGGGCAGGGGTGGTGCCAAAACCCCAAACAAAGCACCAGAGTGGGGTTACAGGCTACCGCACGGGACTGGTACCTGCAGGTCAACATAGGGAGACAGCTCAGATTTGCCGGAATCCATCACGATCACCAGCCGACCAGATATGGTTTTAATTTCGGAGTCAACCATGCAAGTGGTGCTATTAGAACTCCCTGTTCCCTGGGAAGACAGGTTAGAGGAAGCAAATGACCGGAAGAGAGCAAAATATCAGATCAGATCTTGTATCAGAATGCTGGAGACTGCGGAAAATCCTTGGAGTAAGAGGGGTGCAGAGCACAAAAGCCACGAAAAACATCCTGGAGGCCGCTGAAAAAAATTTAAAGGCCTCTTGGTGGCTGTGGATCCAGAGAGAGGACCCGTGGTGTAGTACGCTACTTCGACACAAGCCTCTGGGTCACGCAGGAGAGGGTGTCTGATGAGCAAAGCCCTGAAACACCCTGTAGCCCTGGGTTCATCACTGAAGATGTGTCCACGTTGCACCACAAGGTGTATTACAGAATGATTTAAGTGTCTATTGAATTAAAGCGCTGGCTTTAAAGGCATTTAAAAGCCATTCATTTTACCTTCTAGACACCAGTACAGAGAATTTAAACACTTGTTGAGTCAAGCTGAACTATACTTGTGGGTCAAATGGCTGAAGTACAGTATGACTCCAATTTGTGCATGTAGACCCACTTAGGTTGAGGAAGTTAGATGTCTCTACATTATGTGAGTGAGTGTGAATGAGTGTGATTTGACAGTGTGCTCACAATGATTTTGGGAGGAATGAAGTCGTCGCCTTCACAGGCCAGCCGCTCCAGCTCTTTCTCCTCCTCCCAATCCACATCATCATACTCTCCCTCATCCAGAGTGCCTGAGGACGTCTGCAGATCTCCACCTGAGACAGAGGACCAGAGAAAGCGAGACACAGAGACACAGACAGACACAGATAGAGACAGATAGATTGGAAATAAAGAAAAGAAACTGTAGTCTGTGATTTTCTGCTGATTAAAGTAGCAGTTTGCAATTTCTGGAGCCTTCTGCTGCCTGTGAAGATAACAACAATTACGACAAAAACAATGATAAGACAACTCACTCCATTGCTCTGTTAAAACTATGCATGCTACATATGTGGGAGAGGAGCTCATTTCCAGCCCAGAAAACTGGAATTTGTACAGGATTGTAAATCAAACCCCGAAATGAAGAAACTAGCCAAATTTATTGCAAGGCAAGATTATGTTTTATAAAATAATAATATTACATACTTATTATACGTATAATTCAAAACTTTTAAACATTACAAACTGCACCTTTAAGCAAAAAATAAAATTATGAAAAATTCAGGAAGACAAACACCAGATTGATCACTCGTGTCCTATATAATATAGAACACACAGACAGATGGAGTATGTAGATGACATATGAAATTGCATGCACATAAACTCTCTCTCTCTCTTGCACACACACACACACACACACATAGAAGTGGTAACAGAGACAGGAGCTGTGATAGCGAGGTGACACACACACACACACGGCCTGCTACAGGAGTTTGTGCATGAAAACAGAAAGTGTTTGTGTACACACGCTCCTGCACATTTAAATTTTTTATTGCTGGTGTGTGTGTAGGTGAGTGTGTGCACACTCACTGTCTCTGGAGTCGTGGAGCGAGTCTGGCTTGATGGGTGTAGGGTCACTCCAGGAGCGGCTGAAGCTCTTCGCTTTGCGTTCGGCGAATGCTAATAATGGAGCGGAGGAGGAGAGCATCACACACTGCCATTCACAGCACACACACACACACACACTCACAACCACACACACATCACACTCATCTGGCAGGATCCCGCTGTTGTTGGTACAACTGCGAGAGTGATGCGCCCTGATAGGACTTCCTATCAAGCTGTCAAGCTTTTCAGATGGCTGCTTGGAATTTACATCCAAACACTTAGGAACTGTTAAACAACAAAAAGCTCTATTTTCGTGCAGGTGCAAGTGTGGCTTAGTGAAATACCAGCAGAGTTTTTACCCTCTGTCAGGGTAGTAACTTCCAAACCCAAATTGGTACAAGGAGTTTTGATTAAAAAAAAAACTAACGGGAAAGGCAAACGCAAGGCGAAACAGTATTTTTTTTTTTTTAGCCTTTTTATTTTAACACAGTCATCAATCCTAAAGAATTTCCTATGCCAGAAAACATCAAGCTACAGCTTTACTTCTCACTGAAACTGAAGACTCCTTCCAAAAATGCTGAATAAACATCTCCTCACAGAAAACTTCACCATATCCACGATTACACAAATGGTTCAGTCTGTTTATGTGGAATTATAGAACGGTTACTATAACAAGAACGTTAAAATGTTATAAACATTAACATTAATATAAACCTGTGATTTGAATTCTCAAATCTGAGCGATCCGATTGGAGAATTCGACCGAGCCTGTTCTGCACACAAGATGCCCGGTAAGTTATATCAGCCAGAAAATTCATAATTATTCAAATACGACCTGGAAGCTGAAATGAGAGGAGATGACGTGACTGGATATCTCAGCACACCTAAACACACCTTTTAACAATGACGCTGCTCTTTACCGCCGAATTACCACATGTGTAAATGGTACAATTTGTAAAAATACAAATAATCTATCTGCCACACCCATATACACTTGCACCTTATGCTTTGTTTGCGTTATGATTACGAAAATAGGGCCGTCAGTCTGGTGTCGGTGGGGGGGGGGGGTTAATGCATAAACATAACATTAAGGCTGGAAAATAAATTCATTTGATTTATTTTCAGAATTACAGTTTGGTTCGAGCAACGTGTAATCCGCATGAAGACAAGTTAAATGGGTGCGATTACAGCATCCACACACACACGCACACACACACACACACAAACATACACACACCACACACACACACACACCCAGCAAAAGCATTACTCACATTGGGCCTTCATCCTCCTGCTGCCCACCATCCGCAGGTGCTTCCGGAAGTTTCTGAAGTGCAGAGGATTTGGTGAGGATGAAAGGGTTGAAGAGACAGAGAGGTGAGAGAACAGATAGAACAGTAACACCAACACACACGGAGAGAAGACAGAAGCAGAGGAACGTTTCAAGATGATTCATTCAGACATGGTCCAGTCACTTAATGATAAATGCAGGAGGACGAGTGTTTGAAGTTACAGAACAGCATCAAATCTGAGTTCACACTTGATTTCTTAGGAAAAGTAATCAGCTAGGATTTTTATTACAGCCATATTAACCGAAGCTGTAGCAACAATTGAAGTGACTTTAGTGGGTAATCTATTAAGAAGATGAAGATGTACAGATGCCTGGCGAAGTATACACTCGATTCAATACAAAGTTTGTTTTTGTACAGCAATTTTATCACATTGTCAATCACTGTCACAAAGCAACTTTACACAAATACAGATATAGATATGCATGTACGAATCACAAACTAATAAACAGTCACCTTAACTATGACGTGAGCCTTATGAATGACCATATGTTTGTTAGTTAATGTATTAATTAACACAGTGCCATCTAAGACTAAAACACTTGGAAAATACTCTTATAGAACACTGGTTTTAAATGTTAATAGATAATAGCATCTGCAAAATGAATAAATGTTACTGTATTCATTTCACCCTTGTGGGCGAAGGAGCAGTGCCCCAGGTCCAAGCCACCCAGAGCACGCACCAGTACTACAGTGGGATTTGATGAGAAATGGATGGAGATTGACGCAAAACGGGTTGAGATGAAATTATTGGCGATTATTATTAGTGCGTCTTTCTACATTTGATAAGGAACATAGCTACACATGTCAAATTCATAAGACTCATGTCGTAGACGTCAGCTCTTCATGATTTGTACATGCCTTAACTCATCATTAGTACATATTTAAGTAAGCATTAATTAGTGCATGACTATTCATGCTCTGTTATTGTAAAGCATTACCGTAGATTTGGACCCCTAATAAGCAACCCACAGGTGACCATTACAAGGAAAAACTCCCTGAGAGGACATGAGGAAGAAACCTTGTGAGGACCCAGACTCAAAATAGAGCCCATTGTCTTCTGGGTAACACCGGATAGTTTATAGATTATAAACCATTACAGTGTGCAGGTGTAGAAGAGTAACGGCAAACAGTACTGAGTGGTTTTGGGTACTAAACTGTTTTTAGGAAGTGAACTCTTTAGGGTATCCATGTAGACACTTCTGCAATACAAACCAATAGAAACTCATTTTCTTTTTTTTTATATATGAGTTGAGAACGGTTTAATGGGTTAGGGTGAGGGTTAGGGTCAATGTAACATTTTATTAAGCAGATCCTGGTCATTTAGCAACTGTATGTGGTTCTGACCTCAATGCGAACATGATCTGACCTGTACAGACAGCACAGCGGAGAAGTCTGACTGACATTCCAAGAACTGAGGCCCTGCCAAAAGCTTTGGCAATGCAAACTGATGAGAGATTTCCAAAATGGTTGAAAGTGAATAAATAGATTTTGGAAGAAAAAAAAAAGCCCTCTTTCCAAGCATGCTGTCTCGGTAGCTATCAATATCGCTTCCAAAAATATGACAAGCCTTATGGGTGGTAAACATTGCATTCGATCACAAAGTTAACCTTGGTAAACGGGTACTGATTGTTCATTGCAATAATCTCCACCCAGTATTTTGTGTTTTAAGAGAGAAAATCGGTTCCCAAGAGCATTCAGTCTTTGTTTAGTCTCATTTAAAGGTAAGAAAACAACAGAAAATATTAAAACAGAAAATAACAGAAAATACTTCAGTCATATAAAGCATCTTGTTCATACAAATCACAAAAAAAAACTCCAAGGAATTAGCCAGTGTTTATTCATGAAGGCTTTTTATGTTTTGTTTTGCTTTGTTCTTGCTACTGTTTTTATATAGTGTCCTGAAAAAGCTATTAAGAGCCATCGATCTGCACAGTGATGAGTATGTGCTGTCCAAACCCATTCAGTTTATCACATGTCTTGATTTTATGAGTGCTTTCTCTCAAGGCTGCCTGGCAGGTGTAAATAAATAATACACAAACAAATGCAGAAACACACTTTTCCCTTGTGAGTCCTGATCCTAATCAAAAACAAGCCAAGCCGCTCTGTTTTCTCTCATTTCTCTCATATCTCTCCCACTCTCTGTCTCTTTGCTATCTTCCTCTCTACTGTCTTCTTTATCAATACAACATCTGTCTACATGCTACATGGATATGTACAACATATAGTTTTCCACACAGAGATCCCCAACCACGGAAATGCGAGGCAACAATGCTAACCACTAAGCCACTAAGAAGTTAATAAGACAAAAAAAAAAAACACAGCTTGTCATGTTACAGAGGAAAAACCTGCTGAATGTAGCACTGAAACTGAAGACTCCTTCCACAAATGTTAACTAAATGTCTCCTAACAAAAAAAAAATCTTCACCATATCAACACATATACATTTTTCTTTGTAAAATAACAACACGTTTTTAATCGCTCTTAGATTATCCCACGTCCCTGGGAAATAGCTTTTTCAATAGATATAATAGCATCAATATAAGATTCATTTCAACTACAGCTGTAACTACTATCAGGCCTGCTGTTAAAGGAAATTAATGAACACCTAACTGTTCAGATCTGAGAATTCAGCTTTCTTATTATTTTCTGATTATGAAAAAAACAAATGTACGATTATGAACATTATTTCTAGACGTTTCCGAACTTGAAATGATGTTCTAATGTTGCCTCTTTCAAAAAGGAAATGTACACAGATCAGCCATAACATTAAAACCACTGACAGGTGGCGTGAATAACATTGATTATCTCGATACAATGGCACCTGACAAGGGGTGGGATATATTAGGCAGCACGTGGTTTTAAGGTGGTTTTAAGGTTATGGCTGATCTGTGTATGACGTAAGCACAATTCTCTGCCAGGAGCAGAAACTAATACTGCTATGCTGCTTGGCTAAAATGAAATAGTAATCACTACACTGCAGTGGTGCACAGCAGCCGAGCTCATTACTTCTTCCAGTGTGAACACTCTTAACGAGAGTGATGTTGACATCCTCAGGTCCTCATGTATTTCCACTCAGTGCTGGTGGATAGATACGCAGGACCAGGTTCCGATAACGCAGAACTGCTCTTCTATGAGTCTGCTAGTGTCATTAATTCCTTCTTTCTACACCACTGTTAGAAAGCATGAGAGGTGATGAGAAGCGCCGATCTTTAACACATTTCAAAAATAGAACGTTCCTCAAGAAAGGTAGGTATTTTAAGAAAGAGTTTTTAATTATACGCCCTAATGATCCTGTCTGCGACTGTGAAACAGAGTGTGAGTGTTTAAAATAGAGAGATGACTCAGTCTCTCGGCGTGAGTGTGTCTGACATGTTCATTGTTTGCCACCGTGTAGTCTTGAAATAAAGACAGCTTTACTTACACACACATTCAGATGATGTGTATTTCAGTTTGTATGGTTCTCTGTGTGTGTGTGTGTGTGTCTGTGTGTGTGTGTGTGTGTGTGTGTGACAGAAAATACATGAAAACAAAGCTGAAATTTTACCATCCATGTTGTCATACGTGTTGGGAACAGTGGAGCACAGCAGCACCACCAATGGTTGTAAGTAAAAGTACATGGAATAATATGAAGAAGAAGCTAGGGCTGATTTCTTCCTAACCCAGACTGTCATTACACTCCCTAGATTTGATCCTTTTTTTCCTCTAAAATATTCTTGGAGGAGAAACTAAAAGTAGATCAACTAAGCACATATTGCTCAAAAGAAACTAAAATGGCAGTTAAAATAAAAAGGTAGAATAAATAAATAATAAATAAATAAATAAATAAATCCCAGATATGAATAAGATTCATATCAAAAGTAGAATTTTTTTTTATATATTTAAACTTACACTGTTAAGTACATTTATATAGATATGTCTATGCATATTTTAAGTGTATTCTGTCACGTTTATATTTGCATTTTTTTTCCAATAAGATGACTTTGACAAAGCAGCCCAGGTGCAAAAACAGGCGGACTGTCTTGAGATTTTGACGTGAACTGCAAAGACCACAGAGACACACCACAGCAATTTACCACCCTCTGGCATTTCAACAAAATAACACCTTTAACTATTCTGGACAGTCAAAGTTGTTGAGCTCTGAAAAGCGTCAGCACTCTCTCCTGGCCTTTAGACACACTGTTAGCACTCTGCCACTTCACTATGTTTGACACATCTGCAGCACAATCAAAAAGAAAACAGGTGTGACACGTGCAAGTACTGCAGGCAAGAATTTCAAAACACTTCTCTGTACCAAACTGTGACAATGACCAAGCCAAGACCAAGCGCTGTATAAACACTTTTAACGATGCTAGTGCCAGCACAGCAATACAAAAAGAGTACAAAAGAATACAAAAGAGAAAGGAAATAAACTAAAGACAAAAATGGACTGAACTATTAATGTTAAAGACAAGCTTGTAATTGTCTTATCTATTGGCAGATGTTTATTTAGGACAAAATTTGAAGTTTTAAATTCTTAATCTTGTAGCCAATGGCAGCTCATCCAAAGAGGCAGATTGGGCAGAACCCCACCATATACATCAGCCGTTCTACAAATGTTAATCTTCATCAAATCCTCGTTCACAACTCCCAATATTTTACATGGCATTGAAATAGCAATCACATCTTTTGCGAACATAGTTATTTAGAAAAATGTCACTATTTAACAGATATAAGCTGATGATCCATTGATTTGCTCGTCTTTCTAGATGTTGTGCAATCGTGAGGCAACGTGCTCAGGACCCTATTTAGCGCCATAAAGTTATTATTACACCTAGTGGTCAAAAATGAGACTGCAACAACCACTAATAGAGGCCCAATGGGGCAAGAGATCCTCCAGCCTGATGACGTATTGGATTAAATCCACAATGTACTGGATGTTGTAACATGCATGTGTCGTAGTAGGGTTCGATAGCATCATGAATGTTGAATCACGCTTGCACAAATGTATTTCGACAGGATAGTGGCAGAAAAATTATGAATCGATCTGATCTTCAGCAGAGACAGTATGTCTGTAAGTAATTCATCATGGTTAGGGTTAGGGTTAGGGTTAGAACATTCAGCACATGCGTGTTACAACATCCAGTACATAGTGGATCTAATTCAATACATCATCACGCTACAGACTGAGGTGAAGACATACTCTACTGGGGCATGAATCACACTGCCCCATGCTCACTCTCTATGAACAGTTAATGACACATTTTGAGGAATGTTTTTAATAGTCCAACGTCAAGTGGGCTCGACCAAAGACAATAATCCTTTAGTAGACCAACAGCATATCAACAACTCCAGAAAAACATACCATATATATGGATTTAAGTGAGATACTGTATATCATGAATAGGAAACATCATGAGAAACGTAAAAGTTGGGATTACCCACAATGCTTTGAAAACTAGTTATTTTGAAAAGAACCATGATTACAGTTTAAAAACGCTTAGTGTGCGAACAAAGAATTATCATCATTAGCGCATTTTGACAGAAGATTATGGCCATAGATTTATAGACACTAGCTCCTTCTTGAAAACTTCAATTCAATTATGGTTTACAAACCAATTTTAATGTACGACACGGAGTCTAAATTCATTCTGTGGGCTGCATTAGAGCCTTTATCGGGCCAGTGCCAGAACATGGGCTGTTTCTTTAGCACCCCTGAGCTATTCCTCTGTACAGAGCCACTGGATTATCTGTACTGTACAATTTGTAGCCGTACGCCTGGTATTTTGACTATGAATCTGTATGAATGGGATATGCCTATAAATGGACAACCTTTGACGCTTATCCTCTGATGCTGTCCTGTAGAAATCACTTGTGGAATAGTGAGCTACATTAATTAAAGGAGTCCTTGAGCTGTATCTTGCTGACAGCTACCTATTGATCGGCTCATTTTCTTTCACTTCTGTTTTCTGAGTGGCTGTGTGCTGACTGCCGATTTTAAAGGTTGCAACCTGGTTATTAACTGTAGCATGCATTGTGTTTGTGTGTAGATTAAGTGCATATGAATACCTTTTTGCATGATCCCAACTAACAGAGAATGTTATGAGAACGTTCAATAGAATATGTGATACGTTCTCAGAAGGTTACACAGCTCTGTAAATAGTGTCAGCTCTAAGGAGTTATATTAATACAAAAGTTCATTATAAAGACATTATCATTTTTATAATAACAACTTACCAGTCTGTACAGGATTTCGCAGAGTTTTTTGGGATTGTTGAGGCTAAAAATGCTTGATTTTGCTGCGGCTTTTTCAAAATTTGAGATGCAACTTTGCTGAGTGTTTTTTTTTGTGCTTTTTTCTTGCTGAAAACTACTTGAATTGCACAAAATTGCTTTGCACGGTCTTTCGCAGTGATGTTTGTTGGTAAATGGGACCTTTTAGCTTTATGTTTAATGCACGTGAATCGACAACGGCTTTGTTGTGATCCAAATCTGCGGAAAATCATGAAAAATTGTAAGCTCCTCCAAATATTGCAGAGTTTGCTTGATTTAGTGTTTATTTCTGCGATCTGCAATGGTAATTTTCTACTAAAACTCCGGAGTTACACAGAGACTTGTAAGGACCTAACCCTAACCCTAACCATAAACAGATTAAAACACAGTGTGTAGTTCATATAATGACATTTTGTTCAATGGCATTTATAGAAGGAGTCTCCAGTGTCAGCACTTTATAACAGTTGGTGGAGGTTTTCCACCATGAGAATGTCTTTTAACTTGCTTTGCTGATGTTCCACATCATTAAAAATAAACGGATAAAAATGTGTCGTTCTTTAAATTTTTTTTAAATGTAATAGTTGGAAACTTGTGGTATAAAGAGGAATAAAATATTTCGTGGCAATAATAATAAAGTGGAATAACTCCACTTCATGTGAGGATGCATCACACCATCCTTTTGTTATAACAGCACATACAGGCATGTTTTTTTTCTTACATGCTGTAATAACAAATTTCCTTCACGGTGATATTCAAACATTGAACAGTACTATTTTAACAAAAATGTTTTGCAATAATATGTTATTAATAATATAATTAATATGTTGCAGCAATACTGTAGGATTTTTTTATCATCAATAAATGTAGAAAAAAAATACACAGAAAATACAGAAAACTTGCCAGATTGAATGTTCTTAAGCCAAAACATTCCTAAGACTAGAATGTTCTGAAAATGTTCTGCTTGCCTAAAACTGTTAGCTAGAGTATTGTGTATTATGAAGGCCATGTATACATTATGTGTTAATATGGACCAGTAACTGAATGTACATTTTTGTGTCTGGAATGTGTATGAAGCACTGCAAACTACACATAAGCCAGTATTATCACTCAGATTGAAGTAGGTCTGAATCCACTGCAATCCCGGAAAACCCTGAGTACCATCAAGTTCACAAAAATAAAACATTGCATGTACAATGTAATCACTACAATAAAGAACACAGCCACTTAAAGGCACATTTTAACCAGTCACAGCACACACACACACACTGCAAGCTAATGATAACAACAAACAGCAGTTCAGTGACCATTTACAAAAAACACAGGTCTCGTTTCTCCAAAGAACACAATCATTCCCTCATTCCTGTCAGTGACTCAGCAAATTACACATCTCTTATCGATCAGCACATTGCCTGCTTGTACAAATTTGACTGTCAAACATTAACAAACCTCTTTTTTTCACTTCTACCTTGTGGGAAGAAACACTTTGTGGAACTAGGGTGGCACTAATTGAGCGAATTCATGCACAATCACAGAGCTCGACTTATCAGGCATCATGGCACAAAAGTTCTGATTAAGAGAAATCAACAGAGGTTGCCAAAAAATATACTCCTCTTTTTATGTATTGTCAAGAGCTGTTTTTACTCAATTATTGTTTAAAGAAAAATACAGCATGGTCCACTGATGGAACAAAAACTGAGGTTCGTCCAGAGAGACAAAAGGTTAGATGTTGACTTCTGTAACAAGCAAGGTGCAAGACCCATTAACCCTCCAAATAATCCTTTTCTATAATGTTATGATCACGTTTTTACCAGATTATTAGATCAAATTACCCATTTTTACCCTGCTACATTTAATTCTTTTTTTTTTTTTTTTACAAGAACACAATAAAGGCGTGAGCTGTGTGATAAAATAATGAGCTAAATATTCCTATTTCATGTTACCTAAATGTGTCTTTAACAAATACCAGACCTGGTTAAAGTCTATGTTTTGGTGAATGAGCAATGATGACTGTGGGTATTTGTCTAGTATTTTAGCATTTGCATTTTTCTCATGTATTTGCTAAAAACTGAAACTGAAAGTGAACTACACTGATAAATAATAAATTAGCCCTAATACTGATTAATAAAACAAAGGCATAATATAGTTCTTTTAAAAACCTCCAACATGAGGTCGATGTTGTGTTGAAAATGTGTTTAGACGACAGAAAAAAAAGGTATAAAATCAGCCATACTTTCACCCAAATCCTGATTTCATGAATATACAAATTATATATACCTGCAAGCACACCATGCATGTCCCGCCCCTTTATTCCTGATGAAACTCGGGCTGAATTTGCATACTGGAACATGACTGGCTCTTAAATTGTATGTCACAGAAACCATTGCCTCTGTTCAATACTAATTTCAATAAGATTTTGAAAAATCTCCCATGTGCTTTATTACAGAGTGCAAATAATTTGTGCAGTTTGACCAATCTGTGCACTCAAATTACTTCCCACAAAGAGATTTAATAATAAAAACATAAAATCTATGGTGGTTTTCCACACTGGCCATGTTTGCCTCTGTCTGAAGTGCGATTATTCCCAGATTGTTCCCAGATTGTTCCCAGATTGTTCCCAATGTCCACCTGGTCTGGTTTCAGACTCACCTGATTTTATCGAACCCCAGTGCATTTGCGTTCATCTTATCATGGAGAACACAACGTGACTCACCATATTTTATTTTATTTTTTAATTATCTAGTGATATTATGTGCAGCAGAGTGAACAACACTTGCGTCTGCATTCTTGTTAGTTTTGTTTAACTGCTCCTGTATGTTTTCTTCTCCCCATATCTGAATAAGGCACCTCACCTCTTGGGTGTCCCATAACATTTCCCTGCCACTCATGGTACACGTGTTGTGGAAACTAACGATGTCATCATCGGCTAAAACACAGGCACCAGGTTACTCTACTTCCTGGATAAGTGCAGACCCGAGTACAAATTGCGCTCACATTCACGGGAATCATACAACAGTTCGAGTACAACCGAACTCAGATTGCCTCCTACAGGTAGTTTCAGGTTCGGTACCACTTTGCGCTTCCTGAGCCATATGGCAGCTTTTAGTGGTGGCTTTGCGGGTAAGGCTCTGGGTTATTGATCGGAAGGTTGGGGGTTCAAGCCCCAGCTCTGCTAAGCTGCCACCGTTGGGCCCTTGAGCAAGACCCTTAAACCTCTCTGCTCCAGGGGTGCTGTATCATGGCTGACCCTGCACTCTGACCCCAACTTCCTAACATGCTGGGGTATGCGAAGAAAAGAATTTCACTGTGCTGTAATGTATACGTGATTAATAAGGTCTCATTATCATTTTTCATGCAAACTGTGCTCTGTTTCGGACTAAACTGCCAGTGTGAATGTCCCCAAAGACTAAAGCGCAGCCATGCGATTAATACCACTGAGCACTGAAAAACAACAGTGTCCTTGGACATCTATTCAGTGACGGTTCTGGACCCCGGGGTGGCATGCTGGGGCCAATCGTTCTGTTAGATGGGGAAGTTACATAACACCCTTTTGTTCTCGATATTTCGAATAACGTTAAATGACTTAGAATTACACAACTAAAGTGGTGCACTGGGATAGACAGGCTAGAAACATTTTGCTCATCTTTATTTCTTCTTTGCTGCTATATTGCTGCCTTGGTATTTTTTCTAGCGTCAATCATCCCTTGTTCCACTTCATTGCAACTTGTGAAAAAAAAATGCCTTCTGACCTACATGGGAAACTTGGTCCAATGTCTTAACAAGTCTGAGTACAAAATGTGTTGTTGGGGGTTTTTTTTCCATTGCCACTTTGCCACTGAGTACAAAATAAAGTAATCATGTTATATAATCATTATATAAGAGATGACTCACTCCACATTTAGGGGGGCTGCAGCATGTTGCCCCCGCCAGGCCCTTCCCAGAACCCCTATTCACCTACTATTATGCTAGTTTGGAAATGACTTCAATTTAAGACATTGTTATTGGTCAGCTTTGATTTTGTTCCATAAATATATGTCCACTTTTAGTCCATAGCAATTTTGATGTCTTGAATACAAGCCAAGACTCTCTTTTCAACCTCTCCCTCAAAATACATTAAAAAACTTTTATTTCATTTTCATGAAATCCCTTGTCCTACTACTGCCCTGTTAATGTCTGGCAAATATGTCGCTTTCACAGCTTTTAAATGTCTTGGTGCGCACAGGGAAAAATTAAACACTTCATTTTTTGACACTATTAAAGGTATAACATTTCTGCATCACACTGACAATGTGTGTGTGTGTGTTTGTGTGTGTGTGTGTGTGAAGGAGGTGCACAGCACAGTTAGTGAACAGTACCTCTCCATCAGTGCGGTGGCCTCCTGCTCTCTTTTCCTCCTCTTTCTGTCAGCAAAGCCGCGGAAAGCCCTGCCAGGACCGGTCACAATGTTAGAGTGTGTGTGTGTGTGTGTGTGTGTGTGTGTGTACAAAGCGGGCAGTGAAGGATTAGTCGAGGGGAAAAACCAAGAGACCACATAGTGTTAGAACCACAAGAGGTATCAAACCACACACCCACACACCCACCCACACACTCACACACACCCACGATACCAGGTCAGAAGTATGGGAAACACCGAATGTCAAAAATAAATAAATAAATTACACGTTAATATATGTTCCAACAAATATATATATATATATATATATATATATATATATATATATATATATATACACATACACATAAAGGCTTCATTTAATAATTTACTTAAACATTTATTTAATGATTTATAGAATATATGTCATCCTTATATAAATCCTTATATAAATTCTTACATAAATAAATGAATATATAAATAATTGGTTTTATCTATTTATGTGTTTATTGAAGACTACATCAAGCGAACTAATGACAGATTCGTGACAGACACATTTTGGCTCTCTCCGTCCATCATACAGGAGTAGCAGAACTCGGACAAACACACCGACAGGGAGGTGCAGTTGGTTTTGGACTACTAGCCTCATCTCATGTGAGTGCAAGGGAACAAACACACACACACACACACACACACACACACACACACTGAATCATTGTCTTTGACAGGATGACAGCCCTTATCACTGACAGTCCACGGCAAAATCAGATTTGTGCCCTCAAGTCATGAACTTAATGACAGCCTGTGCTGCATGTCCATGAGTGAGAGAGACAGAAATATAGAGTTAAGTACAGAGTTCTGCTGTCTGGATGCGATAGATGTAAATATAAGGGTTACTGAACACAACTCAGATCACCTTCATACTGCAGCCAATACTTATATTCACCACCATAGCTTCTCATACAATATTAAAAACCTGACATGTTTAGTATAAAACACTTTGCACATACACAGTTATATTTGAAAACCTAGTCATAGTGATTTTATTGCAGTTTAAATACTGTTAGCATCACAGACGAAACAAAATAGTACAACATGCCAATCAAATTTTTAAAAATCCACCACTGAAGATCCTATTTCTGCATCAAGGCATGTAATATGTCTACTATTTACTTCCCTTCATAATTTATCTTTATTAACTAGCAACATTAATTAAGTGGGTTGATTACGCTGAGAGCAGGTGTGCATATCACGTTAATGTGCCAGTATAACTTCAAACACTCGGTGATGGACAAGGGAGGGGGAGCAGACATCAGGAGACATGGAGGACATCAGCACAGAAAGACAGTGGCCGGGGATGCACTTTCATTTCAGACTGTTACTAAAAAAACAGTTACTCACGATATTCTGTCCAGGAGAAGGATCAGGGAAAAAAAGGGAGAGAAAGAACAAAGAGAAGTCAAGTGCAACAGCCATGATTATTCATAATCGCAGATTAATCGGATGAGATTAGATGAAGGGTGTACATTTTTTGGCACCAGGCCAGTCAAGGGATAAATATTTCTAAAACAAATGAGTCCTGCTGCATGCAAAATCAAGGCCGATACTTTTAATGTGAAATAACAAGGATTTGACATTTTTAATGAAATGACAAGGACAAATATAGACAGCTCTAAGCATGTCTCCTTGTGGATATTCAGCAGACGGATAGAACACGTGAGTATGGCAAGATGCAGAGACAGACAACACAAATGTGAGAGAGAGAGAGAGAGAGAGAGTGTGAAGAGGCTGGAGTATCAGACGGAGAGAGAAAGACAGTGGCTCAGCAGGAGGCTCAGTATGTGGGGTCTGTCATTAAGGCATACAGCGGGCAGGTGATAATTAAGCAGTCAGACCTAGAGAGCCTCAGAGGGCTGAGAATAACCCATCTCTACTGTGAACCATAGAGACAAAGACAAACAAAGAGAGAGAGAGGAATGGCCTCAGGAATTCCTGAGCGGATTCTACTCCTGCATGATGGTGAGATCGGACGTTGGTGATTGGGGAGTTGTTGGATCTGCAGGACAGGGAGTCAGGATTTAGCACCGTGAGCATCATATACTCACGCTTGCATGGTGGTGGTGGCAGTCTGGAAGCTAAACATGTTCTCTTTGGGTAACCAGTTGTTGGTGTGCTCTTCTAAAAGATAAAAATGACACAAATGGAATCAGATAAGACCAACCACTGGGTAGAGGAAACCATTTAGACAATTGGACAGTAAATGATTATCATCCAGGGTTTGGGCCTTATTTATCAAACTGGATATGAATGAATAGATTCGGAAATTGCTTGCAGGAGAGTTTACACAAGAAATCCGATTTGTTGAGAAAAACCTTGTATGATACAAGAATTTGTGAGCTTGTGTAAATGTATATAGAAAGAGATTCCAGGGGCATGATGGCTTAGTGGTTAGCACATTTGCCAGGATGGATGGATGGAGTTTCCCTTCCGTGAACCTGGAATGATTGTCCTGAAATCATATAATTAGCATGAGTTATCAAAAATTTTAAGCACAGATTATGCTGTCAAGCTTAAATTTATAAGTTTAAAGCTTATTTATCTCAAATGTACACACGAAGTCTAACTAACGTTGACAAACATATTGTCTTGAAAGGAAGTACACCAAGACTCTGCATTGGCTGAGCTGCATTACTGGAAGCATGTTGTGCTTAGGAGGTGCTGTTTCTGCATTTAGTCATCATTTTGTTGTTGTCAGCTCTCTGTCAGCTCTGCTTTTTTTGTGATTTATCAATGTATGCACATGAATATGAAGAAAACTGGCATTACTGAAGGTTTTGTAAATCTTGCAGGAATTTTTGAGCTCGTGTAGTTTCACTCTACTAAAAGTTTGATAAATGAGGCCCACTGAGAAAGAAGAAGGACAAGTTTCCATGTCCTTCGCTCTCTTCTCCTCACCACGGTCCTCTGTGGACACCCTATCCTCACTGTACATCCTTTCCAGTTTCTTGCGCTGCTTGGAGCTGTCTCTTGGCACCGTATCGAGGTCAAGCGAGCGCTGGCTGTGACACGGAGGCCGTGGGCAGTCCTCCTTCGAGCCACTCCGTCTCGAACCCCAATCTCGGATGTTATGTGCACTTCCTGAGCTCTGTAGTGGCTGAGAAGATGGAGCGTGATGGTGGTGGCCATGACCACTGCGATGGCTTGTTCTCTGTTGGTTGGTCCGAGCCTGGGGGCCCTTTAGGACCTCAAGCTCCAGGCTCTCCTCACTACTCCTGGCCCCCAGCATGCCAACTTCCGTGCTGATGGTATAGACACGTGCTGGCTTCACTGAACTCTGTTGGGGCTGCTGGGATTGCGGCTGATCCTCAGATGAGAGGCTGCGCTCCACCGAGAGACGACGCTTGGCACTGGTGGACACAGGAACTGGCACAAGGCCCGGATCTGGCTGATCTTGCGTCTGCTTGGCTATGGGAGATGTTCTGGAGTATGGCTGCAGATGGTTATTATTGTGCAGGCAGCTAATGCTTGGAGATTCAGAGTCTTGGCCAACAAAGGTGTCAGACAGCAGGTGATCTGAATACAGAAGAGACAAAAAAAGGAGAGAGAGAAATACAGAGAGAAGGAAAAAAAACAGAGGGAACAAGTCATCTTCTGTCAAAAAGAGTCTTGGCAGCAGTTGACCCAGACCATGGGAGCAAATAAAGCTCTTTCGTAATGAAAGAGAAAATGAAGGCCGGCACAAGAAAGAGTGGAAGCTAAAATGAAAAAGGTTGAGGAGGACATTAAAATCTAGCGGTCAAATGTGTAGCTAATATTAAGGGTAAAAGCCTTTGAGAAATCATTAATAAGTCCCGAGAAAAAGGATGGCTGAAACTGTCAAGAAGAAGGATTAGAGCAGAGAGAAATCTAGAGAAAATATGAGTGGAGAGTGTGCGTGTGCGTGTGTGTGGTCTGACCTGATCCGTTGCGGTTCTCGGGGTTGCTTTGCGACAGGTACTCTCCAAATGCTCGAGCTGCTCTGGAGAGAGACAAACACAGGACAACATTATCAAACTGATGACATCATCATATTATCTGTCCAGATCATATTAACTGGCCACAACATTACTGTAAGCAACATCAACCATTTACATCTGAGCTCATGTATTGATTACACCACATGACCCTTTCACACTTAAGAACATTTAAGCATAGTTTACATAAAGCTACACAACACAGCCTCCATGATAACCAACATTAAAATCTGTGCTGAAAGTGTCACGGTGCACCTTGATGTCAAAAAACTGTCACTTAACCCATGTGTTATGTCAACGCCATCACAGTTGATACAAACAGTCTTACGAATTGTATGTAAGCTTGCATCAGTTGTCATAAAAGTCTGTCCCATAGTCTTACGAACACTGCCCTTAAGTAGTGGTGCCAAGAATGTTATGTGCTATAATGCATTATAACTGACACTACACATACAGTACTGCATCAGAGGCGGTGTTAGAGCATGTTAGTGTCTACAATGTTCCTACAAAGAGATATTATTGTTTATATTGACACCATGAAGTCATATATTCATGCTTTATAAATATTATAAGCAGTTATACAGACTTATGTGAAGGGATTATAAGGTATTATACCACAGCGGTGGTTAATTCTCAGTAGCAGGTGTTGATTAACTTTCTATCACAGCAGCTCTGACTGTTATTCTGGCTATAATGCAAATCACTGATGTATAATAATAATAATAATAATAATAATAATAATAATAATGTACTTGTTCTAATACTTTATTGGCTCTATAGAAAGAGTTGTACAACAAATATGCCATACAGTATTAGGCCATTATAAACTAAAAGTTATAAATTAAACCAAATAATAAATGAATTTTGTTTGTGTTGTTTAATGGAAAAACATGTTTAGCATATTTAGCATTTCTGGAAGGAGTCTCCAGTGTCAGTGATAACAGGTTAATGCAATGCGTTGTAAAGCAGGGGATTGAATCCTGAGCCATGAGACATGGTGTGCTGACTGTTTGACAAATGCCTAAAAAAAAAAAAAATAAAAAAATAAAAAAAAAAATAAAAATATTGATTGTATGTGGAATTAATGGATCAGGATGATCCAGATCTGAGAGAGAAGCATTTTTAAAGAAATTCAGGCACGAGAGCTAATTTTCTGAAAGACATCCTGCAAGGTTCATTAGCGTGTCCTTGCATTTCATTAGAGTTTCATTGCCCTCTCATTGAACAGGAACTACAAAGAGATATCATGTTTGTGTTTATGTTCACGCTATAGGAGGAGCTGCGGCCAATATTAGTGATTAATGTGCTGTGCATTGCCATGCCATGATGTATGTTATGTTATGATGGAGGACAGGCACAAGCAATATAACCCAAATCTGTTGGTGTGTGTGTGTTTATATGCTGCTCTTGCTCGAAAACCCACTGCACACCCTAACAAACCTGCTGAACCATATCTTATCTGAAAAACAATATTTTATCTGCTCACTCCCACATGCATTTGCAGCGTTCATCCCAGTGACCTACTCTAACCACTGGAGAAATCCACGTTCACTGAAGTGTACGCAGAACTCGTCGTTTATTAATTCTTTTTTATAACCGTCCTTCAGAAGCTTTATATATATTCATCTAATGTTCTTGTCCAATTGTCTTGAACGTCTCAGAACCGCTCTAATCGCTTTCATGCACTGCTTTGGTACAATCTGTCCCTCTCAGCTTCTCTCTCACAGTCCATCCAGCGCTAATGCTAATACCTTCCCACACACACATGCTTTTCCTGTAGGCACAGCTCCATGTACTCACACACAGACATACACACACAAACATACTCCTGCACACGCTTACACATGCACACATTTACAGATGTGCAAAGACTCAGTTCTGACCTTCCTTATGGTTTCCATTTTGACTATTCAAACACACACACACACACACACACACACACACACACACACACACTATCACTCAAACCCTACAAGCGACCGGCTCAAGGCAGATTGTGCAATCTAGGCATTATCTGGGGACACAGGGAGATGGAAGTGTTGGTGTAGTGACGCTTGCCTGCAACTACACACTCAATAATTAAATGCCAGCCTGCACGTGCATGCAGCACTCACTCACTCACTCGCTCACTCGCTCGCTCTCCCTCCCTCCATCCTTCCTTCCCTCACTACAGACTGTAAAACTGTCACTTAAAAAAATATGTGTGAATAAATCGTGAGTGAAGCTGTGTGTAACAGAAAAGCAAGCCCAGTCATGTCGAGTACCTGACAAAAAGTTTTTAGTCGGGTGAATCATCGGAGCAGTCAATTTCTACTCTTAAAAAAAAAACGATAAGTGACTTAAGAGTGAGTTAGGGATGGTACTAACATTTTTACAGCCATACATACAGTACATGAACTGAATATGCACCACATTTCTTATCCATCATAAAATTCTATGATTTTAGGTTTGATTAGACAGGTTAAATGTGTGATACATGATTTCCAGGTAAAATTGTCTTTACAAATCACACCAGTAGGACAAATTAGGTTTTTTTTTTTCTTCAGTTTTATGCAAAGACAGTGCATGCTATTATAGGAAAATAATCTACAAAGGTGTGAGGTGATATGAGTACTGTATACTGTTACTACCCCTGATGTTGAATGTTTTCCTATAACCACATGTTCCGAAGTATCTTATTCCTTTTCTACCACAATTACAATTTTTTAAATTCATTAAAAAATGACACATCAAACATGTTATCCATTTATAGTTACATTCAGTGTTGTGGAACATCTATGAGACAAATTATTTCCTGTTCTCACTTGCGTTATAACAGCTATAAATAAGCTGAGCAATAAGTGTATTCATCTAAAATGAGACCCAAGCAAATGGCACAAATTTATATTCATCTACAAACTTTCTTAGAGTTTGGTTCTCTATCTATTTATAATAAATAGCAATGAAGGAATGTAACCCCTTTTCAGCCCTCTCTGGCTTTATGTGTAGATGCTGTTGCATTGTTCCTGTTGATTCCAGAACTTATACATCCAATTGCTCAAATAACATCCAATAACTCTTTGTATAGAGAGTAGTGCAGCTCAAAGTGAAAAAGCCTACACAGAAAACTATGTACACTTGTGTGCACTGTATGCAGAAAATAAACGCCCCTCCAGTCAATTGACGAGCTGGCAGGGCCTCAATTTTCCATGCAAGATTACACACAAGGCAGAAATGACCCTGGTACCGACAGATGGAGATTATCCACATAACCATTAAAGTGAAAATGCATCCGAGATTCATTTCAAACTAATTGAACAGGTGACGCACCTACCAAAGCTGGCATTTGCAACCTTTAAAATATTAGCTATAATAAAAACTGCATTAAAGTAAAACATTTTTGGTGCAGCAAAAATATTAGTCATAAAACATCTAAAAACAAGGAGCAACACTGGAAGTTAGTGTTTGAATGCAATGAGTTCATTTGCATATTAGTATGTAATATTAATACAGATAAATACAGATATCAGATATATTTCAATCGGACTGGAAACACATACAACCACAGGCATAAATGGGTTGAATCTTTTCAGAATACATTACTAGATGACTACCAATGATATAACTGATATATATTGATATAAATCAATCCGTACAGAATTTTGCTAAGTTTTTTGTGATTGTTGCGGACAAAAATGCTTGATTTTGCTGCGCGTTTTTTCAAAATGTTGTGCTTTTTTTGCAGAAAACAACTTGAATTGCCGCAATTACAATCGCAAGAAATTGTTTTGCACGGCCTTTTGCAGTGATGTTTGTAGGTAAATGAGACCTTTTAGCGGTACTCATGTTCGACGCACGTGAATGGAAGAGGGCTTTGACTGAATGCACGTTGCGATGATGTCACATGACACGTCTCGGCCCAAATCTGCAGAAAATCTGTGGTAATTTTGGAAAACTGCAAGCTCCTTCGAATATTGCGGCGTTCCTTTCTGCGATCGCAAAATCGCGAACTCCTGGAGGGACTTGATATATTTCTGGAGTGTTTTCGGTGGTGGCTTCAGAGGGAACACAAAAAACAAACGGCATCTGATTGGATTTTGAGAAGCTTCAACAAACTTGTTAAAATCGCTGACTAGACCTTTAAACAATAAACTCAACCCTTTCAAAGGCTATTATTCTATTGGCTGGTCCTGTCATACCGTGGCATTGTCCTAAACTCACGCTCGCTGCATAATAACAGAACAAAAGCAATTGCCTTGCATTAATAGTGGACCTCCAAAGGATCCTGGATTTTGTGTAGACAAAAACAGAAAGCCGCTCAGGCAGGACGAATTAAAACATGAATAAAACATAATGTGAAAATGCAGAATGCATTTTCCTGCATTTTCACACACACACACACACACACACACACACTGTAATAAGCTTTACTAAGTCTCCCTCTCTTCATCTTATGCCCTCGTTTGTAGAAGGCTGATTTGTGCTTCTGGGAGCATCCTGCATCATGTGTGCAGTCATGGGATAGATGCAGAAAGGTAACGAAAGAAGGAATAACTGAATTTAAAAAACAAGTTTAGGAGAGAGTAAGAAAAGATGGAGATGTGACCCAGAGAAGGATCCAGAAAGAGCTAACGTGAGTAAGATAGGAAGAGAGGGGGTGAATTCTGTGACTGATGTACGCTCTTGGCTGAAGAGCTTTGCCTGAGTGATAAAAAAAAAAGCAACTGCAAAAATGTCTAAGAGCCAGATATGGACATGGTTAAATCACACAAACACAGACTGCACAAATATTGTGCACGGATGCAGAGACAGATTTTGTCTTGTAGTTCTTGCCTCGGTGGCAGGCTAGTGTTGAGTTAATTCTCTTAAAATCAGTGTGTTCATTTGCTGTACACTGAACACATGACCTGACCTCGTTTTCTTCTCTTCTCCACCTCCTCACACACTCATACCGCTCTCAGTCTCCTATCCGGTGTAATTGAGCACCAGGGCCAGGTGAACTGGTAAACACCAATTTGGCCGCTTCGATCTCTTGATCTGCCGTTCTTATAGCCTCCCACTTCACTCTTTCTCTCTCGTTCTCTCTCTCTCGCTTTCGCTCGCTCTCTCTTGCTCGCTCGCTCTAGTTCTCTCTCTCTCTGTTCCCTCTCCATTTCTCTCCCAGACTCTCTCATCATAGTATATTGCATTTGTGACACAGTAATATCTGTAAGATAATACTGAGACCTGGTTGCTGAGTCATGCTGGATAGTATCCACATTTCTCATACTCTACTGCAGTAAATAAATAAATAAAAATTTAATGAGGTAGACAGTTTCTCATGCTGTCCTGATTCTTTTAGCACATAAAGAAAAAAAAAAACAGTCCTGGCATTTACAATAGAAAAATCATATTAGAAAACAGTTCCAAATGACCTACTTTTTTCTTAATTTACTTGTTTTTATTTTTCTTTTCTTTTTTTTAATGACCTCATTTAATGATAAGCATTTGGGAGACAAAGGCTATTGAATGCAATTGCTGAGCAAGGTATTTCTGAAAACCACGGTTAATAATGGCAGGCTGGTGTTACACAAAGGCTATCAAGGTTAACAGTGACCTCAAAACAACTGGAAATGCTTCAAGTAATAAGGATAAAAACATAGCAGGACATGCTGTTATAGGAAAATAATAAACAATGCAAAGCAGAGTTACCATTACCACTCCAAATAGTATTATCTTTGAATAACAGCAATGTTTTCTTCCTCTTATACCACAGCAATTTGCCAACGATTACAATTTTCAATTAACTACAGAACAATGTGTCAAGTCCCGCCTCCACCCTGTGTGTGTGTGTGTGGAGTTTCCATGTTCTCCCCATGCTTCGGGTGTTTCATCTGGGTACTCCGGTTTCCTCCCCCAGTCCAAAAACATATGTTGTAGGCTGATAGGGATTTCCAAATTGTCTGTAGTGTGTGAATGTGTGTGTGATTTTGCCCTGTGATGGGTTGGCACCCCATCCAGAATGTCCCCTGCCTCGTGCCCCAAATTCCCTGGGGTTAGCGCCAAGCTCCCCCACAATCCTGTGTAGGATAAGCGGTATGGAAAATGGATGGATGGATAGATAGATGGATAGACCATGTGTCCATGTTTTATCCATTTATCCTTAATAGTATATAGTTAATTGTGTAGAACGTCCATGAAACAAGTTAGCTCCTGTTATCACTTACGTTATGGCAGTTATAAACAGTTGTTCCCTCACCAGTCTGTCTTTTTCAGTTAAAAAAGCACAATGCGTACCACCACTGACTGTTACAAATAAACATCTCCTCTCCGAAAACCTCACCTTGTCAACCATTACACACGTTTTAAATCCATTTATGTAAATTGTCCACCATTTATGTCCCTGTGTATGTTGTAACTACAGAAACGATAACTTATTAGAAGGACTGCATTAATATAAACCTGAGCCTTACCGCGGGAACTACTGTCAGAGCTGCTGTTACACAAAAATAATGAATGCCTTCAACAGTGTTCACTTCAACAGTGCTGTCGTATAAAACTTTATAACGGTTTGGACCGTAAACATTAGGGCTTCGGGGAAAAAACAGAAGAATGGACTAGAGACATGAAAGCATGAAAGGTTATTATATCTAAACACATGCAAGATCTTTGCAAAAGGACTCTAAAAACAAAACACAGGCAAAGTCAACTACACATGAGTGAAACTGATGATCGTCGGCGGAGCTAAAGCTGTGTCCAAACACAAAGTTTAGTTAAAAGAAGTGTCAAGAAGTGGGTTCTGTCATCTATATAAACATAGCTTTCTCTAAAAACCAATAATTGAGTCCTTTTGCATTTAACACTCGTACATAAGGCAGGATGTACAGATATAGACGAACACCATAGCATTAAGAGGGAGTAACTGCCCCGTCACAATGACATAAAGTCCTGACCTTGTGCCTAACACAATGGCAATGAGACACCAGTAATTACAAGCTTCATCTAAGCTAAGCAAGCACAATTAGCTTCATCCTTTAATTAGAATAATTACTGTACATCTAGTTTTTTACAGAGATACATTCCCCAATATTATTTCAACATCAGCTTGGCACCATGTCTTTGGCCACATTTAGAATGATACTTTTAGCATTAAGATTAATAATACACGGGCGTGAGCGAGAGGTCAAAGCCTGCAGGACAACCAAAGAACTGCAATATGCATTTACAGTGTTCATTCAGTCATCTTTAGTAACTGCCTGATCAGGGTTGCAGTGTTTGCTACTTTTTTATTTAAATTTTGAGAGCTAAATCGCACACAGATTAAAATAACAACTGAAGGGATGTAGCTGAAGTCGAGGAAATGTTCAGGAAAAATTCACACACACATGCTGACAGTGGTGGCCAATTACAGGTTTAAATCTGACTATGAGTGTAAGTTCGAATACTGATACAGATAGGGATTTTTGGAGCACTAAGCAGGTACAGATACATATAGTGGCATTGTGTTACACCCCTAATGGAGGGGGTCATATGACCTAAACAAAAGATACAGCTTGCAAATGTGCTACTTGTAGCAATACATTTACATGATACTGATTATCACCCTCAGAAACTATTCAATCATAAATCATACGCATCACAACAGGTGTAACTGTAAAGCAATCTATCATAAAGCAAATAAATAAATAAATAATCAATTTTGACAGCCAAATAATTTCAGGAACAAATCAAATGTGATCTTGGTGTTTTTGTCAGATACAAAGAAAGCTGCTGCTGTTTTGCAATATTGTGCAAAAAATGAAAAACCGAGAAGTGGAGTTATTAAAATGTCTTATGACAGAACAGCTCTACAAACTGAAATTCAGCAACAGCCCCTAAAAAGCCAATTTTTCTGTTTACTGTTATTTAATTTAAAATGCATCACTTTGACTCATCTCAGCTGTCCTACATTCTCACTACTGCTATCTAATGATTCAAATGAGTGCACACACATTATTTAAGCACTTGAGTGAAATTCAGGAAACAGTGGATTTTTACAGTGTATAAATTGTCCATGCAAACTCACCAATTAGTTTTTTACTATTAAACCAAATGGATGTCATTAGTGGGTATAAATATAACATATAAAACAGTCACACTGATGTTTTCCTCTTTGTCTAGTGGAGTAGCATGCTTGTTCCTTGTTACAGGCTAATGTTTACAGTATGTCCTATTAAAAGCCAACCAATTATATCTCATCACTTCAATGATAGCATGAAGAATTCATATTCATACCTCTATATCATCTGGTTTCATGTTAAATGAGCTCTCTGAGGGCAAGCTCTCATGTCCTGTAAAGTAATCGAATTTGCGAATCCCCTAAAAGAAATGTTCTCCTTGTTCACTGATACGGCATTTTGCCAAAATAATAATCATCACATTTTGATGCATTACCTAAGGTCGAGCAATTACAACACTAACCAGTGAATCATCTCTAATGCTTTCCATCCAGGAACTCCATAGACAAAACAAACTGCTTTTCAGAAAGCCAATAGAGAAGCCATGTTCCCACAGATCAGAGGTGTAGGATCCAGTTCAAATCTGTTACACAATGTAACAATAATGCACTATTTCCACTACATTACATCAGCAGCTGAGAGAGATGATTTAGAGGGATGTTTACTGTTCCTTGCTTGAAATATCAGTGGAAAAACCTCTCCAGACTAACAAGGACAAAGTTTTCTGGATGCCATTTGTGTCCCACTCATACTACATTTACAAATGTTTATGCTAAGTAAAAGAAAAAGTCCTTTTAAACAAACTGTGGACAAGTTAAAAACATACGATAAAATATAATATATCTACAACATGTTTTTGCCTGACACAGTGACCCACTATACTGTAATGACATTTTACCTTGAAATAGAATCAATAAAATACTTCAAAAAATCTTGCTTGATTGCTTAAAACATCCTTTCCCATGAGTCATCCATTATAGGTTATAAAAATGTACATTTTAGCTCCACGGCATTCACTCACCTGAACACATACACCCCTAAGGCATATTTGGAATAAGTCACATGTTCAAGATGAAGATGGATTGTCTGAATTTCCCCGAAGATCATGGGAAAACAAGCTCTCTCTCTCTCTCTCTCTCTCTCTCTCTCTCTCTCTCTCTATATATATATATATATATATATATATATATATATATATATATAAAATATTTTTTTCAATGATATTTCAGTGATAAGGACTGTTACCCAAACAATCCACTTACCCGAATCCTATATTGAAAGTAAATATTATTCATTTGAAAATATTAATTACAAAATTAAGTAAATCATCAGAAAGTCCTTAATGTCCTCATGTCATAAGCATAGGTGCTAGTTAACCACATTTTGTGTTTTTGCTAATTCTATGCTAAAAAATCAACCCTGTTAACAAATGATATTGCTGCCTGAGATGGGTTATCTCAATTAGTTACGTGACAGTTTTCTTAGATTTAGCATTGAATTATTATGTTGTTTTTTTTATTATTATTATTAAAATCCATTTTTAAGTGGTACAAGGGCTAGGTGGCACCCTAATCATAGACTTACCTTTCTCAATATACAGTTGGCCTAGTTCTGAAAACACAATAAAGAGTCCAATCTCTCTACCTGCTACATGCTCTAATAAATGATATTATTCTTTTCATGATTTTCCCTATGGGAATGACACGAAGACAGAAATGCTACTGATTGGTGTCATACTCTAACGTCACGCTGCTGATGAAGCTGATTCTGACAAGACTCGCCCAGCCAAGAGAATGAATTAGAGCGAGAGGATGAATAAAAGACTGCCAGCTTATAATTACTGTAATTGTGTAAGTCAATGAATTACAGCGGTGCTATGTATGAGCAGCAGAGCAATGTGCTCTCATTACCTAAGCAGCTACGGTTCAGTAAATGAGTAAGGGAATAAGCTAATAACTGCTATCTGACATATTGATAACCGGAATATTGCACATAGAATTTTCAAGTGAATGTGTAATAAATAAAAGCAACACTTCTTTAGCACCTCAGTGTCCTCTGTCAGGATTATTATGTATGGTAATAAATGTGATGGTTGGTTAATAGGGGGAAAAATTCTACTACATATCAGGAACTTGCTGTTATTATTCTGAAACCATTGTATATAATTATATAACTATAGTTAGGACCTATAGCATGGGGTTGTATAGGGTCAAACAGGCAACACCATTCACGACTGATATTTTTTAGTTTCCTTAATCATGCAATGACACTTTCCAACAGCAAGCTCTTTCATTTAAACCAAACCAATCCTACAGCTATATCATTTTTTCTTTTGTGTTTGATTGAGGAATACTCTATTTACTTCTAGTTTCTCCTCCAAGAGCATTTTGAAAAATCATGGATTGAGAAAGTAGTCGAACTCGTTCGTGTTCATTACATCTGCTGTTGTATTTCACACGTGTCATGCAATGGAGTCGGAGACAGATGCAATTGCAGGTTAGATTTTTATTTTAAAAAGGCACTGGCAAACGGTTCCAACAGATAAAACAAAAACCATAAACAGGGACAGGCAGAAAGTCAGGCGATCAGCAAACAGTACATCACGGACATTTCCAAAATCCAAGAACTAAGCAACAAGGCAAGATCAAAAAGCAGAATAGCGAGGCTTGGTAAGTCAGGTAAAGGTACACTGAGCATTATTTCGTCTTTGTGAGAGTCCGTGTTTATATAGGGTGTGTGAGTGATTGGTAACAGGTGTGCACGTTTAGAACTCAGGCGTACCGGTGGACTTTAGTCCATGGCGGCCATGTTTGTAGGCCGCTGTGTGTTCTGGGAAGTGGAGTTTGATGTGACTGTCGATCACTGCTGATGGCATGTTATGGATGTATCAGTGAAGCAAGCTTAAATAAATTACACTCTGTGTAATCACGTGACACAGCTGTTCCTGATAGGCCGCATGATTCTGCAGTCTGGGCTATAAAGAAATCATACCCAGCCAATTCTTCATGCCATTCAGTGTATTTTTACTTAGGACCATTGATGGTGCTGATGTTCTTCCTTCCACAAATGTCAAAAATCTACTTTAAGCCATTTGTAGTAACTTTTTAACAGTAAGACATTGTAGATATCAAAAACTGAACTACTGAAGCAAGAGGGTCCATTTATACCAGCAGACAATTAGGTATCTACTTAGTAGGCTATGGTATTGCAAATGTATTATGGGTTGATGTTGTTTTGTTTTTTTCTGGTGAATTCTTTGCAACTAGGGATGCACCAGTAAGGTACTGGCTGATAACAGATTTGTAATATTTTCTGTATTTTATATTTGTGATGATTCAAATGTTCTTGCTCGTGTACTAAAGGATAGAAACTGTCCAATGCCACATCTATGATTTGTCACATAACTGGACAACAGAAGTGCCCATGCCTGCTATGTGTTCTTTCTAGTTTTCCAAATAAATGCTCTTTTTAGGATAAATTGCATTGCTCATATAAATCCACTAATTGCTGAATCTGCATAAACAGTGAAACTACCACCACCATGTTTGACATGTTTTAAACTGCATTTATCTCTTTCTCTAAACTTTGCTTGTTTATTATAAGCATGTCTATCCATTATATTTTAGGGGAAAATGTTTTAGAAATCTGCTAGTCTGATACAAAGAAATCATTCTCTGCCAAAATCGTAATCTGTGCCTATTTTAATGATAAAGCTGATAAAAAAAAAAATCTTTGCTGCAATACACATTGTGCCAGAATCGAGATATCTGAGGGAAGATGAGTGACGTGTGACTTCAGTCAAAGATGGCATCAGTGCCAGTGAAGTTAAGCTGCGATTCTCACAGACAGACAGAGACTGTGAGGAAAGAGAGCCTGTGAAAGGGAGGAAATGGCATTAAGATGGATTAACGAGATAATCTGACTCCCAATTCTATCATAAGAGTAAGCCGAGCATGAGCCCCTGCTGTCTGTGTGAGATTAGACATTTTTAAATGCCTCAGTCACTTGTTTATGTTCACCTATATCCTTTTATGGTGTCTATTTTAGTTAGACGAGACTCCATGGCCATTTAACGGGATTAAGTAAGGCGGTAATTTACTCTATAGAACAGGAAGAGAGGAGACTGAAAGAAAAGTGGCTATGATAATAGCTTTATTACCCATGTGAGGTCAGCTTGGTTCACTAAGCTCACAGGTCAGGCAAAAATCACAGGACGGATTCGAATTTCAAAAAGTGGTTGGCTAATAGGCTTACTTTGGAGCCTCTGAGGTGACATGGTGAGTATTTTTTAATAAGAGGTGGTCATGAATTACTATATTTAGACCGCAAATTAATATTTGTAGGTCACAGGCTACATGTCTCATAGTCACAAATTATTGTGCTGTGACCACATTAGCACAAGACTATATATATTGTGGGAATGACATAATAAATACTCTGATGAATTATTTGGCGGGAACTGGTGAAAAAAATCTAATTGCTTTGAGAATCATAAGAATTCTCTTATGATGATTCCAGTATAACGGTATATTCATATTGAAATGCCAGTGAGTCTCGTGTGTCTGTATGCATCAATCCAAGATTGAAGTATAATATTAATTATCTCCACACTTAAGTTCCTGTGGCTACATTGGTTTAATTCACTTGATTTCACTTGATGTCTCACTCAATTTAAAATACAGTTGCCATGAGTTAAGCACTTTGTGGCCACAAAATAGATCTCGAGAAACGTAGCTGTTGGCAAAAACAGAATAATTCCTGTCCACACCTTATTAACACATACAGCTTGAATGAGGATTAAACAAAATACTGGCAACAAGAGACTTTAGAGTCAGTAAAAGTGCAGTCAAACCCCAAATTACTGCCAATAAGAAAACAAAGCAAAGGTTATTGTATACATTTTTCTCATGAAAGAAAGGGTGGCAAAAGTATAGACACCCCTAAGCAATATTTAAAAGAATGCATACAAATTTCCATCTATAAGAAATGTTTCATTGCAGTCAATATCCAGAAAATGTACTGTTGATTAAATATAAGGTCACACACATACATGTGCAATCCCTTAATCATCCATTATAATGGGAAAGCCAAAGCCATTATAACTCAAAAGACAGAAATCATACCACCTAACGATTATAAAAATGCACACGCAGTTCAAAATATGAGTAAGCGAAATCAGTCCTATAGTAAATAAATTCATAAATAAAACGCAACATTTGAATATTTGTCAGAAAGCTTCACCAAGATAACAGCCTCATGAAGATTAACACAGGAATACAAATGAATGGTTTCACAATTTCTATCTCTGTCTCTTTATTTGAGCCCTATTAAAAGCCCGTGGTGTAAATTAAAGAATGTAGTCCACATGCGCAAAAGGTGTAAAAGAGCTTGACATGTTCTGCGAGTAAGAGTGGCCCAAGATCCCTCTGCAGTCTTGTTAGGAAGTACAGGAGGAGACTCGGTTTTGTTATTCTCACTAAAGGAGAACTTTTTCCCAGAAAGAATTGCACTACTTTAGGGAAAGAAATGTGTTAAAATAATAAAGTATCTCTAAAATATGAAGAATAATGTGTAATTGCTTTTTATACATATTCATGGAGCCTTATCATTTTCTTTTCCTGTTTTGTACCCTTACAGAAAAGTCACGTGAATTTTTAGATACATAACATGTGGTGGACTTTTAATATTGCAGTGCATGTGTTTTTATTTCACTTTTTTTTTTTACTTTATTATCACATCATAATTTTTCACATGTAGGTCATGTGGTTTAGTTTTTCTCAGGTGATTTCTCACATGCTTAATTTATTTTCACGTGATTCACATGCAAGTCATCCAGTTTTGTTTTGTTTTTTATCAAATTTTTACACAATTAATTTCTTTTCAGATGTCAATTTTCCAAATGTGGAAGTTTCAAAGGTAGTGTATGCGTTTTTATTTACAGATTTGTTTTTGGGTTTTTTTTTTTTTTACACATATATTCATTTTCAGATGTTAATGTAATGCAGGTGATGCGGTTCGATTTTTCCACGTGTGATTTTTCACACGATTATCTTCACATGATCCGTTTTTCACATGTGCTTTTACTTTCTCAGATATGATTTGCTCACATAAATCATTCTTTTTCACCTAATGATCACCTGTTACACTGATGTGAATTGCATGAAACTGATAGAATGAAAGAACACTTCAGAATAATTCAAGGAATTAGAAAGGTGAACTTGTGAAGAAGGTGTTGAAGAGACTTCAAGAGATCCATCTACTGCATGGAATGTAAAAGAAAAAGAAAAGAAAAAGCAAGCGTGGCGAAGAATGTGGGAAAAAAATCAGTGAATTATGTTACATAAAGCCTTATTATTTGAGGGAAATAACACAAATACAATAGGTTGTAGGAGTAATAAGTAAGGACTCCAAAACTGCACTAAAACGCAGTGTGTTGTTAAATAAATAAATAAATAAATAAATAAATAAGGAGTGCTTGGGGAGCTTGAGGGTCTCGAGAAGCTGGCACAGCTGCTGAGATGTGACTAGAATATTCAAGATATTGCAGAGGAATATGCAGCTTTTAACTTCTGCAGCAATTAAGTTAGGATCCGATTTACCTATTCTGTAGAGATGTGTTGAAAGGAATGAATTATTATATGGCGCAACATTAAGTTAAAGATCACAATAAAGAAACACTGACGCACTGAGAAACCTGTTTAGTTCACAGACCTTTATACCACCTTTATATCACCTCAGTGCATTTGAGATTTTTGTCTTTCTAAATCCTCCTCTCTTTTTTTTTCTTTTTTGTTAAAAGTTAGGAAGGCTCCAAAATATTCAAACTACCTGCAAGAACAACTGTCATGAAATGCAGTGATGTTTGCAGTGACAAGAAGATCATTACACCACGACTATTTATTATAGTGCCCATAATAAAAATGCAATAGAATTTTTTTTCTTTTTTTTCTTTTTTTTAAAGGCTGCACTAAGAAATCTGTTTGCATGAAGATATAGGAGTGTGTGTGTGTGGGGGGGGGGGGGGGGGGGGGTTGGCACAAACCCCCCCAAACACATCAGCACCCGTTTAAGGACGGACTTGGAGATGTGCGCAACGGCTCGTTTACTCACCTAACTTTTGCGGCGACGGAAGAAATGGCATCGTTCCTCAAATTCTTTCTTTTGGATACGGCAGTTCCCATACTGCACAGGAAACAACACCGGGACAAAAGCAGCTCATTCCACTAGTCCGCAGTGCAAGAAGACTGAGAAATGTCTAGATACCACAGGAGATGTAGGGGAACGGTTCTCAGGGTGAAGGCGCACATTCGCAGCCTCCTGTAGTTCTCAGACTGGGTTGGTGAGATATCCGGTTAGTTCCTTACTCTGAGCTGAGCTTCATGGCTCTGTGTCCAGAGATAAGTGGAATGATGCGCAACCTGGAGCTCCGACAGTCAAGTACCGCGCTGCCAGCATCACGCGCTCTGTGTGCGCGCACGCGCCCGAGAGAGTGTGTGAGTGCGCGCACGCTCCGGTCTTTTACTACTAGAGCTCTCACAGATTCATGAGCATTGCTGTAACAGTAGTTATAATACTGTGCTCAACACACAGTGTCTTAATATGAAATAACGGGATTTTCGTAATCTGTTAGTAGAACAGGAATACTCACTGCATGTACTGTAGCCAATAACACATCGGTCACTGCATGTATAACCCCACTTCACTGTGTTATACAATGAGTGATGTTTTTTGAAGATATGCACTTATATTTCACAATATATTTAGCACACAATTCCTCTAAAGACAGTGACAGTACAGCACCTCTTCCTGTGATGTCAGTTAACGTTTGCAAAGAGTTCTGGGACACTTCTCCATTGCAAACATTCAAAGCACTTCTGTATACTTACTGTAGGTTTGGACATGTGCACTTGCAAAGACATTTCTGCCTTAGTTTGATGTTTGATCATTATCTGGTTAAAAAAAAAATACATTTACTTGGGCAGGAGGAGTGAGCAAATGAGCAACCAAAAAAACTGGAAGGGAGGAAAGAAGACGGTTAAAGAGTAGGAAGGATGGAAGGGAGGAGAAAGAAGGGACAAAGTAAGAAAGGAGGTCAGGGCAGAAGGAAGATAGGAAAGAAGGAATTAATGAAGAATGGAAAGAAAAGAAAAAAGAGAGAAGGAAAGGAAGGAATACGTGTATGGATAATAGGGCTGTAGTCAAGAATGCCATTGTCTAGTCCAAGATAAGTCCTGGACCTGGACTAGCTGAGATCAAGTCAAGAAAAGAGTCTTAAAGCAGCCAGTCAGCCATCCATCCATCCATCTTCTATACCGCTTATCCTTTTCAGGGTCACGGGGAACCTGGAGCCTATCCCAGGGAGCATGGGACACAAGGCGGGGTACACCCTGGACAGGGTGCCAATCCATCGCAGGGCACAATCACATACACACTCACATACCCATTCATACACTACGGACACTTTGGACATGACAATCAGCCTACCATGCATGTCTTTGGACTGGGGGAGGAAACCGGAGTACCCGGAGGAAACCTCGCAGCACGGGGAGAACATGCAAACTCCACACACACAGGGCCACGGTGGGAATCGAACCCCCGACCCTGGAGGTATGAGGCGAACGCGCTAACCAGTCAACATTGATTCCAAATAATAGAGCGACACGGTCAAGACTAAATATCACCAAATCCTTTTCGAGGCAAAACCTTTATTTACAGCTAGTTGCTGTAAAGGTTTATATAAACCTTTACAGCTAGTTGCCTTAATTTGTGCACTGCTCCAATGACTAGGCTGAGTTCCAGAAGAAGGAATTATTGCTTTTCAGACTTTGGCATGCAAAAATAAAATACAAAACAAGCATCCATTTTACAAATTTTTGGTCAAGATGAAGACGATATTCAGTGATACAAATGTCCAAGTCCTAGACATGTCCAAGTATAAATGTCAATAAGCCTGAGACAAGTCAATAAAGAAAACATCTCAAGACACCAGACTTGAGTCCTACAGCCCTAATAAGCAAGTCTACATCTCCAATAGGTGTTCAAGTGGGTTGAAATCTGGTGAATGGAAAGGACATAGCTTAGGATTTGCATCATTTTCATCCTTTTAAAACAATCAGTGAGCCCTAATGCCCTGTGGGGGGGTCATCGTGGTAGAGACTACTCTCATCAAGATAGAAATGTTTCATCATAGGATAAAGTTGATCAGTGGTTGATTGACAAATGTTTTAAAATTATTAGTGTGAATAATTTTGACAGAATATTGTCAGAGGAGGTGTGAATACTCTCCAACTATTTCAGTGGGAAAACATGGAAGAATACCAAGATTTTTCAAGTATTTGACTGCATATGTACTGTATGCCGGATAACATGGACAGAATACAAATTTCCAGGCCATCAGAAAGGCCCTCAGTGTGTTCGCCTAAGAGAATCAGTTATTCACTCTCCCTCAGGCTATGACAGCCTGTGGGACATTTTCCAGCAATGGCAGCAGTGTGAACTGTAAGGTCTTATTGCCTCTTAACTGGAAGTCGTTCTGTGATTTTACTTGATGTTTCATTGATGATATTTCTTCTCATCTGAGATATTTCACAGTGAACGTGTCTCAGCTTCACTACTGTGACAGTGACTACATCTCATCCCTCACTCTCTTTCACAATCTATTGCTTCTATAGTGTACAGTCACAATACATATAGCCTATAGGTATATAAGCCATCAATAACAACAACAGTACCCTAGCTCAACAATATAAATTTATACTATAAATATCATTTTAATTTAAAACAAAACATGCCATCGCTTTCTCATTGTCACTCATAGCACAGTGGCCACCGCCTTGAACATAGTCTTTAGGTAATGTAAGAGTGAAAGGCTCAGCTGGTAATAACCTAAGGTCCATGATGAAAACCTCTGATGAAATTATAGCTGACATTATTTTTCTAGCTGTAGTAGATAGTGGAGGAGACAGAGAACATCATCAGCTTTTAGAGAAACAATACAGAGAATGTAAAATGAGATGGAGCTAAATCAATTAACTATCTGTCAGACAGATAGAATGGAAGGAAGGAAGGATGGTCAAGGAAGATAGAAGAAAAAAGAAAAGAAGAGAAACAGAAAGGGAAAAGGTCAGAAGAAGAGAAAGATGAAAGGAACAAAGAATGAAGGAAAGAAGGACAAGGGATTAAGCAAAGAACATATGAATAAACAGAAGAAGCAACAAAGTAAGGGCAAAATGATACAGGAAAGAAATAAGGTAGATTTGTTGATCATTGTTTCTCAATTGTATCACAAATAACATTACATACTTTCATACAAATCACGTTTATTATACATTTATAATATCAGTATATTAACAAATCAGTTGACTTAAAACTTAAAATCTCTCATCTTCCTAGATTATAGTCTGAGGACATCATTATTTACTTTGAAGTAAGATTAAGAGCACTTTGAGGTAAAAACCAGGTTAAAAAAAAAAAAAAAACAGTTCAATGTTACCAAAAGAAATAGAAAGTGGATGTGGGTTGGGGATACTGCACTCAAAAGGGCATTTTTCTTCTTTTATTTTACAGCTGACTAGAAAAGGGAAGTTCTGTGGTTTTCATGCAAGAAAAGGCGTTGCCTATAGTCTGAGAAATGCATTTCCAAAAGTCATAATGACAAGAAGTACAGTTTAAAAAAGGAGAAAAAAAATCTCTGTATTTGGTAGTTCTGGATGCTCTTTTAGCACAAAACCTCAAATCCCTCTTCACTTTCTAAGAAATCTATATGTCTTCATCAATCTAAAATGAATTCAACATTTACAGTACAGGCTGGGAAGAGTCTGAACCCTTGTTTAGTAACCAGTAGATCCTACATGAGCAAGAAATAATCTGCACCACACAATTTCTGGATATTATAGACCATTCACTTCTTAAAAATCTGTTCCTTATAAAGCATGGATATTAAGAGAAATCATCTGATGAACTGCTTTTGTCATGAGAGATATCGTCACGTCGCAGTATGACTTGTTCCTTCGTTTAATTTCCTTCATTCAATCTGCAAACAAATTACTTGATTAAAAGATACAAAAAAGACAATGAAAAACAGATTGTAGGAATAGGTAGAAGTGGGTTTGGGTCCATATGCATAAGCTTTAACAAATCACTGGCTTTCAGGGAAAATCCATAAACTCTCTCAAACCTCTACATCATGAAGTAGTTTCTGTTCCAGGAGTGTACTGACGTAGAGCCCGAGCAGAGAAGGCGTACAGAAAGGGGTTCACACAACTATTAATGAAAGTCATAGCTCCAGTGATATTACTCCCAGCTTCTGCAGATTTTAACAGATTGTCATTCTCAAGCAACACAGCAGTGATGAGCACAGTGTTGGAGATTTGATTCGGGACCCAAAAAATAAAGAAACATGCCACAATTCTGGTCACCAGCTTTGTCATTATGTTACTGCTAAAGAAAGCTGACTTATTAACTCCCCGGTAAAGCTGAAAGTAGAAGTAAATCAGTGTGAGGAACAAAACCACAAATACCATAATCTCCCAGATTAAAGTAGCCACTCTTTCAACATCATTATGATAGTGTAGACGGCATTGAAGGTGTCCTTGCCCATCCAAGCTTAGTGAGCGCTGTAGAAGCGCATAGGATGATAATACTCCACTTAACATCCACATCCCACTCAAGAGGATCTTCTTTCCTTTACTTCCAAGCTTGTTCCATTTCTGAGGATGTAGCACTTGCATGTATCGCTGTACACTCATCAACATCACACACAGTGTGCTACAGTAGAGGCTGAAGTACAGCAAGTAGGACAGAAGCTTACACAGGAACAAGTCAAAAACCCAGCCATGCAGAACAGACCAAATCCAAACCGGCAGAAAAAGTAGAGTAAGCAGGTCTGATATGGCCAGGCTTAGCATCAGTCTCGGAGTGAAACTGCCTCCCTTCAGCCATCCAGCAAGACGCACCATTACTGCTATGTTCCCAGGAACTCCCAGGATGAAACAAACTGCCAGCACACTACTGGCAATCAGGCTTTCAGTTAAGACGGGAGAGGTGAGAGAGCTGTTTGATGAGTTGAGTTGCTGCATTGTTAGATACTGTGGTAGGGCAGTGAGGAAACTCTAGCTTATAAAGTAAGCAGAAGTGTTGGTCTCTGTACCGTCCAGTGTCGAAAAAAACACCGTTCATTGCGTCAAAAAATGCATTTCCAGACACTGTGGTGGCAAAAAGCCCAGCACTTTTGCAGTTCTTCATGCGTCCATTTTAACATTATAACATTTATAAATGTGTCAATGTTAAATTTTAAAATCTACAGAGTGATTTACATGATGGAAATGAGAGTGAGTTCAGTCACAAAACTTTAGGTACATATAGGCAGTATTAGAAATTAGTATTTGAAATTGCCCAGTACTAACTGGGTAAATGGGTACTTGCAAACTTTAGGGGGTAATTCCTCTACGTAAGTCCCAGATGGGGGTGATCCACCTGTCCATCTGCTTGAGATAGAAGGACCCAATTCAATTCAATGTTTTTCCAGTGGGACACCCTGACAGAGCAGGCACCGGACTCTCCACAGAGAGATGACATGCAGCATTCATGGCAGTCTCATATGGAAATTATGTGATGCATTTAAGCAATGTGACAACATCTGCAAATCTCATCTACCTTGGGAGAATAGACCAGAGAATAGAGCTAGTGACAAAACTCACATCAGATCTGGGCAGTGGTAGCTCAGTGGTTAAGACATTGCCCATTTTTTGGAAGGTTTTGAGTTCAAATCCCAGCACTGCCAAGCTGCCAGTGCTGGATCCTTGAGCAAGGCCCTTAACCCTCAACTACTAAGCCATATAAATGAGATAAAAATGTAAGACACTCTGGATAAGGGTGTCTGAGGTAAACCAGACAGGCAACATGATGATGATTTTTCCATGCAGAGAAAAAACACAGCCCCAAAGGCAGCAACAACTTCCTTAAAGCCGAGGTATGGGGAAAGAAAAGAAAGAAGGAAGGTTGAAAATAAGGAACAAAGAAATGAAGAAACACTTGTTTGTCACTGATATTGGCAAATCACCATTACCTGCTTTTATACAAATGAAACCATTTAAAATATCAGTGTGGTATCACATATATCACATCTTGTATGTTTTCCTCTGCAAATCTTAATACAATGTGGAGATATCAAAAGCCATAGTGACAAAAAGTAGTTAAAAAAAAAGGAGGCCATAATATGTTGAGTGTGTTTTATATTTCTGATTCACGCATTTAAGCATCCGAACCCCTTTCACACTCAAAGCTTAATAAAATCAATATAACAAATGGATTTTGCAGGGTGGGTAGATCAACTAATTTCCAACAGTTGAGGCACACATGCATACACATTAACATAATTATCAATGTTGTTAATGCTATGCCAACATCTAAATCTAATGCTAACCTTAACCTCAGTAACCAAAAGAAAACATTTTGGCTCTGTTTGTTTTTTGAAATAAAAGCTGTAGTTTTTTGTCTTTAAAAAAGCAGATTTCCTTGTGAAGAGCAGCAAAATGTCCCCATAAAGTAAAAGAACATGTCAGATATTTCTATCACTGTGGGAACATTTGGGGACTGGTTCCAACCAAGATATCAAAACAACCTTGCCAAACCGTGTCTTTATAGGCCACACTTTGTGCCTAGGGACATTGCCATTCTGGCACAGGAAAGAGTGTTCCCTAAACTGTTGCAACAAAGTTGGAAGCAACTTTTTTTTATTAACAGACTACACTCTCCCAGTATTTCATAGGCTTGTCCAAATGAGTTGTAGCAAACTTTAAACGAGCTTCGACATGCCTTTTCTTTAGTAATGTAGTCTTGCAGGGTGAGCGTGAGCAGTGGAGTGCATTGCCTATGGTTTTCTCTGTGACGATGGTACCTGCTGCCTCCAAGTGTTTCTGGAGCTCTTTCCGAGTGGTCCTTGGCTCTTGGGCTACTCCTCTGACTATTCTTCTGAATCCCTGGTCAGAAATCTTGCGAGGAGCTCCTGTGCGTGGCCGGTTGATGGCGGAGTGATGTTGCTTCCACTTGTGGATAATGGCCCCAATGATGCTTACTGGAGGATTCAGAAGTTTTAAAATAGATCTGTATCCGATTCCATCAATATGTTTTGCAACAATAAGGTTGCGATGGTCTTGGGAGAGCTCTTTGCTTTTACCCATTATACATTTATAATATCAGTATATTAACAAGTTAGTTAACTTAAGTCAGTTGACTTAAAACTTAACATCTCTCATCTTCCTAGATTATAGTTTGAGGACATCATTATTTACTTTGAAGTAAGATTAAGAGCACTTTGAGGTAAAAAAAAAAAAAAAAAAAAAAGGTTACATGATTACATGTACTATATAAAAGATACACAAAGTTTAATTTTACCAAAAGAAATAGAAAGTGGATTTGGGTTAGGGATACTTCACTCAAAAGGGCATTTTTCTTCTTTTATTTTACAGCTGACTAGAAAAGGGAAGTTCTGTGGTTTTCATGCAAGAAAAGGCGTTGCCTATACTCTGAGAAATGCATTTCCAAAAGTCATAATGACAAGAAGTACAGTTTAAAGAAGGGGAACAAAAATTCTCTGTATTTGGTAGTTCTGGATGCTCTTTAAGCACAAAACTTCAAACTCCTCTTCACTTTCTAAGAAATCTATATGTCTTCATCAATCTAAAATGAATTCAACATTTACAGTACAGGCTGGGAAGAGTCTGATCCCTTGTTTACTAACCAGTAGATCCTACATGAGCAAGAAATAATCTGCACCACACAATTTCTGGATATTATAGACCATTCACTTCTTAAAAATTTGTTTCTTATAAAGCATGGATATTAAGAGAAATCATCTGATGAACAGCTTTCGTCATGAGAGATATCGTCACGTCGCAGTATGACTTGTTCCTTCGTTTCATTTCCTTCATTCAATCTGCAAACAAATTACTTGATTAAAAGATACAAAAAAGACAATGAAAAACAGATTGTAGGAATAGGTAGAAGTGGGTTTAGGTCCATATGCATAAGCTTTAACAAATCACTGGCTTTCAGAGAAAATCCATAAACTCTCTCAAACCTCTACATCATGAAGTAGTTTCTGTTCCAGGTGTGAAATGGCGTAGAGCCCGGGCAGAGAAGGCGTACAGAAAGGGGTTCACACAACTATTAATGAAAGGCAGAGCTGCAGTAATATTATCTCCAGCTTCTGCAGATCTTAACAGACTGCCATTCCCAAGCAACACAGCAATGATGAGCACAGTGTTGTTGATGTGAAATGGAATCCAAAAAATAAAGAAACATGCCACAATTCTGGTCACCAGCTTTGTCATTAAGTTACTGCTAAAGAAAGCTGAGTTATTAACTCCCCAGTAAAGCTGAAAGTAGAAGTAAGCCAGTATGGGGAATGAAACCACAAATATTATAATCTCCCAGATTAAAGTAGCCACTCTTTCAACATCATTCCAATAGAATTTCTTGCATTGAAGGTGTCCTTCCATGTCCAAGCTTAGCGTGCGCTGTACAAGAGCATAGGATGATAATACTCCACTTAACATCCACATCCCACTCAAGAGGATCTTCTTTCCTTTTCTGCCAAGCTTGTTCCATTTCTGAGGATGTAGCACTTGCATGTATCGCTGTACACTCATCAACATCACACACAGTATGCTACAGTAGAGGCTTAAGTACACCAAGTAGGAGAGAAGCTTACACAGGAATAAGCCAAAGACCCAGCAATGCAGAAGTGACCAAATCCAAACCGGCAGAGAAAGCAGAGTGAGTAGGTCTGATATGGCCAGGCTTAGCATCAGTCTCGGAGTGAAGCTGCCTTCATTCAACCATCCAGCAAGACGTACCATTACTGCTATGTTAGCAGGAACTCCCAGTATGAAGCAAACTGCCAGTACACTACTGGCAATCAGGTTTTCAGTTGAGACAGGAGCGGTGAGAGAGCTGTTTGATGAGTTGAGCTGCTGCATTGTTAGATACTGTGGTGTACCTGGGTGTATGCTCTATATAATAAAGTAAGCAGAAGTGTTGCTGTCTGTGATTTCCAGTTTAGATAAAAACAGCATGACATCAAAGAGAGATACACTTCAGGAAATTATGGTGAAATAAAGTCCAGCAGGGTATTTTGCATTTCGTCATGCATTCATTTTGGAGGCATGATGCAGCACTTTGACTAATTAGCCAGACTTTTGGTCATTTGATCTATTTGCTGTAGTCTGTTCTTTGTGAAGATGAGGTCAAAGCCAAATCCCACAGTGATGGATGTGACGAGAATGGAATCGCTGGTGGATTTGTAGAAATGAGACGGACCAACTCAGACAAGCTGAATTTCTGCAGTTAGCCAGAACTGATAGAGAGTATGATTTAAAAAGGGGGGAATGTGAACGGTAAAAATAAATAAATAAATACATACATACATACATACATACATACATACATAAAGATGGAGAATTAACATATAGAAGAAACTGGGTGGAGAAAAGACTTGAGACTTCAGTACAAATCCCATCCATGCAACTGGATTAATACCCAACAAGCCAGAAACGTACAGTTACTTCAAGCACCTTTGGATGCTAAGACAATGAGATGACATGAGGAAGAAACCTTAAGAGGAACCAGATTCAAAAGGGAACCCATTATGGGATTACAAATGTGTACAGTATACAGGCATAGAAGAGTAAAGGCAAACAGTACTAAGTGTGTTGAAAGGATATTCAGTATGAGTAGGGGAGAGCTGGCACAATTATAAAAAATGATTTAGTTTGAGTTAAATTACACAACAGTGATTTAAATTATAGACTTCATATGATCCACATACTGTTACGCATATGTTTCTGCTTCTTTTATGATATGCGAGTTTCCCCACATTTTCAGCGAGTGCGATACATTTTCACTGAAAGCTAAATGAGTTCTGTGTTACAGCTGTACCACAAAAGCAGCAACATTGTAACATTGCATGGGCCAAATATAACACCACTCAAATACTTTTTAAAAGATGTTCACAGTACTCTGTGTGATGTGCCTTTGAGAATAGCTTGGAAAATATTAAGTAAATACAATAAAGATTTGGATAGACATTATGCAAATGTGGAAAGTAGCATGGTTTATTAATTCTTTGATTTAAAAAGGACAATATTACATCCTTATGAGCTCTGTATCAGTTGCATTTGTTCCTTAGCCATTTACCAGCACAGAATTTAGTGGGTGGGTGTCTTTTCTGCCTTAGTGCTGGCTTCTTTCTCCACGCTTAACAGTATGAGATGCCTCTGAAGCAAAATGTTATACAGTGATAACATGTTATAATTGTATGGAAGTAGCATTTACAATATCTGAAAACTTTATTGTGGGTTATAGATGTAAGCATTCAAGGTCAAAACCTCTTTCCGTTTCAGTCAAAAATATATATAATATACATACATACGTCAGCAATTTAAAGTACACAAAACAAACACAAAACTGTACTTTAATTCAATGCTGAACTGAACACATTTGATTTTTTACAGTGCAGAATGGAAAAAGGATCAACCCTGAATATACTTCAGCAAGCAATAACCTACACCAAACATTTCCTGGAAAAATCCTGTGTTAACAGCTCTCTTCAGGTTATGCCACACTATCTCAAAGGCCATAAGGTTTGGACTTTATCTTGGCAAATTTGAACATTTTTGCCTTCCGGTTTAAGACTTCCTCCTTTGTTTCAGGCGATTATGCTTCAGAATTACCCAAATTTTATTAGATACATTAGGTAGATTTTTAAAAATGTTTTTTTTTTAAATCACACAGCACCACTATAAATTTAATAAATTAATCTACAAAAGATACACAATTAGAAGTTGCTAAAAACTATAATAACAGACTGTTAAGAATAAGCAAAATTATTAGTATATCTTGATATGGAGTGCTTTTAAATGTAACATCTGTCACTGGCTGTTAGAAAGAATATATCAAATCTCTCAAACCATCATAAACTAAGCATTTTCTGTTCCAGCTGTTTGCTGACGTAGAGCCCGAGCAAAGAAGGCATACAGGAAGGGGTTCATGCAGCTGTTAATAAAATAAAAGTCAGAGCTATAGCAATGTTGTCTCCAGAGCCCGCAGATTTTAACAGACTGTCATTCCCGAGCAACACAGCAGTGATGATCACTATGTTGGAAATTTGTAACGGGACCCAAAAAATAAAGAAACATGCCACAATTCTGGTCACCAGCTTTGTCAATGGGCGACTGCTAAAGAAAGCTGACTTATTAACTCCCCGGTAAAGATGAAAGTAGAAATAAGTCAGTGTAGGGAACAAAACCACAAACAATATAGTCTCCCAGATTAAAGTAGTCACTCTTTCAACATCATTCCGACAGCATCTCTTGCACTGAAGCAGTCCTTCCCTGTTTTTGGTTAGCGTGCGCTGTACAAGAGAATAGGAAATAATACTCCACTTAACATCCACATCCCACTCAAGAGGATCTTCTTTCCTTTTCTGCCAAGCTTCTACCATTTCTGAGGATGCAGAACTTGTATGTATCGCTGTACACTCATCAACATCACACACAGTATGCTACAGTAGAGGCTGAAGTACACCAAGTAGGAGAGAAGCTTACACAGGAATCAGCCAAAGACCCAGCCATGCAGAAGAGACCAAATCCAAACCGGCAGAGAAAGCAGAGTGAGCAGGTCTGATATGGCCAGGTTTAGCTCAGACTGAAACTGCCTTCCTTCAGCCATCCAGCAAGACGTACCATTACTGCTATGTTAGCAGGAACTCCCAATATGAAGCAAACTGCCAGTACACTACTGGCAATCAGGTTTACAGTTGAGATAGGAGAGGTGAGAGAGCTGTTTGATGAGTTGAGTTGCTGCATTGTTAGATACTGTTGTGTACCTCGGAGTAGGCTCTAGTAAAGTAAGCAGAAGTGTTGGTGTCTGTGGTTTCTTGGTTAGATAAAAATAGCATGTCAAAGAATATGGTGTGAAAAGACTTCCCTTCAGGAAGTGGTGAATAAATGTCCAGCACGGTATTTTTTTAAATTATTTTATTCATTTTGACATTATAACAATTATGCTTTATAAATGTATCACTGTTAAATTCCAAAATCTACACAACATTAAAGAGATGTATTTTGAATATATTAGATAAAACTAAATCTACAGTCAACTGCACAAGACTGTGCTGAGTAAATTCTTGTTTTTTTTTAATCAACCTGTGGAGGAAGGGCGTGGTCAAGTGTCGGTTTGTGAATGGAGGATGGAGCTGTGAAAGTGAATGGTAAGGATGAGGCTGCATCTATGGGTGATTTACTAATGAAAGTTCTGTTTCAGTGAGTGGCAGCAGGGAAATAAATGGATGACATGAGAGCACAGGGAGAGAGAGAGACAAGAGCCCCACAGCTAGAGCTGAGCTGAACTGAACATTAATGTGTGTATGTGTTTACATTGGTCTGAGTGAGACCATGATTCAAGAAGCGATGAAAAGCTCTCCCCAAAGAGAGAAAGCAAAAATATAATAAAGAGGCCTCTTTAATTGTCCCAAGCGTGCCTCGTTTCCTCATATCCCATTTGAACACAGGGGAGTGTCACACTAGTGCCAAAACTTGAGGAATTGAGGAAGATACACCATCATGGAGTCCCCCTCTCCATCAAGACCCTCACCAGTATCCACAAGACTCAACACCAGACCCTCCATGAGCGAAGATTGGAGCATGAGCAGTACTTCCATACACCTTCTCCAGACACAGACTGAGGATTGACAGGTGCTTCAGAGCTTGGTCTAGCCTACATGTACTGTAGCAGCAGCCATGGCAGCTGCCGCAGCCATGTCCCACATTACACTGCCAAAGATGGGGCCGCATGATGACCCTGAGGTTTTGGTTGATCTCTTTGAGCATGCAGTGGCAGCGTTAGGCTGGACTGAGTCCAGGTGGGCAGTCCAGTTACTTCCACTACTGTTGGGGGAAGCCCAGCTCCCAGTTATGAACCTGCTGGGGTACGCGGACCTGATTAGGGCCTTCCTGCAACAGGTCGTCCACACTCCCAAACAAGGGCATCAGTGGTTCAGCTTGTTGATGACTATGAGAGATCGGCCGCCCGTTTTCTGTGACCTAGCAGCTCTGGGACACCTGTCAAAGGTGGTTGCTGGCAGAGAAGTGTGGCATCAAATACAAAGTTGACCCCATGTTACTGGATGAGTTTGTCACCGGGCTGCCTGAGAGGACAGTGGAATGTGTCCCATGCCACCATCAAATGTTGCTGGAGGAGGTGGTCCAACGGCTGGGTGCTGCGGGATAACATCATAGAGGAGTCCGCCAGCCCCTGGTCCAGCCCCATTGTGGTTGTTCCGAAGCCCGATGGAAGTATGTGCCTCTGCAACGACTTCCCGAAGCTGGATCAGGTCTCAGAGTTCGACAGCTATCCCCTCCCCCAAGTGGACGACCTAGTGGAGAGATTAGGGAGAGCTCGGTTCATATCCACACTGGACCTGACAAAAGGTAACTGACAAGTAGCGCTGGCCCCAGAGGCAAAACACCATTGTCTAGGCTTGCTACACCATGACTCCAATTCCTTGGACCTGGTTTTTGACTTCCCCTCCCTCTTTTTCTGTTTTTGTCTCTTCCCCCACTCAGGTAGGAGACTCAGGGGCCATGGGTGTGGGAGTAAAGCCTGGGTAGGTGTGCTGGTGTTGCAGGGAACCTGGGCATTTTCAGGACCAATGCCACATGATGCCAGTGGGGGCATTGGTTTGGGTCACCAAAGCGCCACATGCTTCCCCTGATCGAGTTGAGATATATCGCATACCTGTGAGTATTAAAGGAGTTACATATTATGCATTGGTGGATTCGGGCTGTAACCTCAGTTCATCAATGTCTGGTTCAAGATAAGGCATTGGATACAATATCCAATAGTGCCTGCCATGATTAAATTCCGGGGACATAAAACATAGAATCGAGGCAGGGGTTAGTCCTTGCCTCACCCATCCACTGATATTGGGGATAAATTTGCCTACATTATAGAAGTTGTCAAGGGATGTGGATGGGTCGTGAAATAGCATAGCATTTGTGGGATTTGCACAGCATTGGCTGAGGAGGAATTGCTTGGGCCATCAATGTCAGCTCCATGTCAGGAAGACATGGATAGTGGGGAGGGTCCTGCCCCTTCACCCTTTGATGGGCACAGCATACATACTAGCTCAGTCTCCTTAAACCATGGAGAGATGTGATCCCTGTGGCTTTGGCAACGGAATTTCTAGAGGGAGACGAGCTGGGACCGGAGGTGAATCTAAAATGTGTGCCTTAGTCCACCCCGGTGCCCTGTGGAGACCACCGCTCCCCGTCAAAAATCACAGAGGTTGGCAAGCTGTAAGCAGAATTTTCCAACATGTTTTTACCTATACTTGAGAACTAATCTCATAAAAACACCACATTGAGGTGCCCCCGGGGGTGGTTGTATATAGCCGGCCCTATTGTCCTACTTTTTCTTCCTCCTTTTTGTTGTCTTTCACAGCTAAATAAAATTTTAATAAAATCCTTGCACTGTGGTAGTGAATTCCACTGTGACCCTCACGATCCACTATCCAATCACTGTCAGCTTCTTAGAGTCAGATCAGCAGTACATGCCAGCTCAATGAGGCCAATCCAGACTTGTTTTTTGACACTACAGAGGAAAGACACTACAGAGGCCAGAGTTGAATATGGATGGAAAACCTCACAAATGCCGCTGTAGACGCTGCATACTTCATCCATCATTAAGCTATAAGTAGTTTCTGCACCGCACTGCATGCTTTCAGTTTCAGAATCAAATGTGCCGCATAAGCCCTAACAAGTGAAGCCAAAACATTTCGATCGCCCCCAGGTGGCTGGATGCAGTATAGGTCATAAAGCCGCCCACTCCATGTAATCTAATGGGACGTGAGACAAACTAAACAATCAAATTACTGTCATTTTAGGTAGTTTTTATCATGCTGATGTAAGTTAGCATTATTTAGCAGGTTTAGACATTAATGGCTGTGTGTTGAGTTATTTTGAAGGGACAGCAAATTTACACTGTTACACAAACTGTACACGCACTACTTTACATTGTAACAAAGTGTCATTTCTTCAGTGTTGTCACATGAAAAGATATAATCAAATATTTACAAAAATGTGAGGGGTGTACTCACTTTTGTGAGATACTGTATGTCCTAGTTAAGAGTGTTTATGCCATGCCAGAGTTTAAAGAGAGTTCATGCTATAGTTAAGAGGGTTCCTGTCATGCCATAGTTGAGTGTTTATGCCATGCCTATTTGAGAATGTTTATGCCTTGTCATAGTTAAGAGTGCTCATGCCTTGCCATAGTTAAAAGTGCTCATGCCTTGCCATAGTAAAGAGTGCTCATGCCTTGCCATAGTAAAGAGAGCTCATGCCTTGCCATAGTAATGACTGCTCATGCCTTGCCATAGTAATGAGTGTTCATGCCTGAGTTTAATGAGTGTTCATACCTGAGTTTAATGAGTGCTCCGTACCTGAGTTAAGCTCGTGTTTCGTGGCATAGTCCTGTTCTAAGCTTTGTGCTTCATGTCTCATCCCGAGTTGAGGGATAGGTTTTCCGTTGTAAGTCCTTAGCTTAAGTCCAAATAAAGACGTCACTCCTGCGCTTACTTCCTGTCTTGAGTCCTGTGTCGTAACACTCAGGATGATGTGATATAGGCATTCTTGCTAGATATCTAAGTATACAGCTAGAAATATGTAAGAATTAACTAGCTAACTAGCTTGCTAACAAACCTAGCAAGTACTAAAGCCTCAATAGCCTTTTCTAAGTTAGCTAGCCAGCTAGCATTCCTGTTCTTTATACTTTAGATATTTGAGGTGGTGTTTACTTCAGTATAGCTCACTTGGATGATGACTTATATAGATCACCAGATGATTAATCTACTCTTACTTAAGTAATTTTCTTGATGACTATTGTTACTATTATTTAAGCAAATTATTACTATAGTAGCAGTACTTTTACATAAGTCAGTGCAATTTCTAGAAACTGGATGGAGACTTCAGGACAAATCCCAAATCCCTCTCAATTTCTATACTATCTACCACTTTTATACATATTATTTAGGTCATGTAAGAGTAATAGGCTCATCTGATAATAACTAGTGATGTCTATATAAAACCATGAAGAAATGATATCTGATTGTCCCATCTGTTTGCTGAATACTCTGGTATTGTTAGAGATCATTAACTCTTATAGTGATACAATGCAGAGAATTTAAAATGAGATGAACAAATTGATCACCAATCAGACAGGCAAAATGGAAAGGAGGAAAGAATGAATAAAAGAAAATAAGAAACAAAGAAATGAAGAAACAATTGTTTCTCATTGTTATTGGCAAATTAACTTTACCTACTTTTAAAGTTTTAGGCACCCGATTTTTTTTTTTTTAGTACAAGCTTTTTTATTTTATGACTTCTACATTATCGAGTCAGTACAAAAAAAAAACATTTTAGATTCCCAAACATTAGTTTTCTAGCACAAAATTAAATGTTACAGAAAAAAAATGTTTGTATGTCATTAAAGAAAGCAGCATATTACATAAGAGACCACTTTTCAGACAAAAAACACAATGAAGCCTGCTGGATTTTGCTGCAAAAATAATTCTCAATCAAAGTCTCCAGAAGAACCGTGGCTGGTTCTGCAAGATGCTCAATAAAACCTACAGCTCATTTCCTTATAAAACTGCACTAATTGTACTGCAGACTACTATTATGGATTACTATTATATACAGTACTGTATATAAAAAATAACAACAGACTACAATAATAAGCAGAATTATGCACAGATCACGGGCTCTCAGAGAAAATCCATACACTCTCTCAAATGTCTACATCATGAAGGAACTAAGTATTTTCTGTTTCATTTGTGTGCTGACGTAGAGACCGAGCAGAGAAGGCATACAGAAAGGGGTTCACACAACTATTAATGAAAGGCAGAGCTGCAGTGATATTATCTGCAGCTTCTGCAGATCTTAACAGACTGCCATTCCCAAGCAACACAGCAATGATGAGCACAGTGTTGTTGATGTGAAATGGAATCCAAAAAATAAAGAAACATGCCACAATTCTGGTCACCAGCTTTGTCATTAAGTTACTGCTAAAGAAAGCTGAGTTATTAACTCCCCAGTAAAGCTGAAAGTAGAAGTAAGCCAGTATGGGGAATGAAAACACAAATATTATAATCTCCCAGATTAAAGTAGCCACTCTTTCAACATCATTCCGATAGCATTTCTTGCATTGAAGGTGTCCTTCCATGTCCAAGCTTAGCGTGCGCTGTACAAGAGCATAGGATGATAATACTCCACTTAGCATCCACATCCCACTCAAAAGGATCTTCTTTCCTTTTCTGCCAAGCTTGTTCCATTTCTGAGGATGTAGCACTTGCATGTATCGCTGTACACTCATCAACATCACACACAGTATGCTACAATAAAGGCTTAAGTACACCAAATAGGAGAGAAGCTTACACAGGAACAAGCCAAAGACCCAGCCATGCAGAAGAGACCAAATCCAAACCGGCAGAGAAAGCAGAGTGAGCAGATCTGATATGGCCAGGCTTAGCATCAGTCTCGGAGTGAAGCTGCCTTCCTTCAACCATCCAGCAAGACGTACCATTACTGCTACGTTCCCAGGAACTCCCAGGATGAAGCAAACTGCCAGTACACTACTGGCAATCAGGTTTTCAGTTGAGACAGGAGAGATGAGAGAGTTGTTTGATGAGTTGAATTGCTGCATTGTTCGATGCTGTGGTAGAGCAGTAAGGAAACTCTAGCTTATAAAGTAAGCAGAAGTGAAGGAGTCTCTGACGTCCAATGTAGAAAAACATAGCATTCATTATGAGAAAGATACACTTCCGTAAGGGAGGTATTTTGCAGTTCTAAATGTATCTATTTTGACATTATAAATCATTGAATCTTTATATCAATGTTACCCTAACTTCAAAATCTACGTGTTGATCTATAGGATTGAAGCTGAAATGGCAGTGAATTATAGTTACTTTTGAATCGCCTGTTGCACATTGGGTAAATGGTTACTTGTAGTTTGAATAGTGCTGCTTACATCAGGAACCAAGCCCTAATAGCCTAATATAATCACTGTTCATACAAGGATCATGGGGGTGATCCACCTGTTCCCCATTGGTTCAGATAAAACCACTCTATTTTGAATGTAATGACCATTAATACAGACAAAATCTGAAAAACCTTATTGGAAATACATTTACTGAAATAAATGTTGACGCGTTCAATACTTATTTCCCTCACTTATATATATATATATATATATATATATATATATATATATATATAAAAGCCATCAGTACCAACAACAGTACCCCACCTCAACAATATAAATTTATACTATACACATAATCTAAATTTAAAACAAAACATGTCATCGCTTTCACATTGTCACTCATGCCACAGTGGCCACCGACTTGAACATAGTCTTTAGGTAATTTAAGAATAAAAGGCTCAGCTGGTAATAACCTAAGGTCCATGATGAAAACCTCTGATGAAATTATATCAGATTATTTTCCTAGCTGTACTCTAGATATATTCGAGTAGACAGAGAACATCATCAGCTTTTAGAGATACAATACAGAGAATGTAAAATGAGATGGAGCTAAATCAATTAACTATCTGTCAGACTGAATGGAAGGAAGGAAGGTAGGATGGTCAAGGAAGAAAGAAGAAAAGAAAAGAAACAGAAAGGGAAAAGGTTAGAGGGAGAGAAAGATGAAGGGAACAAAGAATGAAGGAAAGAAGGACAAGGGATTAAGAAAAGAACATATGAATAAACAGAAGAAGCAACAAAGTAAGGGCAAAATGATAAAAGAAAGAAATAAGGTAGATATGTCTTTCATTGTTTCTCAATTGTATCACAAATAACATTACATACTTTCATACAAATCACGTTTATTATACATTTATAATATCAGTATATTAACAAATCAGTTGACTTAAAACTTAACATCTCTCATCTTCCTAAATTACAGTCTGAGGACATCATTATTTACTTTGAAGTAAGATTAAGGCCACTTATAGGTAAAGATTAATTAATTAATTAATTAAAAATAAATTTTACAAACAGGTTACATGATTACATGCACTGTATAAAAGATACACAAAGTTTAATGTTACCAAAAGGAATAGAAAGTGGATGTGGGTTGCTGCATTCAAAAGGGCACTTTTCTTAAAGCTGACTAGAAAAAGGAAGTGTGACGTTCTGTGGTTTTCATGCAAGAAAAATCACAAGCCAAAGACCCAGCTATGTAGAAGAGTCCAAATCCAAACCGGCAGAGAAAGCAGAATGAGCAGGTCTGATATGGCCAGGCTTAGCATCAGTCTCGGAGTGAAGCTGCCTCCCTTCAGCCATCCAGCAAGACGTACCATTACTGCTATGTTAGCAGGAACTCCCAGTATGAAGCAAACTGCCAGTACACAACTGGCAATCAGGTTTCCAGTTGAGACAGGAGCGGTGAGAGAGCTGTTTGATGAGTTGAGCTGCTGCATTGTTAGATGCTGTGGTACCTGGGTGTAGGCTCTAGATAACAAAGTAAGCAGAAGTGTTAGTGTCTGTGGTTTCCAGTTTAGATTTTAAAAAAATAGCATGATGTCAAAGATACACTTCAGGAAATTATGGTGAAATAAAGTCCAGCAGGGTATTTTGCATTTCTTCATGCATTCATTTTGGAGGTATGATGCAGGACTTTGACTACTTAGCCAGACTTTTAGTGTATTTGCTGTAGTCTGTTCTTTGTGAAGATGAGGTCAAAGCCAAATCCCACAGTGATGGATGTGATGAGAATGGAATCGCTGGTGGATTTGTAGGAATTAGATGACCAACTCAGACAAGCTGAGTTTCTGCAGTTAGTCAGAACTGATAGAGAGTCTGCTTTTAAATGCAATGGCTGTCACTGGCTGTTAGAGAGAATATATAAAATCTCTCAAACCAACACGAACTAAGCATTTTCTATTCCAGCTGTTTGCTGATGTAGAATCCGAGCGGAGAAGGCGTACAGGAAGGGGTTCACACAACTGTTAATAAAAGTCAGAGCTATAGCAATGTTGTCTCCAGAGTCCGCAGATTTTAACAGACTGTCATTCCCAAGCAACACAGCAATGATGAGCACAATGTTGGAGATTTGAAACGGGACCCAAAAAATAAAGAAACATGCCACAATTCTGGTCACCAGCTTTGTCATTAAGTTACTGCTAAAGAAAGCTGACTTATTAACTCCCCGGTAAAGCTGAAAGTATAAGTAACTCAGTGTGAGGAACAAAATCACAAACAGTATAATCTCCCAGATTAAAGTAGCCACTCTTTCAACATCATTCCGATAGCATCTCTTGCAGTGAAGCAGTCCTTCACTGTCTTTGCTTAGATTGCGCTGTACAAGAGCATAAGATGATAATACTCCACTTAAAATCCACATCCCACTCACAAGGATCTTCTTTCCTTTTCTGCCAAGCTTCTTCCATTCCTGAGGATGTAGCACTTGTATGTATCGCTGTACACTCATCAACATCACACACAGTATGCTACAGTAGAGGCTGAAGTACACCAAGTAGGAGAGAAGCTTACACAGGAACAAGCCAAAGACCCAGCTATGCAGAAGAGACCAAATCCAAACCGGCAGAGAAAGCAGAGTGAGAACATCTGATATGGCCAGGCTTAGCATCAGTCTCGGAGTGAAGCTGCCTCCCTTCAGCCATCCAGCAAGACGTACCATTACTGCTATGTTAGCAGGAACTCCCAGTATGAAGCAAACTGCCATTACACTACTGGCAATCAGGTTTTCAGTTGAGACAGGAGAGGTGAGAGAGCTGTTTGATGAGTTGAGTTGCTGCATTGTTAGGTACTGTTGTGTATCTGGTTGTAGGCTCTAGATAAAGTAAGCAGAAGAGTTGGTGTCTGTGGTTTCGTTTAGATAAAAATAGCATATAAAAGACCATGGTGTCAAAAGACTTCACTTCAGGAAGTGGTGAAAAAAAGTCCAGCGGGGGATTGTCACGTACCGGTACGTAATGGAGTTGAGGACGGATACAAGTGCAGTAAAAGACTTTAATTACGAGCGACAGGCAGACAAATCCAGAAGCATGGTCAAAACAGGCAATAGGTCAGGTGATCTACAAACAGGCTTAAATAGGGCGAAGCTAGAATCAGAAAAGAAAAACAAGGTCAATGAACATGAAATGAAACTTGAACAAAGAACAACCGCTTGGTAATGAGTAAACTCAATACTGCGCAATTTGCACAGAGACACGAGGGGTTTATATGACAAATGTAATCATGGGTTAAACACGGACAGTTGAAAACGATGACACACATTCGGAAAACAAACAATGACAAAAGAGGGGCAGAGTGAGAACATAATCATAACAAAAGCCCTTGTCATTGCAGACCAAAAAGTGTGCGTTCGATACGCGCTCACACTTCTGGCTCGTGCACACACATGCTCTTTGGTTTTCCGAGCATACTGCAATACTGCATCGCTGTCTCAAGGGGAAATCGTGACAGGTATTTTTTCATTATTTTCATTTTTACTTACATACATTCATTTTGACAGTATAACCATTTAAGCTTTATAAATGTATAACTGTTCAATTCCAAAATCTACACATTAAAGAGACGGTAGGCAGGTCATAAAGACATAGTGTAAAATGTAGTTTGAAAACATTGGAGAAAACTAATTCTACTGCACAAGACTATGCTGAGAAAATTCTTCTTTTTATTTAATGGACCTGTGGAGGTGGGGCGTGGTCAAATGCTAGTGTGGGAATGGAGGGTGGAGCTGGGAGAGTGACTGGTAAGGATGAGGCTGCACCTGTGGGTGATTTACTAATGAAAGTTCTGTTTCAGTAAGCAGCAGGGGAATAAAGGGATGACATGATAGTACAGGGAGAGAAAGAGACAAGACTCCCACAGCTAGAGCTGAGCTGAGCTGAACTGCACTTTAATGTGTGTTTATGTTGGGCTGAATGAGACCATGATTCAAGAAGCGATGAAAAGCTCTCCCCAAAGAGAGAAAACAAAAAACAGACTTGTTTTTTGACACTACAGAGGAAAGACACTATAGAGGCCAGAGTTGAATATGGATGAAAAACCTCATAAATGCTGCTGTAGACGCTGCATACTTCATCCATCATTAAGCTATAAGCAGTTTCTGCACCGCACTGCATGCTTTCAGTTTCAGAATCAAATGTGCAGCACAAGCCCTAAAAAGTGAAGCCAAAACATTTTGATCGCCCCTAGGTGGCTGTATGCAGTATAGGTCATAAAGCTGCCCTCTCCATGTAAACTAATGGGACGTGAGACATACTAAACAATCAAATTACTGTCATTTTAGGTAGTTTTTATCACGCTGATGTAAGTTCAAGTGTTAGTTTTTTAAATAAGTTTGATTTTAGTTAGTTATTTGAATTGCGACTGACTCCGCAGGAGTGTGGGCAGGACCTTGATACCACAGTGCCACTTCACACTCACTACTGCGCAGACCCGGGCTCCGAGTTCACTACTGTGCAGACTCAGGCTCCAAGATGTCAGCGCCATATTGCAGCATTGGCAGCTTCACTTTTCTACAATGGAAGAGAGTGAAGGTGCTTCATTCATCTTTTTTTACAGTCTATGTTCAGAATCCATGATCCTGCTGAGCTGCCAGCTCACCCACATGGGTGCATCTTAAATAGTGTAATATGAAACAGATTATTTAATCATGTAACCCCTACTATACAGTATATAATGTAAACTGATATGTACTGAAATGTGGTTGAAAAGTGTGTAGTTTTTGTGGAAATTCTCTGCATGGTGTAACATTTATGCATGATTCTGGAGATTCTCAACCAACACAATGTAAATTTTAATGCCTTTAATATGGCATGCTCTCATACACAGCCCATCAGGGTTGTATAAAGCTGCTATACAGAATATTGGTTAATAAAATTAATTAACTAAAAAAAAAAAGGATGGCGATCAGCAGTTCTGAAAAACACAAATAAACACAACATAATTTGTTCTGCTACAGATAATAGGTAAGGCTCAGGATAATGTGATATGGGCATTCTTGCTAGATAGCTAAGTATACAGGTAGAAATAGGTAAGAATTCACTAGCTAACTAGCAAGCTAACAAACCTAGCAAGTTAGTAAAGCCTCAATAGCCTTTGATTTTAATTTTCTTGAGGACTATTGTTACTATTATTTAAGCAAATTATTACCATAGTAGCAGTACTTTTACATAAGTCAGTGCAATTTCTAGAAACTGGGTGAAGAAAAGACTTGAGACTTCAGGACAAATCCCATCTCTCAATTTCTACACTATCCACCACTTTTATACATATTATTTAGGTAATGTAAGAGTAATAGGCTCATCTGATAATAACTAGTGATTAGTGAACTAGTTATTGTCCCAGCTGTTCGCTGAATACTCTGGTGGAGTTAGAGATCATTAACTCTTATAGTGATACAATGCAGAGAATTTAAAATGAAATGAACAAATTGATCGCCAATCAGACAGGCAAAATAGAAAGGAGGAAAGAATGAATAAAAGAAAATAAGAAACAAAGAAATGAAGAAACAATTGTTTCTCATTGTTATTGGCAAATTAACATTACCTGCTTTTAAAGTTTTAGGCACCCTTTTTTTATTTTATGACTTCTACATTATCGAGTCAGTACAAAAAAAAAAAAAAAAAAACATTTTAGATTCCCAAACATTAGTTTTCTGGCACAAAATTAAATGTTACAGAAAAAAACGTTTGTATGTCATTAAAGAAAGCAGCATATTACATAAGAGACCACTTTTCAGACAAAAAACACAATGAAGCCTGCTGGATTTTGCTGCAAAAATAATTCTCAATCAAAGTCTCCAGAAGAACCGTGGCTGGTTCTGCAAGATGCTCAATAAAACTTACAGCTCATTTCTAGCACTAATTGTGCTGGAGACTACTAATATGGATTACAATTATAGACAGTATTGTATATAAAAAAAAAAAATAACAACAGACTGCAATAATAAGCAGAATTATACACAGATCACGGGCTCTCAGAGAAAATCCATACACTCTCTCAAATGTCTACATCATGAAGGAACTAAGTATTTTCTGCTTCATTTGTGTGCTGACGTAGAGACCGAGCAGAGAAGGCGTACAGAAAGGGGTTCACACAACTATTAATGAAAGTCAGAGCTCCAGTGATATTACTCCCATCTTCTGCAGATTTTAACAGGCTATCATTCCCAAGCAACACAGCAATGATGAGCACAATGTTGGAGATTTGAAACGGGACCCAAAAAATAAAGAAACATGCCACAATTCTGGTCACCAGCTTTGTCATTAAGCTACTGCTGAAGAAAGCTGAGTTATTAACTCCCCGGTAAAGCTGAAAGTAGAAGTAAGTCAGTGTGGGGAATGAAAACACAAATATCATAATCTCCCAGATTAAAGTAGCCACTCTTTCAACATCATTATGATAGTGTAGACGGCATTGAAGGTGTCCTTCTTTGTCCAAGCTTAGTGTGCGCTGTATGAGAGAATAGGATGATAATACTCCACTTAACATCCACATCCCACTCAAGAGGATCTTCTTTCCTTTTCTGCCAAGCTTGCTCCATTTCTGAGGATGCAGCACTTGTATGTATCGCTGTACACTCATCAACATCACACACAACATGCTACAGTAGAGGCTTAAGTACACCAAGTAGGACAGAAGCTTACACAGGAACAAGTCAAAAACCCAGCCATACAGAAGAGCCCAAATCCAAATCGGCAGAAAAAGCAGAGTGAGCAGGTCTGATATGGCCAGGCTTAGCATCAGTCTCGGAGTGAAGCTGCCTCCCTTCAGCCATCCAGCAAGACGTACCATTACTGCTATGTTCCCAGGAACTCCCAGTATGAAGCAAACTGCCAGCACACTACTGGCAATCAGGCTTTCAGTTAAGACGGGAGAGGTGAGAGAGCTGTTTGATGAGTTGAGTTGCTGCATTGTTAGATACTGTGGTAGGGCAGTGAGGAAACTCTAGCTTATAAAGTAAGCAGAAGTGTTGGTCTCTGTACTGTCCAGTGTAGAAAAAAACACCGTTCATTGCGTCAAAAAATGCATTTCCAGACATTGTGGTGGCAAAAAGTCCAGCACGGAATTTTGCAGTTCTTCATGTGCCCATTTTGACATTATAACATTTATAAATGTGTCAATGTTAAATTTTAAAATCTACAGAGTGATTTACATGATGGAAATGAGAGTGAGTTCAGTCACAAAACTTTAGGTACATATAGGCAGTATTAGAAATTAGTATTGGAAATTGCCCAGTACCAACTAGGTAAATGGGTACTTGCAAACTTTAGGGGGTAATTCCTTTGGGTAAGTCCCAGATGGGGGTGATCCACCTGTCCATCTGCTTGAGATAGAAGGACCCAATTCAATTCAATGTTTTTCCAGTGGGACACCCTGACAGAGCAGGCACCGGACTCTCCACAGAGAGATGACATGCAGCATTCATGGCAGTCTCATATGGAAATTATGTGATGCATTTAAGCAATGTGACAACATCCGCAAACCTCATCTACCTTGGGAGAATAGACCAGAGAATAGAGCTAGTGACAAAACTCACATCAGATCTGGGCAGTGGTAGCTCAGTGGTTAAGAGATTGCCCATTTTTTGGAAGGTTTTGAGTTCAAATCCCAGCACTGCCAAGCTGCCAGTGCTGGATCCTTGAGCAAGGCCCTTAACCCTCAACTACTCAGCCGTATAAATGACATAAAAATGTAAGACACTCTGGATAAGGGTGTCTGAGGTAAACCAGGCAGGCAACATGATGATGATTTTCACATGCAGAGAAAAAACACAGCCCCAAAGGCAGCAACAACTTCCTTAAAGCCGAGGTATGGGGAAAGAAAAGAAAGAAGGAAGGTTGAAAATAAGGAACAAAGAAATGAAGAAACACTTGTTTGTCACTGATATTGGCAAATCACCATTACCTGCTTTTATACAAATGAAACCATTTAAAATATCAGTGTGGTATCACATATATCACATCTTGTATGTTTTCCTCTGCAAATCTTAATACAATGTGGAGATATCAAAAGCCATAGTGACAAAAAGTAGTTTAAAAAAAGGAGGCCATAATATGCTGAGTGTGTTTTATAGTTCTGTTTCACGCATTTAAGCATCCGAACCCCTTTCACACTCAAAACTTAATAAAATCAATATAACAAATGGATTTTGCAGGGTGGGTAGATCAACTAATTTCCAACAGTGGAGGCACACACACATACACATTAACATAATTATCAATGTTGTTAATGCTATGCCAACATCTAAATCTAATGCTAACCTTAACCTCAGTAACCAAAAGAAAACATTTTGGCTCTGTTTGTTTTTGAAATAAAAGCTGTAGTTTTTTGTCTTTAAAAAAGCAGATTTCCTTGTGAAGAGCAGCAAAATGTCCCCATAAAGTAAAAGAACATGTCAGATATTTCTATCACTGTGGGAACATTTGGGGACTGGTTCCAACCAAGATATCAAAACAACCTTGCCAAACCGTGTCTTTATAGGCCACACTTTTTGCCCAGGGGCATTGCCATTCTGGCACAGGAAAGAGTGTTCCTTAAATTGTTGCAATAAAGTTGGAAGCATACAATCATCTAGAATGTCTTTGTATGCTGTAGCTTTATGTGTCCTCTTCCCTGGAACTACAAGGCCAAAACCCATTCATGAAAAACAGTCCCAGACCATTATTCCTCATCAGTCAAATTTTACAGTTGGAAGTATGTATTCGGGCAGGTAATGTTCTCATGGCATCCGCCAAACTTAAATTGGTATTTCGGACTACCAGATAGTGAAGCATGATGCATCACTCCAGAGAACGCATTTCCGCTGGTCCAGACTCCAGTGGTGGCATACTTTGCACAATTCCAGTCACTGCTTAGCATTGTGCATACTGATCTTAGGCTTGTGTGCAGCTGCTTGGCCATGGAAACCTATTTTATGAAGCTCCTGACAAACAGTTCTTGTGCTGACAATGCTTCTAGAGGCAGTATGGAACTTGATCATCAGTGCTGCAACAGGTGATTTAATGGCCCCACTCTGTGATTTGCATGGTCTACCTCTTCGTAGCAGAGGTGCTGTTGCTGCTAGACACTTCTGTTTCAGAATAACTACAGTCGATCAGGGCAGCTCTAGAAGAATGGAAATTTGATAAAATGGCTTGGATGCATAGATGGCCTCCTCTAACAGTGCCGTGTTGGAAGTCACCGAATTCTTCAGTACAACTCATTCTACTGCCAGTGTTTGTCTATTGAGATTGAATTACCGTATGCTTAATTTTATGCATTCAGCAAGCAATAACCTGCACGAAACATTTCATGTAGCTGCTGATCAGACTCGCACTATGGGTGGGACAAATTACAGACCATTAGTTCATACAAAACTGTTTCAGTTTGTGGATTTAAAGTGAAATACTGTGATGAAATGCTGTCTTTCACGCTACAATACCTTAACTGAAAGGGGTTTGCACAACTGTTAATGAAGTCAGAGTTGTTACCAGCTTTTGTTACCAGCTTCTGCTGATCTTAACAGACTGTCATTCCTGAGCAACACAGCAAAGCAGTGAAAGTTCACAAGAACAGTACACAGTGGTATGCCGACTCACCAAGGTGATGTGAGACAGACACCTGGAGACTATAAGGCAGCTGACTGTTTCACCATCACTATTCACACACTATATGTATAATTTAATACAAAGCATATACTGTATGCTCTCACTGGCCACTTTCATAGAAACACCTTCACACCTGCTCATTCACGCTCATCCACCCAATCAGCCAAACGTGGCAGAAGCACAGTGCCTAAAATCATGCATGAACAGGTCAAGACCTTCAGTTAATGTTCACATCAAAAATGTGATCTCAGTGACTTTGACTGTGGTATGGTTGTCAGTGCCAGATGGGCTGGTTTAAGTATTTCAGAAACTGCTGATCTCACAGGATTTTCATGCAGAACAGTCTGTAGACGTTACACAGAATGATGAGAAGAAAACAAACATCCAACGAGCACCAGTTCAGCATGTACAAAAAAGCCTTGTTGAAGAGAGAAGTCAGATGTGAATGGCCAGAACAATTCAAGCTGACAGGAAGGATACAGTAACTCAAATAAACACTCTTGACAACGGTGGTGAGCAGAAAAGCATTACAAAACACACAGCATGCAAAGCGTGAGGTAGATGGACTACAACAGCAAAAGACCACATCGAGTTCCACTCCTGTCAGCCAAGAACAGGAATCTGAGGTTACAATGGGTACAGGCTCACCGAAACTGGACAAGTGAAGATTAGAAAAACATCACCTGGTCAGCTTAAATCGGTTTGGCCATTCTCCTCTGACCTCGCTCTTCAACAAATTGTTCTCACCCAGAGAACTTCTCATCACACACACGTACAAAAAGCAACCAAGGACTACTAGCTGTCAGCAAACAGGTAACGGTTGCATAGCAATATAGCAGAGCAAGTATATAAGAAAACATAAGGCCATGATGAAAGAAATGATTTCATGCAGGCATCACTTCTTTAACCTTTAACTGAAGCTTATTTGAAATTCTGCCCTGGTTTTCAGTGTTCACTTAACCGGCACATGAGCTCATTTGTTTCTCAGACAGCTGCAGGTGAAAAATGGAACATGAATGCAAGAGCCCACTCACCTTTCAGAACATGGCACATTTTAATTCCTAATGGATAAAAAAAAAAGAAATACATAAATAATGTACTGTATGCACTGTATAAATTGTATGTGCAATGAAATATGTACATTGGGGGGATCATTGCCAAATGCATTTAGCCAGTTTCATTTACAAAGTGGAATGTGACCAAATCTTTAACCTTGCTGAAGTGTCTCAAGTGTCCTTAAGGTGATGAACTACCCTTTAATTAATTAAAAATGATATTCTTATCTGTAGATGAATGGATGCACATTATAAGCTGGACCCTGAGTGAAAGATGGATGAAGTTTGATGATCACAGGAAGTGTCTGCAGAAAAAAGTGCAGGCATGAAGCGAATGTTTAAGAACAAATTTGAGGAAAAAATTAAGTGAGGTGAGTCGGACAGAAGGAGATGGAGGGGAAAAACAATTAAAAAGCATGACTGATGAGGCAGGTGTGGAAGAAACAGACAGGAGAAAGAGAGAGAGAGAGAGAGAGAGAGAGAGAGAGAGAGAATGAGTAGGTAGCAGGTAATATGGAGGTATTTATTCGGTGTATGTGCTGCTTTGAGTATTTCTCTGATCTTCAATTGCTCTGAAAATACACAGCAAATCTATCTGAATCATTCAAGTGAATACTGTAGAGAACCGGGGATGCACACTAATGTTAAACATTAAAGGAACAATCATCCCCGAATAACTTGTATACTTGCATTAATATTATTATGCTAATATCGTGTAGGTCCCCCTTGTGTCACCAAAACAGCTCTGACCCATCAAGGCATGGACTCCACAAGAACTCTGAAGGTGTCCTGTGGTATCTTGCACCAAGACATTAGCAGGAGATCCTGCAAGTAGGTAAGTAAGTTGCGAGGTGGGGCCTCCATGGATCGGACTTGTTTATCCAGCACTTCCCACAGATGCTGATCGGACTCCGATCTGGGGAATTTGGAGGTTGAGTCAACACCTTGAACTCTTTGTCGTGTTCCTCAAACCATTCCTGAACAATTTCTGCAGTGTGGCAGAGCACATTATCCTGCTGAAAGAGGCCACTTTCATTAGGGAATACTGTTGCCATGAAGGGTCTGCAACAATGTTTAGGTAGGTGATACATGCCAAAGTAATATCCACATGAATGCCAGGACCCACGGTTTTCCAGCAGAACACTGTCCAGAGCATCATACTGCTTCTGCTGGCTTGCCTTCTTCCCATAGTGCATCTTGGTGTATCTCTTCCCCAGGTAAGTGACATACACATACCCAGTTGTCCACATGATGTAAAAGAAAACGTGATTCATCAGACTAGACCACCTTCTTCCATTGCTCCATGGGCCAGTTCTGATGCTCACGTGCCCATTGTAGGCGCTTTCTGTGATGGACAAGGGTCAGCATGGGCACTCTGACCGGTCTGCGGCTACGCAGCCCTTTACACAGCAAGCTGTGATGCATTGTGTGTTCCGACACCTTTCCATCATAGCCAGCATAAACTTTTTCAGCAATTTGTGCTACAGAAGCTCTTTTGTGGGATCAGACCAGACAGGCCAGCCTTCACTCCACAGCTGCATCAATAAGCCTTGGGCGCTCATGACTCACGCAGATTATGAATTTGCGTATGTGAGCTCATGGTGATACCAATAAAATGACCTTAAAAAGTTTATCAAGCTTCACCGAGCAATTCTTTTGAGATACTTCGATCTCTACATGTACCAGACAAAATGAGATAATCAAAGTAATTTCTCCAGAAATCAAAATGGCCACCTCCGATATTTCAGCACCTAAAGTACTAAGAGGTGACTCAGAAAGTATCCCAGTTTCTACTGTTCGGAGTCACCTAAAGGGTGTCATTGGGGAATTTATTGTGCCTGACTTAAATATCAACAGTAGAGTGGGTAGATAAGTGTGAGAAATGCCAAGCTGATAAGATTGAAGAAGGCTGTCACACTCTTGAATCATGGTGCTTGACACACTTTGTGACTAGTCCGTGGTGGCATTAAAGACAGGATTCGTGAGGTTTAAGAGTTTAAGAATTAGTAGTGCCATTTCATGTTAGTCCAAACTCAGGGTTCAAACAAGGGGTTAAATACCATAGACTATTTGACTAATACATTCTTTGGTTGCTGCTGTGGGAGGTGGTCAACTCAGCAGGGTGGGGGAGAAAAACAGCAGCAAGTCAGATGGAAAGAGAAGCAGGCTAAATGTAAGAAAGGATCTGTTGATGGACATGATCTTCCTTTCAGTATATTCTCATTTCCAGAATCATTTATTTCACCTGAGCCACTTACGTTTGCTGCCAGGACAACCACATGAGTGCATTTTAAGAACTGGTCCTTAAATAGTATAATATGATACACATTTACTACCATGCATATTTTTTGACGGACACTGATTTATTTATTTCATCTTTAACAATGCAGCCTAAAGCACTGGAGCTGGAAATATAATTTATACCCAGCATATGGCTGTTAATCGAAGTGCAGTTTGATGTCTTCTATGATGTTGCTTATGAACTGCACTAATAAAATAACCTAAACATAGTAGCAATGTCCTGAATCAGTTTTCCTTTAATTATGGAAAAGATGACTAATCAACAACTATATATTACATATAATATATAGGCTGCAACAACTAATCGATAAAATCGATAATAATCGATGGATCAGTTGGGTCTGTGACGTCACTGTGGATAACCCCGTCAGTGACGTCACTTCACGACGGTGAAAAACGCATTTCTATGAATAAAACACATCTGGAAAAGAGCGGAGGTCACAGAGTGAGCTGCTGCGGGAAAAGTGCACTATCCGTTAGGTGTATTAACGTGGCTCGTCGTGTCAGATGCTGCGACAGATGGGTGTGCTGTTTAATGTGTTCCAGATGTGTTTTCTTCAGCACAGAAATGGCATTTTTATGTTTATCTGTAAATGTTCTAAATTCTCGCCAGTATTTCCATTTTACATGTAGGCTCATCCAGACAGCGAGCGAGTCTCCATTACACTTCACTGAATGAGCGCGAGTCCACACATGCGCGTCAATCAAACGGCATGTGATAGAAAGCAAGCCCAATCACTCTGACTAAAATAGTCATTTTGATCAAATATGTTGTTGTTAGAAACAAAGGTAAGTGTGTTTTTTTATGAGAGAGGTAACTGTAATGGGGTTAGAACATGTAATTGTATATAAATGTAAAAAGTGTTGTACATTTACAGAATAAAGGAACATGTTACTGTGTTCAGACGAGTGAATGTGTGTTACTGCAGAACATTCAACCTCTTACCAGTTAATACTTAGTTTGTGATTTTCTTTTACTATTTTTTAGCATTTTTAATATAGTGATTTAACTTCTGCTTTAAAGCTTATGGACAATCATTTGGGGGTTTTTTTGTTTGTTTGTTTGTTTTCAAAATAAAATATAAATGTTAATATTTTAAAAGTCCTTTGCACAATGTATAGCATAGTCCACATAGATACATTTAATACTTTTTCATAGCCTTCAATGTCTGAAGGACAACTTCGGGCAGAATGTGAAATAACGTTTTCGAAATACAGAAAATAAAAATTGGCCTTTTAATCCAACTAATCGATTAATTGACGAATTAATCAACAGATTAATCGATTATCAAAATACTTGTTAGTTGCAGGCATAATAACATGTTATTTTTACTTTGCAACCCCCAGTACAATCATGCAGAGAGCTCAGTACGGTAATAATTAGAAGAACAGTTTAAGATTCACAGGCATGAGTTAAGTATACCATGCACTGAAACAAGAAATAGATATATTCTACTTCAAAAAGAACTTTAGGCTGAAATATAAAGTGTTCATAATAATAGCAAGTGAATCTTTCTTAGACAGCTTCACAGCAGAAATTCAGCCATGATATTCTCCTCTTCATCAAATCTAATATTCTATTTTTAATTTTTTTAAAAACTTCCTGATAAGGATCAGTGTGCAGCTTCCTGTCAGGTGCTGATGGGAGTCCTTCATAGTGTGTCTTGGATTTCTTGTTCATCAGATAAACTGCTTTTGTAAAGAAACCCTTTAGGTGTCATGTGCTACTGTTTTTTGAGTTGTATTATCTGTGGTTATCTGTGTGTGTGTTTGCGTGTGTGTTTGTGTGTGTGTGAGTGTGTGTGTGTGTGTGTGGTCATGTAAACTATTCACTGTAGCCTGTCATTTGTGCAGGGCCCCACAACAATGGAAAGGATGAGAATGGAAGCACTGGTGGATTTGTAGACATGGGACAGGACCGCCTTACGTTTTTTTGTACTTAGAACTGATGGAAACAACGGAATGTGAGCTGTAAACATGACTTAGATATACAAATGACAGCTAAATAGAGAGCCACAGAAAAAAACTGGGTGGAGAAAGTAATTGTGTCGAATTGAGACAATTCCCAACCATGTAACTGGCTTAATACGGGACAAGCCAGAGATGAATTTGGAGGAAAAACAGAGCATGAACCCAGTATAGCATAGTACAGTTTGTCCCACATCATTGTTATTATGACATCAAAGAGACCTTTGTGATATAATGCATTGCTCAGCCACAATACTGTTTGTAAAACTAGCACTGTTTAGAGCCATTACAAAAATCTGTGGATTTCTAGAACCAGACTTATCACTGTCTACCATATTAAATATAGGTATAATACTGTAAAAGTCACTGCTACATTTTACTGTTAGACAATTGTTTACATTTGCTAACTCTTTTCTTTCCAAATATATATTTTAAATCATTTAAAAGATTTAAAAAAAAAATCCTAACAAGTGATCTAAACGTGTTTATGAAAGCCTTGCTTTATATCAGTAGCTTTTCTGCTAGCTAGCTGACTTTGCTAGCTAAGTTAATGTCTGCAAAGGCTAGCTAAGATCAATTAACTCACTTGCCAGCTGTTGTGCTTGATTGTAGACAAGGTGCAGGATGTAATGAGAGTTTAGCTCATTTTCAGTGTGAGTATCCAGCTTTCAGTGTAATGTCTTCAATGTAGGCTGTTAATCAGCAAGCCTGATGCGAACAGGTCTCATGTATAGTTTTGCCCCAGTTTAAAAACATCACTCCCCCTGAAGCTAGGCTGTTTTGTCAAAAATGAGCCAGTGCCAGCATGAGCCAGTGCCTAGTTTTACAGTCACATCTGCCAGCACTGTAAATATTTCCCTGTTGTATCAAAATCTAAAATATTATATAAATCATTATTTTGGTTTGAACCGTATACAGTATGTAATTGTTGACATTACAGAAATTCTGTAAAGTGCATGGCTTTACAGAAATCTGGATATAAATTTAGAGCCTGAATGAGCAAGCAAGCTGCAACACTGGCAGGGAAAGAAATTAAAAAAACAAACGTCCAGAGATGACATGAAGAAAAAACCTTGAGAGGAACCAGACTCAAAAGGGAACCAATTTTCACCTCTTCTGGGTGATTTACATTTATTTACTTTTAAGGCATTTGGCAGACACGCTTATCCAGAGAGACTTACATTTATCTCATTTTTTATACACCTGAGCAGTTGAGGGTCAAGGGCCCAGCAGTGGCAGCTTGGTGGTGCTGGGATTTGAACTCACAACCTTCTGATCAGTAACCCAGTGTCTTAACCAGTATGAGTATATTGTTGGGATGAGCACAGGACAGTCTTGATGATTAAAACAACTGTTTTTTTGTTGTTGTTATTGTTGGTACAAATCTACAGTATCCAGGTGAGATTATCCACTGAGGCAAGGGTTAGTCCTTGAAAGTGCACATCTTTTCAAGTGATCCTTACAATAAGATTAAATGAATAATTCTACACACTGTTTGAAACAAAAGCGCCAGTAGTATCAGTTCTTACGCATTTTAAACACTTTGTGGTTTGATGCAGTGTTTTCCTTCTTGGTATATAAGTGAAAAAATCATCAATGGAAATTTTAGATTAGCCTTTAGGTATTGCAAAAGCTGAGTCACGTTTTCAATCTTTTGACACATCACAAAACAAGCACAAATGCCCTCCGAGTAGAAAAGATGCTGAAAGGTAATAAGCTCTTAGAAAATAATAGAGTTATAACCACCTGGAGGCAGAATGCAATCTCTCAGAACAATCTACTGAGATATATATATATATATATATATATATATATATATATATATATATATATATATATATTAACAGAAACACTAGATCAGACAGCACACAACTTTCTGGAGTCTGTATGAAGCTCTGTGTGTGACTAAGTGTGTGTGTGTATGTGTATATGTGTGTGTGTATTGTGGGTCGTCACAAGTTCCCTGAGCTGTTTTTAGAAACCTCCGTGAACGGTGACGCACGAGAAACACATCACGGCCTACCCTTTATCAAAAAATATCAGGTCCTAAAAATAAGCTGGCAGCCTGCAGCGATGTACTGAGACTACCTGTGATCTCTATGACGCTCAAATTCTGTGTGGATGGAGATGGCAAAGGAGCATCAGAAGGTCACAGCGATATTCTTGATAACCCACGTCATGACTGAGAACACCAATGAAACAACTGGGTAAGGGTCTATCGTATTGGTCTGTAGACATAACAGTAAATAATCATTTACTGTAGATTAAGAAAGATTGAATTGCTTGATACAAATAGTGATGCAGATCTGAGGGAAAATGTCATCGGAAAAATAACACGGCTCATGAGAACACGAGCCATTGATTTGAACAGTTATTCCTACTGGAAAAGAACAGAGTGGTTCTCTTCATTTTTATATAGGTCAGGTTCAAACAATATCAAAATTTATTTGGACGTGTGCGTATCTGCGTGTGTGTGTGTGTGTGTGTGAGGGTCACTCGCTCTGGCTGAGTCCAAGGAAACTTTAGAAGGTCAGAAAGCTGCTGGAGACCAATTACTTCTGAAATTATGAGGAGAATGGCTAAATGTATCAAAATCTTTTGGCATGTGTTAGCACAAAGTCTCCTAAAGTAGTGCAGACCTAATTTACAGAATAGCTTGCACCTGTAAGGCAAAATCCCAGAGCAAACCATGAAGCACATACTGTATAATAATATAGCATAAGCTATAAATAAATATATATTTTAAAAAAACATGCACTATTTTAATTATTAAAAACTGCATACAGAACTGAAAGAACACAAACCGCTTAACTACTGTAGGAGTCATTTCGAGATTTAGGTCAAATTTTTATGGGATGTCATTTAAAGTAAAAGTTTAATTATGTTGTGTAAAGATGTCTGAGCAATTTATCCTGTTTTCATTCATTCATTAATTGGTTTATTTTCAGTAACCACTTTATACTGGTCAGGATCGTGGTGGATCCACGATCTATCCCCGGAACCCTGAGTGTATGGTGGAAATGCACCCAGCATGGGGCACCATTCCATTGAACACACTCATTCACATCTAAAGGTAACTTATAATAGTCAATCCACCTACCAGAATGAGTTTGGGAGGTGGGAGAACATGGATGAAGCTCAAATGGACACAAGGAAAACGTGAAACTCCACATAGTAAGGAAGAAGGAAGTCGGCTGAAGCATTTCAGTCAGATGTTTGTTTGTTTTTAAGGTTTGGAAGATGTTGGCTGCTCTATAGCGCCTTACTTCTTGCTGCTTTCATTTACTTTATGGTCCATTTTTCTGCTTTTTTAATTTGCCAGCTCTGCTGAATGCCTGATTGCTTAATCAAGGTATGGGCGAAGTAAAAAATTTTTGCTTGTATTTGACTTTTGCTTGTATTTTCTCATTTGTAAGTCGCTTTGGATAAAAAAGTCTGCTAAATGAATAAATGTAAATGAAAATTCTATATTTAGATTTGACTTCTTGTGTAAGTAAAGCAAAGCATGCTATATTATCCAACCATCCATCCATCCATCCAATTCTATCCAATTCCATCTATCATCCAATTCTACCCATCCATCCAATTCCATCCCATCTCATCCATCCATCCAATTCAATCAAGTCAGCAGAAGTGGGTTTAGTAGCTAAACATTTAACTCAAGTACAAGTAAAACTAGTTACTAATTACTCATATAACAGTAAAAGTAATAATGGTAATAATGACTTGAGTAACAGTAATAAAGTGTCCAATGAGAAGACTACTCAAGTAGCAAATTACTAGTTACTTCAGATCTGATTAAAATGAAGGGAAAATCCTGAATCTCAGATTACATGAAGAACTGTAAGTCATACCTCTCCTTCAAAGAGTGTGTGTGCATGCGTGTGTGTGCGTGTCCTGCCTCCTTCTTCCCCCTCTTCGGCCATTATCTTCCAGGACTGAGGAGGATAATGTCATGAATTATCTGCCAATAAACCAAAAGCAGTTTTGAGCTGAATGTGCCTGTCCATGAAATGTCATTTCTATTCCCTAAATTGACTAAAACTTTCTCAGTTGTTAATACTGCTTCATTAAAAAGCAAACCTGCTACTCTTGTGATTTTACAATTGAGTCCAAAATCCAAGAAATACCTCCTGGTGCCTAATGAAGTTCTATGAAGATTTTAATAGACCTGATCTTTTCCCAGGAGAAAAAGAATGTAATTTAATTACATTGGTTTACTAAGATTACCTTAAAAGTGATTAAAAGTGATCTTTGGTAAATTGGCCTTTTGAAATTCTCCTCACTACATCTAATCATTCTCTTGAACTGGGCTCTAACTCGTCCATAAGAACATTATCAGTTTAGGTTGAAAAAAAATACATGCAGTATATGTATTTTTTGCTTTTCTCATCCATAATGAATTACAACTCTGAACCTCTCAGCCTAACCATAATATTTTAACCTTCATAATTAAGTTATAAAAATGATACACTGGTTTATTGATCCAATTTCATTCTTTCAGTCATGTATTTTCTCCAATAACCCCGGCATGATGGCACAACTGAGCATATTTTATCTTTATCTTTGTGTCTGTCAATAATCAACACCAGAAGCTGTGAATGTGTACTTTTGAAAATGAATGTCCTCAATAACCTCACACTGTTTTGGTTGCAAAACAAACCCTCTACACTTGTGATTTCACAAATTAGTTTACAATCGAAGAAACACACTCCTAGTGTCCAGTAATATTCCTTATGTATAAAAATACAACATGCAGGACATGCTGTTACAGGAAATGAACCAACAACAGGTTGGTGTGATACAACCCAACAAGAAGCAGAGTTAATGTTATCACCCTGAAGTTGATTGTTTCCCAATAGCATCGCATTTTATTCCTCTTATACCACAGCAAGTACACGCCATACGTTTAAACAGTTATAGTTATGTTTAATGTAGTGGAACTTAGTTCTCGTTTTCTCTTACATTACAGCAGCTATAAACAGTCATTTCCTCACCAGCATCTCTTTTTTTTCCTCTTTCTTGAAGTGAATAAGAGAGGAAAATATTGGCTGAAAGTTACAAAGCGCTGACACTGGAGGCTCCTTCCAAAAACATTCAATACAAAAAACAACAAAACATCACCTTATCAACAATGATTAGTTTTTTCTTTCTTTCTTAAACACATATTTAAATCTGTTCACTATTAGCTATAAAATAGCATAGATCATCTGCCATGTAAGATGCTTTCTATAGTTGTTACTATAGAAATGATAATGTATTAGTACAATTAACTCTTAGCGCTATATAGAAAATGAATCAACACCATTTTTAACAAATTCAACAACGCTGTGATCTTTTAAGAAGACTGACGATTTCCCAGGGGTGAAACAACTGTAATTTAATCCCACAGGTTTCCTAAGACGCGCAAGTGTTTGAGCTGATCTCTGAAACCCTTTTGAAGGTCAGGTTTGTTGCCAAGTCTTTGTAGAGACAAGGGGTGGGCATAGAGGAGACAGGATGGAGGATTTCATGGGGAAATCTTAATTTAGCTGTTTATTTTTACTTAGTTTAGCCCATAGTGCTTACCTCTTGCTTGGCTCTATTGTGTCACTCCCAGCTGTCAGTCAAAGGGCCCACCTCCTGTGTTTTAATTAATTTCCTGACCTCTGTCCAGGAGAATAGGCTTATAATTACCCACCTAGAGTGCCTCCATGCCCCTCATTGCATGCCACTACACCTGGGCACAATTATCAGACATGACTGGTGACATTTCCCCACCACTTTTTAAAAGTGCAGTTCATTAAAAAAAAAAAAAACATATATAAACAAGTGGCTAAAAAAAACTACCATAAAGTGCTTTTGTAAAGTGTTAGGCCACCACAAGCCACAAGCCTCTGGAATGGCACTGAAGGAACAAACACAGTCCTATCAAAAATCGTTCTGTACTTTGATGATGATGATGATGGAGGAGGAGAGAGCTGTCTAACACATTACTCTAAAATCTTCCATTAGTGTTCAGATCTGGTGACTCTGAAACCATAACATGTGATTTACATCATTTTCATCTTTATTAAACTGTTCAGTGAGCCCATCTGGCTATTCTTCTCTCACCTTTCTCATCAATAAAGCATTATCCCATATACCCACAGAACTGCTTCTGCATGTTTTTTGTTTTTCGCACCATTCTTTGTAAATTCCAGAGACTGTTGTGTGTGAAAATCTCAGGAGATCAGCAGTTTCTGAAATACTCAAGCACTCCTGGTATCAGACCAGACGCATTAGTGTTTGAAAACATAAAAGAATTTTGAAAAGATTTTTATTATCATTTCAAAAGAACTCTAATCATTATGCCTAATCTGAAATGTTTGAGTGTGGCTTTATGTACATACCATATATGACAACCACCGTTCTGCGATCTGCAAGTAGATCCTTCCTAAATATTTAACGGCTTCTTTTTTTTTTTTCTTCTAAATATCAATCATTGAAATATTCAAACTGTCATAATAAAGTTTGCAAAAAACCTCACTCAAATCCAGGATAATATTCCACTCAAGCCGAAGTTAAAATATTTGTGTCCTGTGTAATGAAAATCGGTGCAGTAACATTTTTGTTCCTTTGCTGCACACGTTTTCATCCACCTTGCACCTTGCACGTGAAAGAACACGGCCAATTACTCATAGTGTCAGCAGGCTGTGACGTAGGGTAGTGCTACTACGTAGGACACAGGGGGAATTCAGCTTTAACTGCACCCTGACCTACATACCTGAGCATGGTGCTGTTGGTGCTGTTGCCCTAAAAAAAAGGGACGGTGACAGAAGCAGGAAGTGGAGCAAGGGGAGATGGGGACTAGGTGTGATTAAGGTAATAAAGTAGAGTGCAGCAGAAAAACATAGAAGGTAAGAAGAAGGTCATGAAAGGGAATGAATAACTTCGCAGCAGAGAGAAATGGTTTACTTCCTTTCTCCAATCTAGTGCTCGTTGCTGAAATCTGATCTATAAATGCAGTTAAAGCGATCTGGTTACATGACATTAGACACCAGATAGAGACAGCATCCACTATGCTGTATGTCAACATGTCAACATGTCAACATGTTTTTACCCCTAAACTCCATTGTGTCATTCGTTGCCTCCCTCTTGTCAATCTCTTTTCATGTCTGGCTCCTGCACCATATTGATCTGCTTCTTAAACTGACTGCTTATGTCCCAATTCCTGACAGCTCTCTGCCCCCAAACTAATTTTCTCAAGTGCTCAGCTATTCTTCAAACGGTCAAAGGCATCCTCCTCAGGGACTCCAGACACATCAGTGGCAAAGCTCAGCAGTCAGCACTCAATGTTTGTTGTCCTACATCTACAGCCATTTTTGAAAAGCTGTTTTTTTTTTTTTTTTTCCTTCAGTGTTTTGGCTTAGTGGTTAGCATGTTTGTCTCACACCTCCAGGGTTGGGGGTTCGATTCCTACCTCCACCATGTGTTCATGGAGTTTGCATGCTCTCTCTGTGAGGAGTACATCCCTTCGGGTACTCCGTTTTCCTCTCCCAGGCCAAAGACATACATTGAAGGCTGATTGGTTTGTCCAAATTATCCATAGTGTGTGAATGGCTGTGTGTGATTGTGCACTGCGATGGGTTGGCACCCCATACAGGATGTCCACTGCCTTGTGCCCAAGTCTCCTGGGATAGGCTCCAGGCTTCCTGTGACCCTATATAGGATAAGCGGTACAGAAAATGGATGGATGGATATTTTATCCTCCCTCCAACATGAAAACAGCACCACCTGAAAAAAAAAAACCCACCATCAAATGTGGAGAAATGTTCTCTTTTTTTCATATGGATGGGAAAAATACTGATGTCACAACCGCACCCTGTACATGTTTTTCAGCATTTTGTCTTCTCTAATACTCAATGCTTTTAATGTTATTCCTAAAGGTGTGTGACTACTATCACTTTCGTCTTCTCATATGAATGTTTGAAAAATTGCTTCACTACAGCTTACGACACAAACTTAGGCAATGCAACAACAAAAAAAAATTCCTGTAGGCCATTTCACAAGTTTGTTCAACATAAGTTCAATCCTAAGCCATGGTGTTAAGTTGATCCGAAACCATACATAGTTTACAACTAGACTTTCAGTTGCACCACGGATACTTAAGGTACCTCATAACCTGTAGTGCATTAAAAAAAATCATAGCTTAATACTTTCTCACAAAGAGTGACGTATTACATCATCACTAGCCAATCAGAAATGCAATTCAACATAGACAGGAAATACTGCATCCACAATCGAGATTAATATCCGTCTGTTTTTCCCAGTGTAATATATTCGACTTATAAAGTACTGACTCAATTTATCCATCTCTTGTATTTGTATTTTTTACTGTAATGCCCTTGTTCTGTTGTACGCCTTTGATTCTTGTGTTTTAGTATTTTTAGTAGTTTGTAAACTTGAACGAATTGGTCATTTATGTTCAAGATAGGTTTACATTCTTCTGGTGTAACTGGCTGTTGTACTCAAAAATGCAGCTGGCCTCATCACATTCATTATTTGTGGAAATAATCAGAAAATAAATGTTATATTTTCATATGACCTATTTTATCCGGCATAGAATCTATTTTATAATGCTGGTCTTAATGTGTCTTAAGGGAGCGACTCTAAATTGTTGCCTAAGTCTGACGGGCAAGTTGACATGAGAAAAACAAATTCGTTATTACATTTACATTTATTCATTTAGTGGATGCTTTTATCCAAAGCAACTTACAAATGAGGAAATACAAGCAAAGCGATATGTCAAGCGGAGAACAATACAAGTAGTGCTACCATACAAGATCTTTTATTTGAGTTCTAGAAAAGCAAAGTGCGCCGAGTAGAGGTGTAAGGGCCAGAGTAAGGATTTTTGTTTGTTTGTTTGTTTTAAAAGGATAATGTGGGGTTGGCGTTTTAGGGGTTAGTTAGATATTCATGGAAGAGGTGGGTCTTTAGCTGTTTTTTTGAAGATGGTGACAGATTCTGCTGTCCGGATTGAGGTTGGAAGTTCACACCACCACTGAGGAACAGTTAGCGTGAAGGTTCTGGAAAGGGACCATGAGGCACACTGAGTAGGCACGACTAAGCGTCGGTCATTAATCGATCGCAGATTGCATGAGGGAACGTAAGCCGTCAGGAGAATGATCAAATGAAAACTCAAACAAGCATAAAACTCAAAACATAATGGGACATGCTGGCTTCAAGGAGTATTATTCTTATAATGTTTGATTTCTCGCATTAGACTTCTGCTTTTCTCACCCTGACTTCTTGAGCTTTCCTCTGAACCCTTTCTGGATCACCTGGCGTCAATTATTCGAATGCTGTGCTGTTTAGTGTTGTCTCGGGTGAGTGACAAAGGGAATGACAGGAGGAGGTTAGATAATCAATGTCTAGAATGTGTTTAAATAGATGGCTGAAAAGCCTCTCTTAAACGCAAAGAAAATTACATAAGTAGCTTTACATGCCAGGAGACTTAAGTACTATTCAGACGGAATTAGATTTCCATCAGCAGACGACATCTGTAATGATTGCGTCTGATTAACATGGGATAAGTTACAGAGATGGGAGTGTGTGCACAATACAGGCATTGTTGTCACACCTAAAAAGCTCCCTGATTAGTAATATGCGAATCACAGGATATTAAAAGCTTGTCAAAAGTAGTGTGTGATCACAAGTTGAGCTTGAATAGTAAGCTACACGGAATAACATGCGTGGTCTAGGATAAAAATAACTTGTTGAAAGCCATCAGAAGTGTCGTTCATCATCTTGAATGTTGTCTATATTTTGTTGTTTAGGGTTTGAAACTCTTGGTTACGGTTTGTTGTGTTGGAGGACAACAGAAAAGCTTTCTGAGATGCTATTCTCCTCACCATGGTTGTAAAGAGTGGTCATTTAAGTTACTATAGGCTCCTTGTCAGTCTGATCATTCTCCTCTGACCTCTCTACTCACTGTAATGCATCAGTGCCATGGTCAAAATCATTGAGATCACATTTTCCCTCCATTCTGATATTTGATCTGAATATTGACTGACGCTTTTAACCTTTATCTGCATGATTTTATGCATTCCACATCCGCTGCCAAATGACTGGCTGATTGGATATTATGCAGGTGTACAGTTGTTCCTATTAAAGTGGCCAGTGTGTGTATATTACTTACCTGGGTTTTTTTCTACTGATCATTTTATAAAAGGTCAAACACAGTGCAATCTTTCCAGACATGTACGCACAGCCTGTTAAAAAAAAAAAATACTGACATGATGGATTGAGAAGGGACTAAAAATCCCAGAGATACTCTGGTAATAATTACATTACCCCACCTGCATAGGATTGATAGCACGCTTGTAACTCCCATCATAATGCTCTGCTCCAGCCTTAACAGCATTAACAGCTATAAGATACAGTATAAGCATACAGTAGAAGCAGTATGAAACAGCCTGAAGTTACGAGGCCTTCTCCTAGAGGACCTGGTCTCCTATGGGAGGTAAAATCTACACACAAGCACTGATCTCCTTCAGCTTCTCCACAGTATCCAGCTCGCCCTATCATGGCGGTCCCTGTGGGCAAATCAAGGAGAAAGTCCAGAGCACTGCGTACTCTCACTCAGTTCAGTGAAATGAACAAAAAAACATGTGCGCATCCAGACAAACTCTAAAACAACCCCTCACAGACATTGTAAATGGATTTAAGACCTGGTGAAATATTCTCCCTTCATCATCGCTGACAGTATAACATGATTTCACAATTTCCAGTAGGCTGTCCTAACATTTGTTATGACTGTTATGAGAGCATTACTGAAGATTCAGAAATTCATTGCCTGCCCTTTTGAATATGGAGCTTGAAAGCTGACAAGAGTAATTGAATATGAATTTATGAGTGTATATTTGAAGTATATACACATCTGTGTATTTCTGAAGCGTATTTAATAGACGCACATTTTTCCCACTGTTTTTTCTTTGTGTTGAACTTGCTAGGTGTACAATTTGCCTTTAAAATCCTGCACCAATTTGAAATTTGGATCTTGAGATTTCTTTTAAAAAAATCAGAACCCTATATGAATTTTAAAAATTTCAATTTAACAAGCACAGATGACAGACATTAGACTTTTATGTTGTACTCAAATTTCTAGATTCTACAGGAAAGTTGAAATTTAGCTCTTTAATAAGAAGTTATCTATTTCAGTACAACATACACATGCTGAAAGCTCTGAACTCTGAAAGTTTCTACTTTTCCCTGGGAATCCCAGATGCTTCACCTCACGCTCTCTCTGAGGCACATGAAGCCAGCCACTGCCTTTTTTTTCCCTCAAACTGCTGCTTATGTTAAGTTGTATCACTGTGCAGCATAACACTCTCAGGAAGAAAGCACTATCTGCCCTCTTCCGCATACATGAGCTTACAGATGCTTACAAATGGCTAGCGTCACTCTAATAGTAGTAGTGTCACACCTTAGATAGTACCTACCTTAGCTGGCAAACACCTTATTTTGTATTACAGGTGCTCTGATCAATCCTCTGTTCCACCATTTGTGCCTTGGCCAGTCTGCGCTCCCATTGGTTACATCGCTCCTTCTGCTGGGTCAGCTCCTTTTCTAGCTCTGCCTTTAGTCGGTCAAGTAATAACGAGCAATAAGTAATAATGAAGTAATAACGAGCTCTCATATTAAGTGTCCTGGAATGTGTGCTGTTAAGGACTACGGACAGTAATCAACTTCTGGGTGGTGTGATGTATTAGCAACCTGAAATAACAGCATGTCCTGAAGTGTTGTATTCCTTTTATAGTACCACAGCAATTTGCCGAATATTATATTTTTTTCATTTATTAATGTTATTAACGTGTCTAGGGGTTTAATAAAGTATTATGTTATCGTATCGTACCTTATCCTGACTGTTATAAAGTCTGACACTGGAGACTCCTTCCATAAATGTTAAATAAGCATCTCCTTACAGAAAACTTCAGCATCATTTTTAGAGAGGACACAATACCAGTTTTTCTTTTCTGATACCAATACGGAACCCCATTTGATATCGTTGTCTTTACAACTAAGCTTTAAAGTTAAACTTCACACAAGAATCAGGTACAGTATAAATATAATAAATAAAGTATAAATACAGTATAATAAAAAATCAATCCTAACAAAAGAAAAATGAAAACAGTCGTCACTTTAAATTAAATGTCAAACTTCCCAGTTCAAAAATACATTTATTTCCCAAATCCAATTCTAATCTTTGCCATTCCTTACAGGATGTAATATCTGAGATGTTTTCTCTGATATCCAAGATGCTGCAGCATGCAGCCAATAATGGTGTCTTGTTCACCAGACCCTAGTAAAATATCCTTTTAAAAAAACATCATCAATTAATAGCACCGCTAAAAGAGTCATTACGTTACTGTATGTCCATTATGTACATTATGTAAAGTAAGAGCTGTAGGGTGTCTAATACAGTTAAGATCAGGATCTGATAATGCATCTGTGTGCATGAAGTAAAACTCCATCACTGTTGACAAAGCGTAAAAGCACGTCGATTCGCATCTACAAATGCATGTTGGTGGCAAGTAAAATCACTCTGCTTGAGGCAGAAACAGAAGCGATGTGTGAAGCAGTGATCTGTGTGCTCTTTTCTACACTGGTCTTGTGTGAACTGATATTGGGTAGTACTGCTGTAGGCTTTAACACAGCACAGGGACGGTAATGTACCACACAATATATTAGCCCAATACATAACACTCACTGTCCCAAGAGTACAATAACGTTAAGATTATTGCAAAGCAATACTTGCTTTAACATTTTATGATGTGTTATGATGCTTTTGGGTAAGTAACAAGCACTGGTGACTCATGTTCCCTAGTTAGTCATGCCGTAGATGTGTGCTCGGTGCAATCCTCACCGCTCTGCTGAACTGGAGCTCCAGGGCCTTTAGTTTCTACTGTCTCTTCTTCACAAGCTCCTCGTTCTTGGCTCTTTAAAAGAGCAGCCGTTCCCGTGTGGCTTCCTGAGATGCCAGACGCTTCTCCAACTCTTGCGATGATAAGGACTACTGTTACTATGACCACTACATTGGCCGTAACATGGATTATTTTAGTCCAAAATGCATTTTAATGGCGAAACAGGTTCTATCCTTGCTTACTTACAGAGTCAACAGTCTTAACTGCTTCTTGCTGAGGATACATGCCCATTCGTTCAGCTCAGAGCGTCTCTCAGCTTATCCATATCCTTGATCCGTTTGATCACACGCTGTAGACTAATCGCTTGGTCTGAGGACTGCTGATCCACTGGAGAAAACATAAAAAACCAACAGCCTTTCAATCAGGACTGTATTAACTTTGTGATTCAAATCACAGTTTTACATGAATGCGCACATTCTAACACATTATCGTTTCCATAGCAACAACTGATACACGGTGACGTGTATGGCGAACAAACACATAATCTAAAACTATTCATTAACAGATTTTCTTTTTAAACATATGGAGACCCGCACATGACATGCAGGTAAACAAAACGATATTCATTTTATTACTATCATATGAATTCGTTTTAATAATCCGTTCCCTTGTTTTAGGTAAATCGTGGCCACTTTTTATTAATTTGCTCCATTGTTTTAGGTAAATCATGGCCACGTTTTATTAATTCATACTTTGGACATGCCAATCAGCCTACCATGCATGTCTTTGGACTGGGGGAGGAAACCGGAGTACCCGGAGGAAACCCCCACAGCACGGGGAAAACATGCAAACTCCACACACACAGGGCCACGGTGGGAATCGAACCCCCGGACCTGGAGGTGTGAGGCGAACGTGCTAACCACTAAGTCACCGTGCACCCCTTGGATAAAAAAAAAAAGTTGTTCTTTAATAAATAAATACATGCAACAACATGTCGTATTTTATGTTGTGTTTTATTCCTTATATATCAGAATATTGTTTGTCTTATTGGCAGGATTTGTTCTCAGCCACAAGGTCATGTGTGTGCATCTCTTCAGTGACACAGAAAACACACCGTGCATCAATCTGACATTTCTCGTACCTTTAGGATATGAACAAATTCTTCTTATCACATAAAATTCCACTCACCTTAACATTTCTTTATATCTCTCTAAGCTGTTTGTTCACTTTCAGACCAGGGATGGTGCTGTGCCTCTCTCTCTCTCTCTCTCTCTCTCACACCAACCAAGACTCTCTCCAACTCCCTTTCTTTCTCTGCCTGTGCTGCACTCAGCTCTTTCTCCATGACCTGCTGCTCTATCATCATCTGCTTCTCCATTTGCATCAGCAGAGACTGCAAGAGAAGGAGCAGAGTCATGGAAAACAAGTTGCTGTTATTAAGCACTGAGTAGGCATGACATCCACCTCGGTGCTGTTCCTATCAGCTAGGGCATGGCATAACATCCTGGTCAGCTTGCTGAGCTCAAAACAGTTACACAGCGCTGTGTTCTGAAGCTTATCCAGTTCCTGGGGCATCTCCGTCACCTCCTGATAAACACAAAAGGACAGAAGTGTATACTGCATATGCAGGTTTCTTCATTACTAGAAAAGAAGCTGATCACAGATCCTGCAGATGAGGATTTTATTTTATGCACACTGGCCTGCTGCAGATGTTCTTGCAGCCTGAGGTTTGATTTGTGTGTTTGTTTTTAGCCTCTGCGATTTTCAAGTTAATTTTCTTACAAAATGTTCTCCACCTGGCTCTCCCTCTAGCGTAAATAAACATACAAAAACGCATTTTTAATTGAAAGTATACTCCATGTTAAGGTGGATTAAGATGACAATGGTACTAAATACAAAACGCTTAGAATAATACATTAAATATTCACTTAATTGCAAAGGTTCCCACAGGGATTCTGGCTAAAAAAACAAAACATTGAACTTCATTGTACAATTTATCTACAAAGAAAAAAACAATTCCAAGTTTTACAAAGAACACTCTGACCCTATTCAAAACTGTGAAGAAAGTAGTGTATGTCCAAGCAATCTGGAACAACCTGAAGTTCAGTGTAAAAAAAGAATGAGGAGTGAACAGTATGACTCAAAGATTCCAAAAGTTGGTCAAAGGGTATAAAAGAGGTTTGAGGCAGTGGTCTTACAAGCTATTAGAGAATATTTATATCACATTTAGATGCCACAGTGGTGTGTCTGGTTGCAGTCCTGCCTGACGGACATTTATATAGGTATAATTTTATTTTCCCAATTCGTATCTTAATATACATTGTTTAAACATTTTTAAATAATAGTAAAGGAACACAAGAAATGATAATAAACGAACACAAGGGCGTGCAAACATTTTCACTTGACTGTACACAGTGTGAATCATAACGATGAATGTGCAAACAAGCATAGCAAATCCTTGGCAACAGGCAGCTGTGGTTTGTGAAAATTAAAAATTATAGAATGTACAGCCAGTTGGATCGGAATAAACCTGCTGGCAACATTTCCTAAAACTCTAAACCTTTTGGAGCTTGGCAGCACTGATGAAGGAAGGAATAGGGTTGGGGTGAAGCTAAGTTCACCCGCCAACTGTGCTAAGGCTGGCACTGCAAACATCAGAACATCAGCAGTCTGTCTCTATCCATTGTACTGAAATCTATTTGAATCAGATTATCTCTGTCCATGGCACTCATATCTGAATTAAACTGTCTCTGTCCATTGTACTGAAATCTATTTGAGTTAAACTGTCTTTGTCCATTGTACTGTAATCTATTTAAGTTCAAGTGCCTCTGTCCATTGTACTAAAATCTATCTTTTTAAACTGTCTCTGTCCATTGTACTGAAATCTATCTTAGTTAGACTGTCTGTCCATTGTACTCAAATCTATTTCAGTTAAATTGCCTCTGTCCATTGTACTAAAATCTATTTGAATTAAATTCCCTCTGTCCATTGTACTGAATTCTATTTCAGTTCAATTGTCTCGGTCCATTGTACTGAAATCTATCTTATTTAAACTTTCTCTGTCCATTGTACTGAAATCTATTGGAGTTAAATTGCCTCTGTCCATTATACTGAAATCTATCTTAGTTAAACTTGTACTCATACTTGGTCTGATAAAATGGTATTGATGCATCCCTAACCGTAAGTGTGCAAACTGGAACGCAACCACAAAACCATAGACGACCTCAAACAAAATACACAAACACTTACAGTCATATTTTCTTTTTTTTATTGTCAGGTCACATTAGTTTGAAATGTAAAGCCCTGTATTAAAAACGGATTCAGGTAGACCATATAGCATCCCCCATGTGATAAATAATACTGAAACACTGTCTACTTTATCATCATGAATGTCAGTCACACACTACAACATTATACTACAATCAACACATACAGACTTACTAAAGGTCTTTCTCTCCCATCGATTAACAATCACAGACATAAACAAAACGGTACACAAAAAGAGCAGCTAAAATAGATATAAAAATTGCATTGACTGGCTTTGCATTATAAATGCTATTAGAAGTGAGAAACCAGAGCACAAAGGCTTGTGCGATATGTATTTTTTGTATAGCAGCTTATCTAGGAGTGATATATTTAGTATTAAAGGGATACTCAAGAGTTTATCAACCTTATCTGTATCCACTGGATCTGGACAGTATGTGCAACAACCATGGAAAAGAATTTCAACAAGTTTTCCTGCATTAGGAAAATAACACATACCTCGTTTGCTCAAAACTCACTGAGAATCAAAGTCTAAGGGAAGTCGCTAAACTTTTTTAAAATTATTATTATGATGTTATTTTTCCAAGTACAGAGAATTGTGTTGAATTTCTTGTCTCGAGTAATAACACAAATGCTACAGATGAGGTGGACAGAGATGAAAATCGCTAGAGGATCCCTTTAACCTATAGAAGGCACACAGTTCCAGGCCTGAAGGAGTACTTGTTCGGTAACTCTGAATCCCTTCATGATTGTACAAAACTGCAGCCAGAACCGTAAGCCCAAACTATTTGACACTTTAAATGCAGTTTGTCCGGATATCCTGTTCACTTTACTCAAGCTGCCTTAACACTCAAACAAATTACATTACCCTTTCGTTTTTGCTGTGTAATAGTAAATAACATTACCAGCCATCCTTCTTGGAATTAACAACTGTTATACTTAAGGTATATGCAAAAGTCAGGGATGTAGCCTTTAGGGGTGCAAATCTCAGGCTTCCACACGATACAATGCAAATTCGATTTGATTCACCAGGCAACGGTTTGATATTTGATGATATGATGGAATCTGCTATGATACCAATTTGATTGTTAAGGCAGCAATGCGATATTTTTGACGAGACCACCGAATATGCTACAGCATGATAAGATCGGATTCATAACGCAACCATCTGATATTTGATGATCCCGCTCGCTGAATCTGCTACGATACAATTTCGATTCTTAAGGCAAGAATCCGTTATTTGACAGTGCTACTGAATCTGCTACGATTCAATAGAATCGTTTCATAAGGCAGCAATTCGATATTTGGCAATACTGCCGAACCTGCTATGTTATGATATAATATGAGTTTGATTCATAACATAACAAAACAAATCAATATTTGACAATACCATTGAATCTGCTACAATACAATATGATTCTTAACACAATGTATCAATATTTGATGATACCAATGAATCTACTGAATATGATATGATACAATTCGATTTAATAGCCTCTGATCAACATTTCTATGTTCGGAGTCAGGGCTAGGCTTACTGTTAACTCACAAACTATTTTTACGACTATTTTTAAAGTGTCCAGCTTACGGGACAATCACCATAGTAGGCTATTTGTATAGCATTTTAAAAACATGACTTTTTTTATGCACCGTCAATAATAATCGATTATAATCAATAATGATCAATTTACAGGGTGTCGCAAAAATCTCCATACATGGGGGAAATTAATGCTTTTTAGCGAAATGTAACTTTATTTACAAAACCTCGTTTACGTGATTGCCATTTCTTTGTAAACTTACACGGAGTCATCCCTCCCACTCGTGATGAAGCCATGAGAATGATTTCAATACGTTGTTTTTTTTTTTTTTGTCAAAGGCATTCTTAAAGGCTATCTGGAAAAAAAAATTAAATATAATATAAACTAAATTATGAAACATTTTGGAAGACATTTTGCTAAAAATAACATTTCATTTCCCCTTTGTATGGAGACTTTTGGGACACGCTGTATAATTATTGTCTCGATTCATTTCAATCGTTGCCTTTTAAATCAATGCGTCGATCCAATTCATCTGCCCGTTACACCCCTAGTATCCTCAGTCTTTCCTCAATGCGTGTCATGGCTCGTGTGATTGGCGCTCCGGTGCCGTCTTTGTCTTCTCACCGTCTTGATTTCCTCATCCTGTGTAAAATATTAGATCATCAAAAACAAACAACGCTCTTCACAAACCAGACTTTATTCGAGTGGTCTTACTGTATCGGCGGTGTCGGCCGTCTCGTCTGTATTCTCGTCCTCGTCTTCCGTGTGCTCGTGCTCACTGCTGGCGTTGGACAGGTCGAATTCGGACAGCACCATGTCCTCATCGTAGTCTGTGTGATACTCCGATTCCTCTGTGTGATTCAGAGGTTAGGGGTGAGTATAATGTGAGGAAATAGACGGCCTTTAAATGTAAAGTATGTCCTAAATACAGTTCTCACCATCCACAATGGTCTGCTTCACCGGCTCTATCCGGGACACGATCTCAGCCAGGTCAGTGAACGAGGCATTAGGACAGGTCACCACCTGCAAGACAAGATAACTGGGTCCTTATTTATTCACTGATTATCATCAGTTAGGAAAGAAATGTTTGGCCAAAGCTTAACAATTCCAAGAGTAACACATTAAAGGGTTATTAAAAATTCCTGAGCAGCTGCTTAACCTGAAAAATATTAGATTAACTGTAGCATTTAGCAAACAGGATAGCAAGACATGTTATGAGCTAGCTTGATATATAGTAGGGTCCAGTAGGGTCAGAAGGATCCAAAAATCAGAGACTACTACCAAATATTTTATTCTATTGTGAAAAATTACATCTTGTTTAACAGGTTTTTTTATACTGCAAACAGTAGCAACATTTAAGGAATAAAACACGACAACGTGTGGTGTTATAGGAAAATAATCAACAACAATGTGGTGTTGTTACAGCTACCACCCAAAAGTTGTTTAGTTTCCAACAGCAGCATGCCATGAAGTCTTTTATTCTTCTTATATTCCAGCAATTTGCCAGCAGTTATTTATTAAAGAACAACATGTAGAACAGTTTACAAAAGTTCTTGATATTTCTTCTTATTTTCTCTCTCATGACGTTAGTAACACAAAAAAAAAAAAAAAAGTTTTTTACCAAGAAACTGGGAAATGAAACTAAGTCCTCTGTCCTGAAGACTTTTTTCTGAAATGGGATGTTGTAGGACTGTACTGCACATGGATAGAAAAGATTTCATCTAGCAGAAAATAGTCCTTTGTTTGGTCCCTCTGAAGGAACCCTTAAAGGTACTCAATATCAGATCAGTGCATCAGTACTGTATATTAGTCTATACCACCGCACGGCTGAGTGCTCAAATCTGATTGGTCAGAAGTTATTTCTGTAGAACCGCACGGCTCGGACAGTAGTTCCGGCTGTAAGATGAACGATAGATTAATAATAGTGTGCTTGTTTAGTGTCATTGTTTCTATAGTAAAGTGTATAATCATTAATGTGGTGAGGTTTTTTTTATTAAAAGACATTTATTTAACATTTATGGGAGGAGTCTCGGTTGTCATCGATTTGTAAGAGTCATGGTGCTTTGCCTGCATGGGAAAGTTTTCAGGACAGAGAGGTTTATGCTTTCCAGTTTCTGTAAAACTGAAAGCTATGTTTTTTGAGCATGACAGAGAGAGAGAGAGAGAGAGAGAGAGAGAGAGAGAGAGAGAGAGAGTGAGATAGAGAGAGAGAGGAAGAAAGAGAGAGCAAGTGAGTGAGCGAGCAAGAATGAGACAGTGAGAGAGAGAGAGAGAGAGAAAGCAAGTGAGTGAGCAAGAATGAGACAGAGAGAGAGAGAGAGAGAGAGAGAGAGCAAGTGATTGAGCGAGCAAGAGTGAGAGAGAGAGAGACAGAATGAGAGAGAGAAAGCAAGTGAGTGAGTGAGCGAGCAAGAGTGAGACAGAGAGAAAGAGAAAGAGAGAGAAAGAGCGACAGAGACAGAGACAGAGAGACAGGCTGGTGAGGGAAAGACAGTTGAACGTGACAACATTAGTGAGAACAGGAACTAACTTGTCTCTTGAACATTCCCCAACATTAAATCTACCAATAAACTGTTAAAATGCATGATGTGTCGTTCATTAATAAAGTAAACGTTGTAATCACTGGCAACCCGCTGTGGTAGAAGTGGAATAAAACACTCCAGACTGTGCAGTTGTATGAAAATAACTTACCTTGGAGTCCAGGTCACTTCATGCTGCATCACACCACCGTGGGGTTCATTATTTTTGTATAACAGCATGGTCCGTCATATGTTATTCATTATTTAATAATATATTAATAAAACACAAAATAATGACAGTTCTTATTAGTACACTTTTGAGCCCTACTCTAGCTCAGGCTCTCTTATTGATAGTTTGGGGTTCCACTCACATTGGTGCTCTTGCTCTTGTGGAACTCCTCCTGATGTCGATCCTTCAGCATTTTCTCCACCACACCACTGCGGCACCACACATCAAACACCGTCTTCCCGTGCTGATAGCCCACGTCCTGCAGACACAGCAGATATAGCTGAGACAGAGCTGAAGTGCTAGCGTTATAATGCTAACTGTGCTGTACTGATATTCGGAAAAGGTCAATATAGTCATCATAAGATACGATGTCCTTTCCCACTGTTACAAGCATGCTAAGCAGTGGAACTGTCATAAAGGTTGTTTTTTTAAAAAATATTCTACACATATTCATTTTATTAATGTGTCAGAATTGATGGTGATTGGTAGATCGACCTTCAGTCGTACTCTGGCATCCACCCAAAATGAGATATCTTAATCACAGAGCTCAATACTCAATTTAATCACCGATTTTATTTAACACATGCCACTGAAATTAATTCCTGGCCACACGACCGAAACACAGAGGTCGAACGAGTGAGGAATTGTTGCTCACAGCGATCTCGTCGAACTTGCCAAACTCCAGAGTGCCATAGCGGTCAATAGCAGGCCGGATGTACTCGCAGTAGTCGCTGTCTTTTACCAATTCCAGCTGACGCACGCAGCACACGTAGGCCAGCCGCGTCTGGATCTCTGCCATGTTCAGCACCTGCAGGGTCATTCATCACTGTTACAAACCACATGCCATAAGGAGATACATTTTTCACGTTACTGTTCATCACCCGGTGCCTGCAGGCCAGAGCGAATAAAGAAAAGGCAACAAGGCAGAGTTTGCTCGAGATATGAAAATTCAAACCAGATGGTCATTACTTCATTATTTTAGCTGGTGATTATATATTTTTTACTAATGCAGCCAAGTGGTGCTAGCTTTTCCCTGATGTAGGCCTACGCTGCATTATTTATTCCATGATCTGCTTCCACAGTCCTAACCTTCACTTTCTCTGCTAGAGGGTTCAAGCGTTTCCATAGCAGCCACCACCCAGATAGAGAGTCTCCGTAATTGGTTAGGTTGGTCTCGTCTTGGCTGCCCACGTCAATCGCAATCACCACTTTGGCACCCATGGAGCGAGCTACGTCAGCTAGGGACACATGGGTGTTATACATCATAAACACACAGCTGTTTGAACACACACATCACCAAAATGCACTCCTACCAGGCAGGTTATTGATGTAGCCACCGTCCATGAGTAAATGGCCATCTTTCGGGTCACAGAGTGGAGGCAAGTAGCCCGAGAGAGACATGCTAGCACGCACATACCTCCACAGAGAGCCTAATTGTAAAAGAGACCATACAGAACATACAGTTCATACATCGACGATCCACAGAAAGGCAGAAAGTGAAGAATCAGAAAGGAAACTGCTGACCGTCAGTGTGCACTCTCATGGCAGAAGCGGTGATATCTGTAGTGATGTTAAAGTACGGAATCCAGAGGTCCTGTAAGAAAATTTAAAAAAAAAAAAATTAAATAGGTGCATATGAATAAAAAAAAAGGTTACACAGCTACACGACTAATCACAGCTCCAATAATGAGTTGATGAGATTTCTCACTAGAAACATCCAATCAGGATGCCGTAGAGACGAGAGACAAGAGGGAACAGACCTGAACATGATGAACATCGGTACCTTTCAACCTCAGCAAGCAAGAACATGCTAGAACAAACCTAATTACCGGCCTTTGTGATAGAATTAACATTCGTGTACTGTACTGTATGTTCAAATCCCTCATCGAGCTCTTTACCAAGCCCAGGTGCTCCACAGATAAGAGGAAAACTGCAACTAGACAAGCCTTCACCTTCCTGCCAATCAATTAACCCTATTCTCTCAGTATGCACATTTCGAATCCCCCTTGAGTTGTCTATTAAAGATCCCATGTAATCAAAATGGAAGTTTTCTGGCTTTTAGTATGAATATGTTAGTCTTAAGGTAATCTATAAGTGAGCGTATGCTCCAAAACAATGACAAAATTCGCATTTAGAAGATATATGCGTTCAAAATTTACAGTCTCTCTCTACCACCGATACGGATCGACAATTTTGATGACATCATTCTGCAATTCAATTCAATTCAATTCAATTCAATTCAATTCAATCATTCTGCACTTCAGCTTCTCATCAGATTTTCTGTCCAATCAAATGCTCTCTAGAATCTGAAGGGTCCCGCCCCCAACAGTTGTAGGTGCCCTGGCTGTGAGGTAAGCCAAACACTATTGGCTATTTAAAAAAGGGGGAGGAGCTAATCGCAAGGGCAGGAGCTCTCTGGGGTGAAGCTAATTTCAGGGCCAGAAAAAGTCAACTCAACCCTTAAATAAAGAAACGTACTATATTTATGGCATGGTATTACTGTAAATCAGAGCTGTCCCAAGGTATCTTAAACTTTAAACGATATTTGTATTATATACTTTTGGTAACGCTTTATACAGTATTAAATAAGGAATAAAACCTGCTACAGGAAAATAATCAATGGTAATATGGTGTGATGGAAAATCCTCTGTCTTAAATGCTTTCCCATGTTGGAAAACTTAAAAATTACAGTTTTAATTCTGATTGTTACAAGACTCCTTAATGTCAAACCCTCACAGAAAACTTCACCATATCAACAATTACACACATTTTTAATACATTTATGTGGAGCATTCACGATACAAGTCCAGGTGTTTGTCGCTACTATAGAAACTAGATCATATTAGAGTGACTGCATGAATATAAACCAATGATTTGGCCGTGAGACGAAATTACAGTCAGAGCTGCTGTTATAGAAAATTAATGAACAGCTCTGACCAATCAGAATCGAGAATTCAGCAGTGACGCGGTATAAGATTCCCTTAACGAACATTCATTACAGCATTCAGCATACAGTAAACAAACCATGAAAGTAAAAATGAATAAACCAATACACCACTAATAAAAGTAATTAATATAGTAGTAACAGATGATCAGCTTTTAGTCCTTTAAATTCTGCTAATTTATGTTATGGATGCAATAAAACATTGATTACTGTAGATGTTACAGGACAGTATTTCGTTCACATTAATAGAAACACCAATTTTATATGTTGGTACATTTTAAACATTATTTATACTTTATTTTTGCTGAAGTGTATGGTATGTTCATGTTAAGTAATACGGTAAGTAATGTTAGTTAAAGAAACCTTTAATTTAAATATAATATTGAAAATATTAAATATTTTTGGCTGAAAATATAATATTGTTGCCTGAAGAAAGAACAGAATGTGTATTTTCTCCACACGATAAAACAGAGGGCTCAGAGAAGGAGCTGGTATTTAGCGTATTCTATACTTGAATCAAAGATGAACCTTAATCTAGAGCTAAAACGTTCACACCTCAATTTGTTTGTTCTTAAACAGTGCACTGATGCTGGAGTTAAAGGACGCCCCGGTAAACATGGAGGTCACTGGATATGTCAGGTCCAGGATCTTCTTAAACATTGACCCAAACTCCTAGAAAGCAGATGGGAAACAGTGTGTTTAAAAAGATTCGACAGTTCAAAACAGTCCTGCATACAGAAACGTATGGATTGCTGTTCTCACGATGGCCCATTCGCGTGCTCGGACTCTCATTCGGCTGTAGCTTCTCTCCTCGGCAAACACAGCCCCCATCAGGGAGCCGACAGAAGTGCCACCCACCAGATCAATGGGGATCCCTGCTTCACACAGAGCTCGAATGATGCCCACCTGAGAACAGCCTCTGTAGGGTGGAGAAGGTCAGTCAGCTGAAAGGAATGTAATATTGCACCAATAATGCGCACATACTGCATAGCCAGCTGAGTAAACTTTCACATCATAGATGACGACTGAAATATACTGTATAATATAACCTACACATGCTTCATATGATCTGTTCACCCACCTTTAATATATTTCAGAGTCTGAGAGGTAAAAAGCACAGACAAACAAACATATGCACGTACAGTTAGGTTGCAAAACTACATTTACGGCAGAGAGTTCCAAGAAAATCCTAGTAAGCAGAGACGGGAAAAGACGGCTAATTAGCAGTTCTCTGCTGTATGCCAAGCAACAGTAAGAAAACAGCAGCTGATCATTAGCATTTCCTGCATTTTTTAGTGACCAGAGAGGCCACAGTCCCGCCCACTCGTTTTCTATTGACTCACAAGGCTATACCTCATGAATACACAGTTCAACGTTCGCTTAGATAAAATTGGCACGAAGCGAAAGTCATTGGTTCGAGAAGCGAACATCCTACGTCCTTTCCCCCTGGCTATTCTGCCTGGAGAAAACCTTTGTTCATTGTTGTTCGGACCACTGCTTCCGCTGAGGAAAAAAAAGCAGAAAAACTTCGGTTTCACTGTATTTTACATGTGTATTTACATTATCGCATTCTATTTTTCCCTTACCTCTGCTATACCTCTACTACTCACTTGGCTAATTGCAATTATAAACACTCTTTACAAGCATGGTGTGCAGAAAAATATCCCAGAACACACTATACTCCGAACCTTCAGGAGGATTGGCTGATTGGAGTGGAACCCGGTGTGATTATCTGCTGTTGTAGAGTTAGTAGAGTTGGTAGAGTTGCTTTTCTGTGCACCACGGTTGAGGTCATTTAAGTTAATGTAGCCTTCCTGTCAGCTCAAGCCAGTCTGGCCATCCTCCTCGGACCTCTCTGATCAACAAAGCGTGTCTTCATGCAGAACTGACACTCGGTGGAAGTTAATTTTTTTTGGTTTTCACACCATTCTGTGTAAACTCTAGAGACTGCTGTGTGTGAAAATCCCAGAAGATCAGCAGTTCTAAATGTTATGTAGGTTATGTTATGGTGTGAGAGAGAGAGAGATAGCAAGAGAGAGAAAGTGAGAGAAAGAGAGAGTGAAAGAAAGAGAGAGAGAGAGAGAGAGAGAGAGAGATGGATAGCAAGAGAGAGAAAGAGACAGCGAGAGAGAGAGAGAGAGAGAGAGAGAGAGAGAGAGAGAACTGTACCTAGCACCTCCTCCCCCCAGCACCAGGGCTATGGCGTTGCCTGTCAGCAATCGAGCCAGGCGAGAGAAATCAGAGTGGCGGTCTGGGGGCTTCTCAAACACACGCTGATACATCTCTCTCTGAAAAGAGGAAAGTGAGAGAGGAGAGGACACGAGATTAGCTCACACACCTAATTACTGCAGAAATTCAGTGCAATCAAATGGCTTTTGCTGGTGTTAACTTTGAGATTAGCATTTTACATTAGCGGTGAGCTTAGCATAAACTGGCTGTGTGTCTCAGATCAGGACCTAGCATTAGCAGTTAGTTTTAAAATGTTATGGGGCACCAGCTTGGGCAGGCTCCTGCGGCTGAAAACCCTGCGAGGGCACGACAGGTGCAGGTGTCTGGAGATCCAGCTGCGCATGTTGAGCCACTCGGCTGTTCCTCTAGGTGGAGGTCCGTCCTCCCGATGCAGGAGCACCAGCTGCTTCTGAGCCCGAACCGCGCTGCCTTCCAACATCTGCTCCAGCTACAGCAGACAAAAAGATGCATTGTTATGAAGGTTCATAATATCAGTGCTACTGAATTCCTGACACTGATCGTTGATTAATTTTCTAAAACGGCAGCTCTGACAGTAGTTTATATTAATGCATGCGTTCTAATATGTTATTGTTTCCATTGAAATAACTTTAATGACCACATTAATGGATTATAAAAATGTGTGTAATTGTTGAAGTGAAGTGAATTTTTCTCCAAGGAGACATTTAATTTGTATTTTTGAAGGCGTCTCAAGCGTCAGTGCCTTGTAACACTCAGAGCTAAAGCTATTTTTAATTAGGTGTTGCTGTTTAACAAAGTGAAATTGCCTGTAAAGAGACATTTTTGGAAGGAGTCTCCAGTGTCAGCGCTTGAAGTTTTAGTGTCAGCGTTAGCTTCAGTGTCAGCGCTTTAACACGGTAAAGTCTTCAGGACAGAAGAGTTTACAGTTTCTCGGTTAGTGATGGGAAGTTCGGATCATTTTACTGACTCGGATCTTTGAATCTCATTCAGCAAAATGAACGAATCTTTTTTCGAGTCATTTCGTTCAGTTCAGCACAATATCATTAAAATGTTACATGTTAAATTCCCCAACACATCTACGACTTACGCAAATGTTGATCACGTTTGGAATAAAAAATAAACTATAGGCTAATGCAGCCGAGGCCGAATGATGAGAAACAGAAATGATTCACTAATAGCGTAGCTGGGTCTTCAGGCTATGCAGTCTGTTAGTTCACCTCACCTCCTCATCCGAGTCGTTCTTTTCTTTTGTCACGTCTGTTCCCCAAAAACAGAAATGATTAGTTCACGTCTCGAGTCTTTGGGTTCGAGTCGTTCGTTCATCCCATGACCGCCGCATAGTCTGAATGCAGTGGGGCTGTGACGTGATGAACGAACGACTCAAACCCGAAGAATCGAGACGTGAACTGAACATTTCTGATTCCTGTACAGAATCTATGGGGACGTTGCAGCGCATGCGCGGTCAAAAATGAACGAATCACTCTCTGAGACAAGCCGTTGTTCCCGAGTCATTTTAAAGATTCGTTCAAAATGAACGAATCGTTCATGAACGGCACATCACTATTCTCGGTAACATGACAAACTGTATGTTTTTTTTGTCTTATTAACATCAAGAGTGAGTGAGAGAACGACTTTTTATGGCAATAACTAACTTGTTTTGGGGATTTCCACAACAATAAATGTAATTTCAAACAAATAATTTAAAAAAAGATTGTAATTGTTGGTAAAATTGCTGCGGTATAAGAGGAACAAAACACTTCAGGAGGTGCTGTTATTGGAAAAGAATCAACTTTGGGGTGGTTGACCCCATCACTGATTATTTTCCTATAAGAGCAAGCACCCAAGTGTTTGATTCCCAACTTATCTCTTAATAATTAATATAATAATGATAATAACCTGCCTGTTAATGGTTAATTATCTTCCAGTAATGCTATTGTTAGTCGTTTGTTCTTGTTAATACATCATTGATTGTACTGCTTTAGTCATGTTCTAAAAGCTCGTTCAACTGACAAAAATCAATAGAGGACATTTTCACACCTAGCATGACTACTCAAGTCTGTACACATCTCATGCCTTTGTCTTGAAGAAAAGGCAAAAGCAAAAAGGTGGATAATGTTAGCTCTTGAAATTCAGGGTGAGATTTTATGCTCAAAGGTATCATTAAGGCTTTGGAAGTTCTTTTACACAAATTGCAGATGTCAAGACATCAACTTCTATATTGCGGAACGTGTAATGTGTGAAAAGAAAGCTCCACGGCTCTAGCTGTAATCACTGCCTGTAATTTTCATTATCAAGACACGGAGTTAAATAGGCAGGTGTAATTGTTTAATGCCAGTGAGCAGGATATCATTTAACACTTATGGAAATCACCTGGTTTATGTACAGTGCTAATTGCTAACATGTTCCATTTAGAGACCTGACAGTGAATGCTCAGTGGGCACACAATGCACACACGGTACATACATGACGGATTTCATTTATCAGTCTTTTGGTAAAGTTGTGTATAAATGTTTGTTTGTTTGCTTGTTTTTTTAAGACAAACCAAACTAAAATTGAAACATGGAAATGCTCATTTTACTTTGTACTCACGTGCATATGTTCAAAGATGCCAATCACCTCAGAATTATTGTGCATGTTCATGACAAAGCTGATTTACAATTAGTGCCGCCCACAAAACTCCATAAAAGGCAAGATGAAAATGACAAAATGATGACTCAAGCATCAAGTGCAGTGTGTATAGTGTATAGAGTGTGTGTACCTTTCCCACAGTGGGCTCCTGCTCTCCCAAACCCACAATGAGAATACAGTCGGCCTGGCGGATACAGCGCTGCGTCCACGGCGTCAGTGTGCTGTCTGACTGGTACAAAACAATCCTGTGGATGTCCTCCTGCTGGCCCAGCCAACTGGACAGCCGATACTCATGAACGCTGGACATGAGACAGGACAGTACAAGTCACAGAGATATAGTACTGGAAGAGAGAGGTTGTGCTATATGAACGCTGGATGAATAACCAGGCTGACCTGTCAAGTGCTGCGGCACCCAGGCGCTGTTTGATGATGTCACTGGTCAGGAGTAAAGTGGGGCCTGGGATAGGGACAAGGTCATGATCATTTGTCACTTAAAAACGGACATCCTTCTAATATCTTTTGGCTTATTAAAATAAGCAATCTTCTCTTTCTCCCCCTTAAGACTGACTATTTTCTCCACTCGGATATTTCATTTGTCATTCGTCTGTACATTAATAAATGTAACACATATTGAAATGATTTTTCATATTCATTAGATCAGCTAAGCCAAACTGGAAGTTGACAAATATTAGACATTTAGCACTGCTCTATTTTTATTACAAATGTACAATGGGACATGGCCTTGTATAAGGCTGTGATGTGAAGCTACCAATAGCGCTGAGAGCGTGCTGCAGCTCCAGAGCAAAGGACGTCATGGGCACATCATCAGAAACAGGCAGGATGGAAACGGTGCACAGGTTGGAGACGGGATTACCCGTGTCCCACTTACTGCCAGAAGAGTGCAGACCCCGACCATGAGCTAGGAGGGGTGTAGCAATGAAGGGAGAAATGCAAAATAAAATAACAGATGTTAAAATAAAATAAAATAATAGATGTTATAAATATTTACTCAAATTTATCAATGCTATATTAGTAGTAGTAGTAGCAGCAGCAGCAGTAGTAGTAGTAGTAAAAGTATCAGTAGTAGTAGTAAAAAAAGTATCAGCAGTAGTAGTAGTAGTAATAGCAGTAATATTAAAAGTATCAGCCATAGCAGCATCAGCAGCAGTAGTAGTAATAGCAGCAGTAGCAGTAGAAGTACTGTAGTAGTAGTAATAGTAGCAGAAGCAGCAGTATCAGTAGTCATAGCTGTAGTAGGAGGAGGAGGAGGAAGAGGAGAAGGAGCATGAAAAGTAGTAATAGGAGGAGGAGGAGGAGGAAGAGGAGGAAAAGGAGAAGGAGCAGGAGTAGTAGTAATAGGAGGAGGAGGAAGAGGAGGAAGAGGAGAAGGAGCAGGAGTAGTAAGAGGAGGAGGAGGAAGAGGAAGAAGAAGAGAAGGAGCAGCAGTAGTAGTAATAGTAGGAGGAGGAGGAAGAGGAAGCAGAGAAGGAGCAGGCGTAGTAGGGGGAGGAGGAGGAGGAGGAAGAGCAGAATGAGCAGGCGTAGTAGTAATAGGAGGAGGAGGAGGAGGAGGAGGAGGAAAAGGAGCAGGAGTAGTAGTAATAGGAGGAGGAGGAGGAAGAGGAGGAAGAGGAGAAGGAACAGGAGTAGTAGTAGTAATAGGAGGAGGAAGAGGAGGAGGAGCAGGAGTAGTAGTAATAGGAAGAGGAAGAGGAGAAGGAGCAGCAGTAGTAGTAGTGGTAGGAGGAGGAGGAGGAGGAGTAGAAGTACCAATAATAGTAGGAGGTGTAGTAACAGTTGTAGGAGGAGTAGTAGGAGGAGGAAGAGGAAGAGCAGTAGTAGTAGTAGTAGTAGTAGTAGTAGTATGTGACGAGGAGGAGGGAGAAGCCAGATTATGAGGATGTACACCTGGCACTGATTTGGCTAATCCATGGAAGACAGAGAGATAAAGGAGCAGCTGGAAGCACCAGTGAGAGAGAGAGTGAGAGACAGAGAGAGAGAGAGACGTGTGCTTTGTGTTACATTTGTGTGTTTTCTGTTCAGTTTGAGTTCTGTTGATTGGTAAACTTTATGTTTATGTTCAGCCGGTTCCCACCTCCTCCTTGAGCGTCTTTAAAGTTAGTTACACAGTAACAGTAGTAGTAGCGGAGTAGTATTAGTATGAAAAAGGCATAAATCCTCTAAAATTGTGTATTATCCTATAAAAACAATGAGTTGTATAACAAATGAATGATTATGATTACTGCTATTGATAAAAGATACAAGTACTGACAGATTACACATATACTGACAATATATTTAAAAAAAAAAATAGATGTATACTTTTCTTTTTCTCCCTGCAGCTCTTCACACACCTGATAACGGTCCACTGACTTGTTGCATGTTTCCCAGGATCTTCTGACCGAGCAGATGAATCAGTCTAGTCACAACCTGTTTAAAAATCACAACAGCGTAAAGCTTAGAACTTGCCTCCGTGTAAGGTTAGTGTGTTATTAATGTTGATTGCTGGAACCTGAGGGTATTTTCTTTTAATGTAGATCAGAGCTCCTTCAGGCAGCTTGGCCAGCTCGGAGTCTCTCACAGCATGAACAGTGGTGGCTCGGTTCATGTGGGTCAGAGCTTCCACCTAGGGAACGATGTGAGACGGTAATAGGGATCAGTAGCATCATATTAGCCTCTTTAACTATGAACAGCGAGAGGAGTCTTACCACGCCGATGAGGTCGCCTCTCCCGTACTCTCCAGCCAGCTCTTTCTTCTTGTCCTCCCTCATGATGACGGAGCGCAGACGGCCGCTCAGCACGATGAAGGTGCTGTCTGACTTTTCACCCTGCCTGAGAGATAGAGAGACAGATACAGACCATATAGACCCCATTGTTAATGAATAGTAAGGTGCATAATCAAGCATGGAAAGATCGTTTAGTAATTACAGTCGTCATTTCACACTCTTGGATGAAGTCAGATTTATTTGAGAGAGAGAGAGAGAGAGTGTAAGAGAGATAGAGAGAGAGACGGTACCTATAGACAGCCCTTCCGGCTTCCACTGCCATCCAGTCGAGTGCAAAATCAATCTGTCTGACGAAGGACGAGAGTCTGCGCACCACAGTGTGAGCCACGTTCAACACCACCTGTGGCTCCTCACGCATCATCCTACATGTGTGTGTAACATCAAATAGTCAAAACACACATACACTCCATACAGTGGATACATTAGCTAGTCCACCACACAAGTGTCTTGCCCAGTCCCATGTCCTAAAAATGGTTAGCTATTGTAATATAATAATGAGAGAGGGGATGTCTAGCTAGTTAGCTAGTTAAGTGCATTAATACAGACTAGGTCAAATGAATGAGTATGAATTCCTTTTGAATGGATGGCTGTGTAGCAGTAGTCCTTATCCTATTCTTAAAAAAAAAATTTTAAAAGTTTCTAACGTGCTTGTGACCTTGACAAACTGTCAGCAAGTCACTGATGAATGTTTCGGCTACGGGCCGTGGTGCTGTTTCTTCACGTTGAACGTAAAAAGATATCACGTGATTTAGCTGGTATCTCCACTTGATATGTTTAACCATGACGTCAGCGCATTAGCTGCATTAAGTCAATAGGAAATAGTTTTTTCTATCTCTGGTTGTTCCAGGCGCTGCAGTTTCCTCCCCCAGTCCAAAGACATGCGTTGTAGGCTGACTGGCATTTCCAAATTGTCCGTAGTGTGTGAATGTGTGTGATTGTGCCCTGCGATGGGTTGGCACCCCGTCCAGTGTGTCCCCCACCTTCTGCCCCGAGTTCCCTGGGATAGGCTTCATGCTCCCACGTGACCCTGTGACCCTGTGTAAGCGGTACGGAAAATGGATGCATGGATGGATCTCTGGTTGTTGGACAGAAGAAAAAAATAATGCTGTTGATGACAGCTGGGCAGCATAAAAAAAAAAACAATAAATAAACAAACAATAGCCTGGACTACATACACATTCGTTCACACACACGTAACCTATCAGACATGACGGAATGTGATGTGCAAACGTAAAACAAGCAATAAACATTGCACTGCGATACTGAATCTGGAAAATGCGATTCCAGGCACCTCACACAGTGATTCTCTCTCCGCAAAACCACGCATGAAGAAACCTTGCTGTCTTACACGAGATATAATAAATGTCTGATTTCACTCTGACGGCTCAATGGCCCAACGCAGGATTTACTCAGTTTAAAACTCTCTGAAAAAACGTTCACCCACACTGCTATCCATGCAAAACAGTTTGTCAGACGCAGCCATGAGACCTCCAAGAAAAATCAATGGCTGACATTTTCTTGATATTAATCACACGTGACCTTTGCCAGAACAGTGGAGACCAATATCTCCAGGACTATTACTCACATGAGCACGTCACTGCACGTTAATATCTCCCAGGAAGAGACCTAGGGGGTGTATCATTTATGAGTGAATCAATAGCAGACTCCAGGAATGCAGCATTGGTAGAGAGGAGACACAGCTGGTAAACACCTCAAGTACTTTTTTATAAACATGAACTCCAACATAAAATAAAAAACCCCTGATAACAACAGAACAACACGTGGGCGTGGTGGAGTTTACGTGTCTCAGTTACGTGTGATTCTGACCCTGGAACTATTTCTCTCGCCCGATGTCGGCTCACCAATATCTGACAGTGCGATGTGACCACAATACGTCATGCCGATACTTATCTTTTAGGATGTAAATACACTCAGAATCTATGGGATGCCATTTTAGGTCAGTATTAAATACAAAACAATGACACGATTCATTTATTCATATTTTATAATGGATAAATATGATAAATTCAAGTGAGCCATTACATTTTATCCATAAAACAATTGTACAGATAAGTTCTTGGTCAGATTATCCTTCAAACCACGGGAAGATTGTCTTTACAGTAGACTGCATCAAATGAACAACAAAAAAAAACAGGTATTTTTTCCACTTCGCAGCTCGCCGGCTCCTACTTCCGTGTGGTCAAGTGTTTGTTTACATTGCCATGTGCATTTTGTTTCGGTTCATGTCTTATCTCCGCCCATGTCTCGTCCTTGGTTGTCTCCCTAGTGTGTCATGATTACTTTCACCTGCTTTTAGTTCGCCCCTTGATCAGTCTTTGTATTTAAGCCCTCGTATTTATTTGTACATTACGATATGTATATGCTCAGTGTCCCGTACCTGCAATATCAAGCGTTTGTTTTTCCTGCTCTAGCGTTCATGGACCTGATTACATTTTTTGGTTTAACGCATCAACTGTTTGCACATCACCTGACTTCTTCCTGTATTCTGACTTTGATTCTGCTTCACGTTTCGGATTTGTCCGCCTGTTTCAAATGAAAGGCTCTTAACCCGCAACTGTCTCCATCTCCGCTGCCTGACATTTTAGTTGATCTGACAATTCAAAATAGCAGACAAATTAGCCAAGTACAATTAACTGTCAGTGAACGATATCAAATAATAAAATGCAAAAGTTCTGCTGCATCAAGTGCTATTTTATAAGCTGCTGAATAAGCCGTATTGTTAAATTAAAACCAATTTTGCAGTGATTAATGTGATAATTATTAGATATTTATTTCAATGCTTGCCATCGTCTCATACATCGTTGCATTAGGTTTTATTTTCATTTCTAAATGATGTCTTACTTTTACAGTACATTGTATTGCATTTGACAGCAAAGAAAAAAAAACGCTTCTTCAGTCTGCATCCCTGATTTTTTTTTTTTTTCAGGCTTAAAGGCAAGTGTGTGTGTTTAAAGTCAGAGGTCTAGATCATGCTGTGGACGCTTCTACTCAAGAAACATCTGGCAACATCTGATTTGCATAATCTAAATGGAGAGCCCAGAGAATCTCTGAATACGGCCCATTATACATAACGAAACATTCATGAGAAATGTATGGGATGTCAGTAAAATCTACCTGACGGGCTAGATTTTGTTTAGGGAGATCTAATTACTGGTTTAGATGCGCATTGTTGCCATGGAGAAATCTTTCAATACCTTCAAGATTATGCCATAAACACACGCAGCAGAGTGATATCATGTCAAAGAGACACTGAGTAATGGGTAGGAGACAGAACTGTAAAAATCTTGTCTAATCTTGCCAAAGAAAAGGCATTATCATAGAGTGGAGTGCAGAGTTGTGTGCAAAAACATTGTGTGTGTGTGTGTGGGTGTGTGTGGTTACTTACTCATAAAAGTGTGTTTTGGAGATGGATAGGAAGCTGCAGTCACGGTGAGCACGCACACTGAAGATGAGCGGCTCCCCAGTCAGCACGGCCAGGTGACCCACCAGCTCACCCGGGTGAGTCACAAACAGACACGAGTCCTCGTCTCTGTCGATCATCCGCTGGTATACATGCAGCATGCCAGAGATCACAAACTGCATGCTCACGTCCTGAAATATTAGAAAGGAAACGTCACAGAGTATGAAATATTTGGGGGGGGGAGCAAATGTCTGGGGGGGAGGGGTTTCCAGGGAACTCAGGGTACAAGGCGGGGGATACCCTGGATGGGGTGCCAACACAATCGCACACCCATTCCCACACCCATTCACACACTACGGACAATTTGGAAATGCAAATCAGCCTACAGAGCATGTCTTAGGACTGGGGGAGGAAACCGGTGTACCCGGAGGAAACCCTCGAAGCGCAAGGAGAACATGCAAATTCCTCACACACAGGACAGAGGCGGGATTCAAACCTCAACCCTGGAGGTGTGAGGCCCACGTGCGAACCACAAAGCACCGGTCCTCCCTACATGGGAACTATTTATGGGTAAATGACATGCGATAAATGTTCACAGAATACACAGGGAGATCTGATCATTGCTGAGATCATCCAGATGTGAACTGTTTAGCAAAACCAATGCCATTTTAAAAAGAACCGTCACATCAAGCATAATATACATAACTCAAGACAGACGTTTTACAGAAAAGACCAAAAAGATGATGTGCTCGCATAATGTTTGACACCAGCTGAACACCTGGGTTGAATATCTCTACAGACCTGGTCTCCTTGGGTTGCTACCACACTTCCAGCCTTCACTTGTCTCAGAGTAACTCTGCCTTCCAGAAGACTTGGGTCCTGGAGGACAAAGACGAATCAATATTATTATAAAGCCTGAGGCGTGACTCCATACTCACAGGATTGTATTCGTTTAATTATTCCATGCAGAACAAAGCTTTGCCTGGAGCTGAATGATCTTGAGCAGGTCCTTCTTGGCAGCCTGAAAGATGGCATTGACTTTGTTGTGGTGGACGTTGCCGGAGTGCCCCCCAGTGTCAGAGTAGTGGTACACGGCAGATGGAGCAGGCTGCATGGTCACGGTCTTCTTCAGAATTGACTTGAGAGTTCAGAAGAAGAAGAAAAAGAAAATCATTCAAGAAAAAACACATTTATAAATTGTGTAAAAGTTGTCAGGTTGTAAATTATACATGAAAGTACCTTATGCATGACAGGAAGTTCAGTTTTCTGAAGATTCCCTTCCTCAAAGGCAGTGTTGAGATCACTGCCTCCTGCTGTAGGAAGGAAACATGACGTTTTAAAGAATTCTAAATTCACACTGGGAAAGACGTTATCAGTTATCAGGTTTTTATTAGTCTGAGCTGATTAGGCTTATGTCCAGTTCACTACAGCATGTAGCTATCCAACAACTTGAACATTTTAATTGGAACACCTGTACAACTGCTCATTTATGACCAGTCTGGCCATTCTCCTCTGAACTTTATTATCAACAAGGCGTTTCCACCCACAGAACTGTCGCTCACTCGAATTTTTTTGTTTTTCGCACCATTCTGTGTAAACTCTAGAGTTGTGTATGAACATCCCAGGAGATCAGCGGTTTCTGAAATACTCGCACCAGTCCACCTGGCACCAACAATGCCATGATTAAAGTCCCAGAGACCACACTTTTTCTTCATTCTGATGTTTGATGAGAACATGAACTGAAGCTCTTGACCTGTATCTGCATGATTTTATGCATTGTGCTGCTGACACATGATTGGCTGAGTGGATACCTGCATATATGAGCAGGTGTACAGGTGTCCCTGTCATTTCACCCAGGATAGCATTTCTCTGTCTGCTGAAATAAATTCATGTCGACAAACCATTTCGATCGCCTTGTTACATGTCAAATTCAGTACCTATGTCCAAATCCAAGGTAAATTTGGAACTTTTTAACCTCAACTCCAAGTCAATGAATCGAGTACTCCATCAGAGCTGTATAGGTGTGCTTAGATGATGAGAACGGCCTGTAATCAAACTACCTGAAAGTGAGCTTTCTAACGGCGTGGACATGGAACGGGATTTCCTGAAGACCGCTGAGGGACTCTGCATCGGTCTGGGCTTCAGCTCACCTGAAATGACCAGAATCAAAATTACACATCATTTACGCAGCATTAACGGTGCCAGTGGGGCTTATCACGGCCTTTATCCTGGTCAGCGGTAGATCCCGAGCCAATCCCAGGAACACTAGGCGTGAGGTGGGAATACACCCTGGACTGAACACTAGCCCATCACAGGGCACCACTGAAGTAACAACATCTTTATCAACAAAATCTTTAATCTGCTAAAGAAAAGTGTAATGTTTGGTGGCATGATGAACATATCATGACTTTTTCATACCATTCCACAAAACTAAGAGGAGCAGACAGACCTGCTTCGGTTTTCTTCTCTGTGCTTCCGTGAGCAAGTTTCTCAGCTATAGCTTCCTCTCCGGTGTATGAGAGTCTGCGATGGCTTCGGCCTGGGCTTCCGTCACCCAGTATCTTGGCCACGTTCTCCAGAGGAATGGCCTGACTCTCCTGAGACACACAGCACACACATCTGGATGTTAGATATTAAACATCAAGGTGCTGATCTTTGAACAACAAGCATACCAGGTGAAAATCAGAGAAGTGTCGGGTCAAAAACGACTAACGGTGCTAATTACGTTTATTTATCAATTACAATAATTGATCAATGATTTTCAAGAGCAGTTTCCCTAACAAAATGATCTGTTTGCACGAACGCTTCAGTGTTATCTAAAAGTCATTCCTTTCGAATATGTGAACTTGATCTTGATATTGTTATTTCGATATGTAACGCTTTTCAGTCAGCATGTTTTCACGTGCATGTCGGGTGGAATATTGACCGGGTTAAACAGCTCGGTGGTCAGCCCCAGATAGTTGTGCAGGGCGAGGAAGGTCACTCTCTGCAGACGGACCATCATGATCTGTACAAGACACACACAGTAAAAATCAACATCCAACATACAAAAGCTGTTTTGTAAATGGTTTTTAAAATAATTTAATTAATGGATTTCCAAATGGAAATTTCCCTGTTTACTCATCTGAGCATTATCCTTTCAAACTGTACTTAGAATGATGACATTTTTACCCAAATGTCTTCGTTTCGTAACAGTGCTTGGAAAAGTTTAGACACACTCATTCTTTATTTTTATTTATTTTCCTCACATTTTAGAATAATAATAAAGTCATCAAAACTCTGGAGTAACACAAATGGAAGTATGGGAATTATGTTGTGATAAAAAATCCAAAATAAATAAAAAATGATTGAGTATTTTAGCATTTTCAAAGTAGACCCCCTTTTTGCCTAGAAATTTCCAGAAATGTATTCTTGGCATTTTCTCATCCGGTTTCTTGAGGAATTTCCCTGAGATGCTTTTTAAACAGTATTAAAGGAGTTCACACCGACGCTGGACTCTTATCGGCTGCTTTTCAGAATATTTCTCTCAGAGTCATCCATTTAAAAATAAGATTTTATTGTAAATAAAATGTTAGTTTTCTAATGAAAGAAATGAAAATGTTGGCACGATTATATTTTTGTCTAACACTGATTTCAAACATTTAATCACACACCTTCAGATCAAAAGGTTTTTAAGATCATGACAAACATTTCAGTCGAGTGTCCCCAAAGTTTTGACCGGTCGTGTGTGTTATTGCTCGTTAGATAATGTGGCTACTTGTTTTCCAAATTTAAGTCAATTAACCTTTTACACAAGCTACAGTTTCACGATGGGAGTTCCCCAGGGCTCAGTTGCTGGTCCATCCTTGATCTTATTGTATACTATATCACTAGGCTTAGTGATTGGTTGACATGCCTTTAAAATATATTCAGACCTTCAGAACATCTTCAGTAATCCAGAGCCTATCCTGGGAAACGACACACTCTGGATGGGATGCCAGTCCATCTCAGGGCATCATGCACACACACACACACACACACCTAGAAGTAATTTAGGGTAGCCAATGCACCTACTGGCATGTTTTTGGGAGTGGGAGAATCCAGAGGAAACCCTCATAGACAGGGGAGAACATGACACTGTGAAACCTCACATGGTAACCCCAGCTCAGCATCGAACCAAGGAGCCTGGAGCTGTATCATGGCAACACTACCCACTATACCACCACACCACCATCTTTCACTGAACGACTGAACTGCATTCGATTTGCTGTGCGGAATAATCAGTACCTGAACGACTCGGACCAGAGTTTCAGGATATTTCTCAAACACGGACTGAAAGGCTGCAGCGGGGAGACGGAGCACGGTGGATGGAGCTGCAGCGCGGGCTGATACTGTCTTATAGGGGGCTGGATATCCCTATTCAGGACAAACACATGACGTCAAACATCACAGTAGTAGTTCAATAAGTCAGATAATATGAGGCAGCTCTGATGAATCTTACAGTGATGACATCCAGGATACTAAGCAGACTGTGAACACTGTCTCCAGGCAAAACATGCTTTACCACCAGCTCTGTGCCGTCCTGAGAGGAAAGAACAAAATATTTACTTGTTCTTAGCAACAGACTTCTTAGGACAATATGCTACTGATTATATGTCACTATATGCTTATCTAAGGAGATTTGTAAGCACTTCTAGACCTTGTCTCAAGTTACAAGAGAGTTATACTAATCATAGAGATCCAGTGCTCAATAGCTCATTTATGACCCATTATAAGCGTACAGGTTTTTTTGTGTAAGACTTATTTTATATTTGTCTAGCTTAACTGCCACTTTTTATTGTGTCTACGGCAGTAACACTGATTAACTTGCAATCAAACAACAACCTCCAGGTGTATAAATGTTTAGATTGCTAGTACATACATGTTTTGTCTTTTATCAGTTGTTTGACCTTGCTGCTTTTTCATGGGAAACAGTTTTAGTTCTTTGAACTAGTAGTTTTTCATATTTCGATGCAAACCCTTTGAGAGATACACACATACATAGAATACTGTGCACTATACTGTTGCCAAACTTTCTACCCCTACATGCACTGAAGTTATTTCTGATGGCCCGGTACCTACATTCTGATTAACGCAGAGATCCAGTCGGCCGTTCTGCACCACAAAGATGCTGTCGTCTGTGTCTCCAGGCCGGAAAAGTCCCTCTCCCTGCTGCAGCTCCACGAACACCATGTGACGGCACAGCTCCAGGAACAGGGGCTTCTCAAAGTGACCCAGAACCCTGAGCACAGCACAGGAGAACACATGACAAGCTTCACTATGGTCAGGAAAGGCAGTCAAGGTTACGTTTCCGCGCTAGTCACTTGAAATTTGCTCAAAAAACTGACCTGTGAATAAAAAAAAAAAAACATTACATTTAGAAAAACTACTGAACCGTTACTTCTTTGAAAGTCTCTAATGGAACCCACCTGACGTTCTTCAACATGTACAGGACTTCAGAAGGCAGGTGAGAATTTTGAACGTCATACTCGGTCAAATCTGCCTCCAGAACTGACGGAGGCGGCTCTTTGGGCTCAAGAGTGGGCGGCTCCCGCCGAATACGCAATATTCTTATTGGATGAAACAAAGAAAGCAAGCGTGACACAGGACATTTGTCTCAAATATCTAATGGTAATGGTTATTAATAACTGGACTACAGCTGGAAGGGTTTATGTACTTGCGTGCAATTGAAAGAACTTTGGGTCTCTTTCTGGTTCGTTTTTGAGACACTGGACCTGAATTGGCTGGAGAGGATAACGTCTGCACCTAAAGCAAAGACACAATGTCAAACTATGAGCGTTTAACACACACACACACACACACATACAGTGTTCATCCTTAACTAGGGCTGGGGAGATATGATGAAATTATATGTATGGTGGTATGGGGGAAAAAAACATCAACTATCACTGCAGGTGGGAAAAAACCAAGATATTTTCAAAAGGAAAATATATTTCAGTTTTCACTATTCAGGACTATAGTTTAAAAAAAAATCTCTCAAAATCTCTCCATGTGAAGGGTTTTCCTAGGACAGTCAATATTGTAATATAAAGTAACATCATGATTTGGATTCGTTCTTTGTTTACAGAAATAGCTTTAGAAATAGTATCTCCACCCTGCGTCAGGCTGTATCACACCACCTAGCTGTTATTTTCCTATACCAGCACTCTTATTTCCACTAGTCTATTCTAGCATTTATATGAATCAGCCGTTATATCTTTCATCTTATTAAATCACAGTTCTGATGCACTTTCCTGAGTATCGGAATATTGTCAGTGGTTGGCACTTTCATTAATCATTGTTATTCACTGTAATAAGTTACTGATGGGACATTAAAATCTGTTAATGAACCGATCTGGTTTCATTTTACCTCCTTTTTGCTTTATTTGTGTAAATGTTGAATCAAAAATCTGTGATCTTATAGTAAAATTAAAAATATGGTCAAATTTAATGAAGACGTTTTCATGACGTATTATATGTGATATAATATTTTTCCCATAATCGCCCATAAGCCTTTCTTTGTCGCAATATCCACAAGAAGGTGTACCTTTCTCATGATTTTTCGTCCGTAAAACAACACTTTATCCCTTTTCCTGAAGCGATACCTGGGGGCTTCAGTTTGCTGCTCTGTAAAACAGTGAGTCAAGTATCCACAGCAGACAAAACATTTATTTGTACAAGCAGGCCGTTGTAAATGTCTCATAATAGGGAAGCTCATCAAGGGAAGGTGATCAGACTAGTGTTATAATCTTGAAGGGCCTTCATAAATACTGAAAAATTATCGAGATACGACATATGACATATCTCTCGTCACCTTAATATATATAGACTCATTACTGAGTAATGAACATTTCATTGGCATTAAACATACATGGCAAACATACTTGCTTTGTAGCTTCTGTACAGCAAAAATATGATAACACTGAGTGAGAAAGCAGCTGCCAGTCCAATCAGCACACCAGTCCACTGAAAGATCAAAAACATACAACAGGACATCACACGCTGTAAATTTTAAACAAGTGACACTGATTTAAACGAATGTGAAGTCTTACCATACTGGTGTGCATCTGGTCCTCCAAAAAGTCCAGCAGCCGAGCCTTAATCTGTTCCGTGGTGGGCAGAACCACCTAATGAACAGAACCCTGTGTTATCAAAGCCATTAAGGAAAAACACACACTCACACTCTCCTAAAAGTATACACCAGCATGGTATTGTGTACTGAGGAAAGAAGATTAAGAAGTCTAGGGCTTGTTATTAAGCAAGGAATAAAAATAGGAGGCATGCTGGGATAGGAAAATAATTAGTGATGGGGTGGTGTGATGCAGCCTGATGTGAAGCGGAATTACTCTTACCACCCAAAAGTTGTTTATTTTCCTATAAAGGTACATCCTGGAGTATTTTATTCCTCTTAAACCACAGCAGTTCTCCAATGATGATCATTTTTAATTTATTAGACTACCACATCATACTTTTTATTCTATTATGTAGTGTAGTGTAGAGGAAGTCAATATAACTGCATGAATAGATAACTTCATAACGTCAGGTTAGAAAAAGAATGATAAGATCTCTCCGTAGGAACGCTGTAGACACAAACACTGATAAAACACGGGCTGTACGTTTGGTAACATAACCACAAATTCTTCCTTTAGAGAGATACAGAGAATACAGACTAGGTTCAAAACAAAATAACAGAGTATTTGTTTACTTTACAAAGTTCTGCAGAGAAATTAAAAAGACTTACTGGATAAATACTGCAACTGTCTTCTTCTTGTTTCCCGTCCATTACTGTCACGGAAAAGAAGACTGAATTCATTTCATGAAAATGTACTGCACTTTTTTTAAAAAAATTTTTTATGAAATAAACATATAAATATGAATGTATATTAGCTATTCGTAAATATTAAAGTATATTAATATTTAATTCATAATAATCCGTGAAATATTTAAATAAAAGATTACTCATTGATATTCAAATAAAAGATATACATCCAAACTGAACCAAAAAAGTAACACACCAAATAACAGATAAAAACAGAGACATCCAAAACAAATCAAAAAACACTTCAAATAGCACAACAAAATTAGTCAGCTCTCGTACTGTATAATGACAGCGGACACTTCTGTGGATTTTTGCCAGCAATCAGTTATCTGTGCCGATTAATCAGCAAAAGTGGTTAATCGGTCAAATTCTATTAAAAAGTGTCATGTGGTCTCACCTAGGGGCAATTTAGAGTCTTCAATCCACCGACTGGCATGCTTTTGGGAAGTGGAGAACATGCGAAACTCCACATAGACACTAACTTGAGCTCAGGATCGAACCAGGGACCCTAAAGCTGTGAGGTGCTAATGCTACAAAATGCGGCCAGGTTTAAAAGAGGTGAGTACCGACATCCCCACAACTTTCTGAGACCTACCAAGTTGCCAGGTAGGGCCGTGCCGTATCATATCATTCATGAGATGATAATGATAATGAGTCTTTATTGATCACATATACATAACAGCACAGTGAAATTGTTTTCTTTGCATACCCCAGCATGTCAGGAAGCTGGGGTCAGAGCGCAGGGTCAGCCATGATACAGCGCCCCTGGAGCAGAGAGGGTTAAGGGCCTTGCTCAAAGGCCCAACAGTGGCAGCTGTTTTTTTTTTTGTTTGTTTGTTTTTTTTAAGTAAATATATACCGGTACGATTCCTTCACATGATAAAAATTTGTCATCCCGCGATATTGCCGATATAGTTGATGACGTGTTTACACGCCGCAACGTGGACATCTCCTACGTAGAACGAGAACAAGCATGGCAGAAGGCGGAGTTCCTACCCAAGACAAGGAAGAAGAATTAATGCTCAAAAAAGGAGCTTCCTCCGTGATATAGAAGTGATTCGGATACAACATTTCCATTTGTTTTGCCTGAGGTTAGATTATGAATCCTGTGAGTATTGGTGTTTTTGATGCATTTTCACTGGAATTTTTAATTTGTGAATAAAATTAATATTCTATTTTTTTTAGCCTATTAAATTGATCTAGTTTAGTATTTGATGATGGTCAGGATTAAGTTGAAACTTTCTTGGATGAATGTTTGCGTTGACTCTCAAGACTGTATACTGATGTGACTTGTGGATAAAAAGATAGTGTTACTATAATGTTACTGTTTTCATACCGTCATCGCAATAAAAAAAAAAATAGAAATACCATGAAATATCATGATACGGTTTTAAAGTCTAGATCACCCGTCCCTTTTGCCATGTCATGTAAAACTCAAGATATGAAATGATGCCATGTTTTAGGATAATTTGCGTCATGTAAATGAGCACGTTTAATTCTGTGACTGTTAAATTGGAAAAATGCATCAAATCTGAACCAACATCGATCGAGTCTTTTAGGCCGACATCTGATTGGTACACTGATGTTCTCATGAAAGGTTTGGTGAAGGAACGCAATGTAAAAAGGATACATGTTGTGCAAAACTTCAACTAAAAACAAGGTAGACTCTAAACAGTACAAAGACATCCTACACATTTTTATACCGCTTCCTATAATAGAAGATCTACAAAGAGCTCAAACACAAAATAAATCAGTGGAAGAGGATTGATTCACTCCTCCATGCGCTGGCCTGTCAGAGATCAGTGTAAGTGGACCCTCACCACTGAAGTGTGTGTTTCAGGGGTCAAAGTAAAGTCAAAGTCAATATAAAGTCAATCTCGACTTTATGAGAACAAACTACAGTCCAGCTGAGATGTCTAGAGTACACCTGGTGAACTTGTGATCTGTTTATTAATATGACAGAGAGTACAAATTCAACTTCATCTCGTCCATGGGATCACTGTGTACACGTAAACATGCCCGCACGCGCAACCAAGACACTCTATAAATACAAACAACAAACAATAACAACAACAAAAGCTGTAATATTGTAGAAATCACTAGCATTTGAGTTACAGATCCTTTTCATAGAACAGTTCTAAAATTAGTGGAAGATTTTAGAAAGATTACTTACTGAATTTTGCTTCAGTTTCTTCCCCCCACCCTCCCTTTGTCAACACTATACACTTGCCTGCTTGAATCAATGCACGCCGTAAGATTTTTTTTGGTCCCCTAACCGTTTCTCGTCAAGTCCCGCCTCCTGTTCTGCGATTGGTTATTACTTTATACGCACAGGTTTTAAATGGCTAACAGTGTGTGAGAATAACGTAATAACCAATCGTGGCGCAGGAGGTGGGATCTGTTGGAATATGGGTGGAAAAAAGAGCTTTAAGTGTCCGATGATTCGATTGGGCTGTAAGAAAATGTTTTGACCAATCAGGAACGAGTTCTTTGAAACGCCCATTCCGGAACCGCACAAGCTGCAGAGCGTCTGTTAGGATATACGCGTTTTGAAGGTGAGTGTGGGCGAAATAAAAGTAAAAGAAAATGAGACATTTTATACTGTGGTTTTATGCTTTATTGTGCTTTTTATTTATGTAACATTTACATATTAGCTTATGGCGTTTGGAAGGTTTGATATTGTCAGTGTTGTATAGTATAGTCGTATTGACCGGTTAAAATGCTAACGCAAACTCACAACATGGTCATTTGCTAAATGTTAGCAGGTCTCGCGAGCTAGGTTTTTTCTGATACTATTATTATTAATTATAAGTTATTTTAAGGAAAGACTGTACATGTGAGTAATTTAAAAAAAAATCAGGAAATATATATTATATTTTATACACATAAAATTGATAAATTATTGGAACTTTTTTAACAAAAAAAATGCATTCAATTATTTGCATCAATGTATGCAAATGAGGCCTTTTCTAATTAATTATACCTTAATTTTCATTTTTAATTTAAAAAAATAATCTAGTGAAGACAGTCTCAAGAAATAGACTTTTACAGAAGAGTTTTTTTAAAAAAAATAATTTCTTTATTGTTTAATGAATAACAGACATCTGGCTATTATTTTTAAATACCTTGAAATGTGTATGTGTGTATGTATGAATATATATATATATATATATATATATATATATATATATATATATATAATATATATAATATATATATGTGTGTGTGTGTGTGTGTGTATACACGAGGTCATTCTCCAAGTGGGTGGAGTTTAACTAGTTTATAATTTAATCTAATTTCTAAATTTGATTTAAAATTTATTTAACTTTGCTTAAGCATATTCTTGGGAACTTTAGCTATAACTTTTATAACTTTGTAGCAGGTTTTGTTTTTTCATGATTTGCAACAGAGTTAGTGTTAATGCATTAGTGAGTAGATTGTTTTGTCCTGAATCCTAGGTGATCTGGTTAGGGAGGTGAATAAAGCAAATGGGGCTGCTTTCGGCCCTGACTCGAGGACTGGTCCGTGGAGCAGACCGCACAGCCGAGTTCACCAGCAAACGCGGCCCAAGGACCTTCTACAAAAGCCGAGGAGCCAGGCCGGCCGGAGTGCTCACCTCCAGTAGGAAGTTCGTCCCTGTCCGGGAAATGATCCCCGAGTTCATCGTACCCAATCTGGAAGGCTTCAGGCTGAAGGCGTACGTGTCGTACAGGAGCCCGCGGGGTTCGGAGCAGCCCGTCACTGCCGAGAGCCTCTTCAACCAGGCCGTGGCTCCGCACATCCACAGAGACATTGAAGCCGGCACGTTTGATGCACAAAATCTGGAAAAATACGGCTTAGAAAAGACACAGGAGGGGAAGCTGTTCAAATTGTATCCCAAAAACTTTGTACGTTAAATATGTTGCAGTGATGAATGGACTGTGAAGGGGAAAAAAACGCTTTAGGATTTCTGCATGTAGACACCGGTATTGTATTGTTGAAAATTTTGATTTTCATAATATAAATTAAAATTGACCCAGAGTCTCCTAACAGCATTGGTGAAACAATTCTTTATATTTTTCTCTAATTTGGAGATCACTTGATAGAATGGGAGAACAATGCAATAAAACCTAACAGCGAGATAAAACAACTATCATGATAAGTCAGAATGAAACCCACAGCTATACAATGCATGTTAAACACAATGTGATTGTGCATTGATAGGTGAGACAAATCGAGTATATAGTAGTACTGCTTAAACCTTACTCCAGAATCTTTCATTTTAGAGTCAAGAAAACTGGTTTGTTGTCAAAAGGGGAATAATAGTTTTGCCTCCCGCTGATGAATGTTACTATGGAAACCAGTAGTAGGAACGCCTACTGGCAACTTCATAGTACACCGACTTGGAGTGATAAATTCTCTGTATGTGTGAACGTAGCTTAAAGGAGTATTTCTAGAGCAGATGAAACTTTGGGTGGAATCTAGCACTGATTTGTAAATCATTTAGTCCAGAAAGACTGGCCTCATTAAAGATCATCAAATGTACCACGTTTAATGGCAATAAGAACTAAAACCAGGTCAAACGAAAAGTGGAAGCCAAGTGCACACAGCATACTGTCACTGTAAATAACAGCGAAACAAAAACAAGTATACAAGTGTAATTTATTGATATTGATATCTGTATTCATTATAAATGTGTGTTCTGTGCATAGCTAAAATATATAAAAGTATGTAAATATTCCACGTGAAGGAAATGACTGGAAGATCTACAACCCCATTTGAATAGGACAACATAAAAAGTTCTGTTTCTGGATATTTATTATCTATAGTATCTGTTTAGTTCCCAGAATACCCTGTCTATTCTCAAAAGAACCCATAGTTCTGTGTGCATTCAAAAAAAGACCACTCAAGAAGAGGGAGTAGGCCCGGTCTTTCCTGATTGTGCCTCAGTCTCTGGACTCCAGTCCCATCTCCACACGTGCAGCATGTGGTCGTAGAAGGAGCAGGACGCCAGCAGGCAGGATAACGAGGCGGAGTCGTCTCCGACGTTGGGGACGGGAACCGGAGCCGAGACAGCGGCGGTGTGATCAGGGATGTAGCGTCCACACTCGTCCTCCAGTGAGGTGTCGAAGCTGGCAGTCGGGGATTCGTACTGGATCCTGAGGTGGCCTCTGGGCTCTGCGAGGGTGATGGTAGCTGGTGTTTCTGTAGGAGGAGTGGAGGGTGGAGGGCCGCTCAGGGGATGCCGAGACCAGTCAGCTCCGTACGCTAACGAGTTGTGAAGGATGTAAGAAGCCAGGATTGGACATGGGCCTTCATTTCCATCTGTTAAAGCAAACATGGAGAGCTTAAAAAAAAAAAAAACAGCTGATAGGAAAAAATAACTCCGTAGAATCTCTTTTTTTTTTTAAACTAGCATTTAATCCCATTTCCACCATGATAAAAGCAGTAAGAAATAAAATATGAGCATTATGTTGTAGGAAAATAGGTGTGAGGTGTCCAGACATAAAGTGGACTTACTGGAGTTTTCCAATAACAGCATGCCAAAGTGTTTTGTTTCTCATATACAACAGCAAGTTGCCAACCATTACAAAAATTATTAGTGCAAGATGCATTGTTTTGTTTTTTTGTTTGTTTTTTATCCATTTACAGCTGTAACGTCCATGTGACGAGTCGTTCCCTCACCAGCCACTTTTTCTCTCAAGAAGTTAACAACGTAAAATTACAGCTTGTCCTGTTACCAAGAAAACACAACGTGAAGTCTTTCTAGACTTCCTTTATCCCGCGAGCTTCATATCAGCCCGCCAACTTTTTTGATCGCGGTCCTAAAGCGCACCTCTAGCGTAAAGTCCCCATGAAGTGCCTTTGACAGCGCAGTAACATTAGATGTGTTGACCTAATTTCCACTGAAACAGGAAGTCAGGGCGGGACATCTCGAGTGGCTTCTCCACCTTTCTAAATAGCCAACAGCGTTTAGCTTACCTCACCGCCCAGGCTAAGCCGTACTTTAGACAATTAGTATCATGGACAAATGCCCGTCACAAAGCCGTGAGCTGGCACAAATATCTCCTTCATAGTGAATGAACTCAAGCCATTTCCTTCTTAACCAACTTAAAGTTATAAAACACGCACGTTCGGACAGCCACACACGTTTACAACCCACGCTTGCAACTTTGGCAAGGTGATATTTATAACGTTGTTGGCGGAACACGTAAGATTCTATAGAGCATTTGATTGAACAGAAAATCTGATGAGACGCTGAAGTTCAGAATGATGTCATCAAAAAACGTTGATCCGTATTGGTGGTAGAGACTGTAAATTTCAACGCATACATCATATATCACATATCATATGAAATGTGAATTTTGTCATTGTTTTTGGAGCACACACTCGCTTATAGATAAGGATATTAATACGAGCCTTTTTTGCACCGCCACTAGACTAGTTTGTGCAATAGCTTAATACGGTCTATTTTAATAACGTTAGAGACTGTGGAGCGAATGGGACGTCCTTTTCGGCTTACCGGCAGCTTGCTGGCAGTGCAGAATGTGAAAGTCGTTGTGCATGCACGCAGCTAACAGCAAGTGTTCATGAACAGGGTGCCACTTCAGTCTCCACACTCCTCCACCCACTGCCGTCTCACTGAGAGGCTGTCGCATGTTCCTGCCATCCCATAATAGCACGTTTTCATCGTAACTAAAGTGAACACAAAAAGGAAACAGGAATCAAGTAAAACGATTCAGCAGCGTGGCCCATCTTCATCCTTCATGTATGTGGCAGTGAAACTGGAGCTGCTTTACCTGCCTGTAGCCAAGATGTGTTCTCGATGAGGGTTGCTGTGTATGCTACACACGCCCATCGAATGCCTGTGAAGGAAGACGCAAACAATAGGATTTTGACATAAAATAAATGACGGTAGACGCGATGACGACATAAGGACAGTTCGATCTTTGGATCTGCAGTAAAATCAGTCACCTTTTACAGGTGAACGTGGGGGAAGACGGACCCATCCTGAGATCCCAGCCCTTAAGTTTGCAGTCATCACCACCTGGGACGTCACATTACAAATAAATAGAAAGAAAATGTTTCGTAAAAAGAACTCACATGATACATTTTCTATCAGATTAAATCAGACGCAATTATATTTTTATGCACACTTGCAATGATTAGATCTGTTTGAGGGTATTCATTTGATTTGAGAAAATGCTCACTGCGGCAGTTTTACTTACTTTTTTGTAAGAAACAGCGTAAAAATCTGCTGGTGAAGACGGTGTGTCCATTTAGCGTTAGGGGTATGTTCAATTTGCATATTCATATGCTGCAATTCCAATTCGCCTACTTATACAATGCACTAAAATACGTACTCTTTTGGTGAAGAAAAAGTACATCACTTTGAGTGTGTAGCAAAAAAAAATGTATGAAAGTACTGGGCCATACTAACACGTCCTGTAATGGAAGAGAACGCTGTTGCCTAGTTACGCACCCCGTCACCTCATTGCATTTCCACTTTTCTTCACTCATTATGACTTAGAATTTATCCCATATCATTTAATTCATCATTCCCTTGATTTATTTTTCCACCTCTCTAAACTGCGTCCTTGAATTCGGTGAAGCAAACCGTTACAAAGCTCCTCCTCCTCTTCCCTCATGCTAGGAATTGTGGGCAATATTAGCTAAAAAAAAAGTGTCCATGGCGCCAAACTTCGAAAACCTACTGGAAATAGTAGACCATCTGGGCACCTCTGGGATACTTGTTTAAACATACTACGATTCGGGACACGCTAACTCTAATCTCGGATACTATTTAGGACGGATAATCGGTGAACTGAGACGGTTTCTGACTATCTTGAGGAGAGTGTAGGAGCATCTGTGTCTGCTGTTGTATAATGATGTCAAGTTGAACAATTTATTACTCGATATAAAAAAGGTAGTGTCTTCTAAACAAGTTTATATACATGGTTTATATAAAGGGAAAGATGGCAGCATGACAACAACAAAGAAGGCCCACTCATGTCTAACCGGAATAAATCAGCTGCGTGTCCCAGTAACTGAAAGCCGAAATCCAAGCCTCGAAGTCATGAGCTTTCCACTGAGACACAGCACTCAGGTTCTCCTCGGCCAGAGATAGCACCGTAAGAGAGCCGGTCGAGTCGCTGGTCACCACCCGGGGGTCGGTTCTGTAATCAAACACAGCAGCAACAACACATATTAAACCGGGTATCACGTGTGTGTATATAGAACAGGTTTAGCTTTAAAAGCGTAGAACCTCTTACCTGTCACCTCTCCCCGTTGACCAGTCCAGTGACAGTGCTAATCTGTTCGGACCCAGCTCCGTGCTTAAGACACGCTCCAAAGCACACCTGCTATCCTACTCAACAGTGATGTCAGACACAAAGGACACTTAATGTGTGGGTTTAAACAGCAATCAGGGTAATATTTCTTACATCAGGTCTCTCCAACAGTAGGTTTTAAGTCTCACTGGTGTGTCGCAGAGTCTGTGCAGTTGGATTTCTCCACATGCTGTGGCCATTCCCAGCAGGGGGCGCTCGTACATCTCTGTATGACACCTGAGGAAGAGGCTTGATTAATAACAGACATGTTTACATGCATTGGCACCCTGTCCAGGGTGTACCTCGCCTTGTGCCCCATGCTCCCTGGGATAGGCTCCAGGTTTCCCCGTGAGCCTGAAAAGGATAAAGCGGAATAGAAGATGGATGTTTACATGCACATCAATATTCAGATATTAATCAGAATTTGGCAATATTCTCATTAGTACTGAGTAGGGATGTGCCGGTGACTGACTCTATATTCATACTTTGATCAAGATATTGATCAAAGCGTCTTTTGTTTTTAAAATTTTTATTTATTTTTTTAATCTAAAAAGGTGATTGTTATAGCTGACACCTACACAAACACTTCACAGTTGGGTTTGTGACTGTAAGTCATTCCCTTCAAATGTTATTGTACACCAATGTCGTGTGTAACTTTAGAGACAGTCCCTTAATTTCTGCGAACATCGACGGTCCAGCGTCAAGCCAACTTTACACCAGTCTTTCCCAGTCCACCCACACTCATACCATTTCAGATCCAGTATAGCTGGTGTGTCGATGCGCTGGATCTCAGTCAGTGGAGGGGTGAAAGATTGCTGCTGGTCAAACTGGAAGAGGTAGAGTCGACCAATTCTGCTGGGATTCTGCAAACACAAACAGAGCATTAAACAGGTTTGAGTTGAAGCTGGACGAGTTTTTAACTCCTAACTTCTTAGCCTGATTCACCTTCTCATCGTCTTTCTGAAGCTGGTAAGTGCCACAAGCTAAAATGTGGGAGTACTGAGGCAGAGGACACCACTCCACAGTGTCCGCGCTCAGCTCCGTGTCAAACACCTGCAGGTTGCGGGTTCTAGAGGAACCCATTTCAACAAGTTCTGCATGCTACAGAACGACATGCGTTTGGTGAATGGCTCCACACTGTACGCATGCGCAGAAACAGTGGCGCAGGGCGTTGGACGGCGAACGCGGGTCACGTGATTAATGTTTACGTCAACGTAGCGATGTAGGATAGTTAAGCTAGGATTGTTGTTGTTGTTGTTGTTTGTTGTTGTTTGTTTGTTTTTTTAATGAACACAGGAGAATGATATCAGCGCGCAAATTTTCATTTCAGTTTGAAATGTTGATTTGAGTTTAAACTAATTTGCGATGTAATGTAACGACTCGCATTTCATTACCAGTGTTTGTTTACAACCGCAATGAAATAGCTTTTACTTCCGGTAACGATTGCGCTGGCATTCATAAAATTCCTCCTCTGTGAAAATATTATAATATCATTAAGGAGGACTAAAAGATTTTTGGATTTATTTTGGATCTGTTTTTTGTTTGTTTGTTTGTTTGTTTGTGTTTCTTCCACAACAGAAAATAGTTACCGGCAAAAGGTACTTCCGGGTCACTTGGCTGTAGCTTGTAGGCTTAACAATACGGTTTATTTATTGCGAAGTATCCGTTGTGGTTCTGTCGCTTTGGCATGGATCAGATTGTTTCTCAGTCCAAAAGTGTCCTTTGCACTTTGACAGATAAGAAAGATCTGTCCAAATATGTCTGTTTTACACAAAAGAAGCCTGCAGGGATAATCATTGGGTGAGTTGATAAAGCAGTACAGAGGATTATTTGTCTTCTTACTATACCATTATAGGTGTGATTTTTAATTATTAAGGTTTCACCAGTTGTGTTGTGATGTGATTTCTTCCTTATAGACTGAGTAATGGTGAAGCTGTTTGGGAAGCAGATCTGTCAGAGGAAACCCTTTCACAACTTGTAAGCTCTTCAAAATAAGGGCTTCTCAACATTTTTCACTGAACTTTATGCCTTGATCTCGTGCTGTATTGATTTAATCAGAGTAATACAAATATTCAAATACTGTAAGTACCACCATACAGTCAGTGACACAGTTGCATACCCTATGGTATTTAAATGGAAAATAGGGAGGCATACAGTAGTTAATATTTTTTCTTACTAGTTATTATGAAGGAACAGCCATGAAACATGACACTTTAAATGTCTTGTTGGAATAAATTCAATTCTTTATTTTATTCTTAAGGGTGTGCAAAAATTTGCACTCAGCTGTGTTTATTTATTGGAATTGTTGCATCCCCCCCCCACCCCCCCACCCACAAAACCTAGAATATAAATTGGGTATTTGAAACATTTTGGATCTTATTTGAAACAGTTTTTTCCTAGTTTTATTAAGATGGATTCAATGAAACATGATTTCTAATTGTTTTTAAGTTAATGAGATTTTGTTCTAAACCCATTTCATTTAGGTGACTCCGTTACATAGACCTATAACTATAATAACTAAATATTAATCATAAAAAGCATGTATTGATCGTTATCACAGATGCCTGGTTATGCGTCTATAGGGGTTCCTAGACCAGCATGGCTCATGATACTGAGAGTACTGATAAAATTTTTGCCTTAATAGATTTTTTTTTTTTTCCAGAAGAAGAAATTATCATTGAAATCAACAGAAGACTATGCCCTGAAGTTAAAGTAAGGTTGCTTATTTCATTAAAATTTAATACATTCATGAGCCTTTTTTTTTTTGCTCTTGGTTTGACCTGCTTCTCTTGTGTGCTGGATTTAGGAATGCGTGCAGGAGCGGCAGTGCGTTTGTCTCCCTGCAGGAGGATAACGCTGTGCTTCACCTTGGCTCTGAAACTACAGACTTCGATGTGTCTTTCTCCAGGCTCGCAGATCATGAGGGAAGGACAGAGCTCAAAGATCTGCTCTTTAAGATGGCAGACAGTCTCATGCAACAGGACAATACAGGTATATAAAATCGCTCGGTAGTACTTTCTCTTTAAAGTGCGCTTTAGAGACTACTGAAAACAGGGCTTGTTCTTTGTATGTCCCTTAACATGTCCGAGATCAATTGCCATACACCTTTATTTACTAATCGTTGTAATTCCAAATGAACTGATTCTGTCCTTTGAAAATAGCTAAGAACTTGATTAGTATAGACGTAGTGAATAGTTTGAAATAACTAAAGTCTAGTTAATCTAGACTTTCTGTAGTGTCTAAGGCAGAACCTACAGATAAAGTGTTGTCAGTCAGTCAGTCAAAGCACCATCTGAATGTAAAGGCCGGGTTTTGTACCCTGATAGGAGCCACATCTTCATCAAGCCCTCTTAAGACCTCACAGAAGAGGAGCATAGGTATGTAGAAACATCCTGCCGTACCCGTTTTTATATGCAACATTCCAGATGGTGAAAAAGTTGGCTACATGCTGAATAATGGCAGCTTTGTTTATGTAGGATTTGAACCCAGGAGACAGCCCGCTGGCCCAACGATAGCAGTAAAGAAACGCTTTCCAGGGGATTCACTCATCAACCCAGGAACCAAACGGTGACTGACTTTAACAAATTTGTATGAACACGTATTTAGAGTGTCTGAATGTTTAAAAGCACATTTTAGAAATGTAACAAAGTTCTAGGTACAGGTTCTAAGCCGATAAATAGTCTGTGGATAGTTGCATGGATTAATTTGGTAGACTTTTTACATATTCCCTGCAGAAAGTGTTTCCACTTTATGGACAAACCATGCATAATGTTAAAAATCTGAGAAACAAGATTTGTTCGGGTTGGACTCCCAATGCTTTCGTCCAAGCTTTGTGGTTATTGGATAATTTGTTGAAATGGGGGAAAATGGTGACAAATCACACATTTGTTACATCATGAACACTCAGCGCCTTCTAGGGAATCCAGTAAGAAGAATCTTGATTTGATGCTGAACAGATCGAAAGTTTTGATGATGATGATGATAATAATAATAATAATAATAATAATAATAATAATAATAATAATAAATAAAAAGGAATATTAGTTAAAAGTGCTCGAATAATTAATATATTAATTATGATAATAAAAAGGAATATTATACTTAAAAGTGCTATAATAATTATATTAATGATAATAACAATGATGATAAAGCACTTTTCATTATATTATTATTATTATTATTATTAAGTGCTATACTACTACTAATAAAAATAATAATACATGATAGACTATTAATAATAATAATAATGTGCTGTACTATATTATTAAAAAGCATTATAGTAATAAAATATAATATTCATAATAAGCATAATAATCATATTATAGTGCTTTTCATTATATTAGAATTATTATTGTCTTATTAAGTGCTATACAATTATATAATAATAATAATAAAGCACTATATTAATAAATTATAATAATCTTCATAGGCAGAATAATCATATTATAGAAGTTTATAATAATTGTTATTATTGTCTTATTATTATAAAGTGCTATACATATAATAATAATAATATTAAAAAGCACTATAGTAATAAATTATGACAATGATGATGAAACGTTGATGATGATAGAAACATGATGATGATGCAACATAGTGATGATGATGCAACATGGTGATGATGATGATGACACATGGTGATGATGATGATGATGATGATGCAACATAGTGATGATGATGCAACATGGTGATGATGATGATGACACATGGTGATGATGATGATGATGAAATAATTGTTTTGGTTCGTGCAGGAAGCGCTCTGCTACAGGGGTGGCTTTTGACGATGGATGTGACACATGACTCTCCTGACACTGACATGACTGCTCACATTCCTGTTGTAACCCTCCAACACTATCAGTGCAATTACTACAACTCTGACTGTTTTTATTAACTCAAATAATTATGAAGTATGATTTTTAAAACTTGCATGATTTTAAACCTTTTAACCCTACTCTGAAATAAATATATAAATAAATAAATGCTACTTTTTAATAAGACAAACACAGTTCAACACTTTTTTATTATTGTATTTTTTTATTTCCTGTTCATATTAAAAACACCTGAACAGCTCATCACAAGAATATGGAAACGTAATCATCAGAAACGAGCTTAAAAGGCGAGCCAGTCTGTTACAAGTCAGTCTGGATTGGAAATCAAACAAGGTTTATTAGCATGGAAGAAAATCCATCGACGAATTCTATCCATGAATATGCACTTAATTCAGTGATGCTTGAACGTATTTGCTCCCGAGTTAAAAACTAAATCTAAAACCCAAAAGCACTTCACTAAACGTCCCTCTTTGTTTGCTGGTGTCTTAATAGTAATATGTGAAGTCGGATTAATCAGCGCATTTGAACATGTACCTCTTATTTACAACAACAGTAGCAAAGATGCAATTAACTCACATTTAGTACATACATCGAAAAATATGCTTCATTTTCCCTTTGGTCATATTACATGAAAAATAAAACACAAAGATGCTCAGGGGTCATCCTTATGTACATAAACCTAGCGATTCCTTTTCTTTCTTTCCTTCATTATTTATTTATGCTTAAAATAGAGGACATTTATTTAAAAATGAGGTTTTCTTCACAGACCAGCGTTATGTTAAAGCGAGAGCACTGAACAGAGTTAAACACTCATCACACTATAGCAGAGCTCGAACATTTCTGTACAGCTTCCAGTGAGTACAATCCTGCATACATCAGGACATCAGTTTTCAAAAAATAACACATTTTTGTTGGTTTTTTTTCCTCCAAGTCCTTAGCACACAATACAGTGCAAAATGAATTACGGGGAAAAAAAATAAATACATCATGTTATCAAGTAAATTTGCACAAATGCAACAACAACAGAAAAAATCTCCTGAAATCGATCCATTTTCAATAAGAGTGAATCAGAAATTCACCTTTGGCTTCACAGTGAATGCAAAACGGTTAACGAGGACATTTTCTGTCTCTATAACGTACGCGTCAGCTGAAAGTGTGAGCGACGCGACTTTACGTCTCTGCGATGACTGTCGTAGGCTGTAATTTACACAACGGACATTCAAAGGAAAATGTACAAAGTGCTCCGTTCATCAGATAAAACAGGAAATTCAGGACGCTTCACTGAGGCACCGATCTGTGCAAAACATTTTCATGCCATTTACATTCACGAAACATTTGACGCCTTATTCGTACCGTCCCCCTGGTCAGGGATGGTTCGGATCGGTTTGACAACCGACCTCAAACCGGTTTTTCAATAAATGTCTCCCGTAAAAGGTGCATTTGTACGCCGGGAATTGTAAATATACGTTCAGGTGCCTTAAAAACATTTCAATCGATCGATAAAATATAGGACTTACCACAGGCTTGACTATATAGCATGCTCTCAAGGCAGGTTCAACATATTAATAAAGGTTAGATCGGATTTTACAAAAAAAAAAAAAGAATTATATCAGCGTTTCAGCTGAAAAACAAATCAGTCATAAAAACCACATGATACAAAGGAACCCCAAACAGTCATCGTTTATCAGGGATGATATGTTATCTCATGACATCAACAGCTGTAAAGCGCTAGTTCAGAACAGCATGAACCTTTTTTTTTTGTTGTAAGTCCTTTTAATTCTGTGTTTAAAAAATTCTGACCGTGTTTAATAAACTTTTATTTACTTATTTATTTTTAATCCCATCCTAAAAGAGGGATATTTACCATAACCATTTCTCCAAAACACAAAAGCACTCTATAGCAGCACCACGTCTGAGGCTCTGATCAGGAAGCCTGTAGTCTTCAGGAAGCCTGTACGCTCGCTCCACTACCGCAGAGCACACGGATTAAACAGCACGTCTCTTCTTAAGGCCAGACAGATGGACCCATGGAGAAAGTGGATTAGGAACATCTTCCCTTGGTCAGATGAAAGTCTTTACTTTGTGGTTTTTTTCACGTTTCTGTGACGGAGGTCGCTGTTTCAGCAAAGAGTATCTGTGTTAAAGGACAAGTGCACCTAAAGGATTAAGAAGAAAGAAAAACCAAAGTCTTTGAGTACTTCATTATCATAATCGAGTGTACTGTAAGTAAGGAATAAAACACAAACACAATGGACCGTGCTGTTATGGGAAAATAATCAATGACTGGATGGTGCCGTAACATAACAGTACTTCCCAAAGTGTTTTATTCTTCTTATACTACAGTAATTTGTCAACCTTACAATGTGTTAATTATTAAAAAATGACATCATTCTTATCCAATTATAGTACCATTTAAAGTTCCCACAAAAGAAGTACTTGCATCATGACACCTGTAAACGTTAGTTTTCTCAGCAGCCACTCTTTTTTTCTCTCTCAATTGTTTGATATCCATGAGAGCAGAGTATTTTTGTGAATTTTTTGAACAAAAGATCAAAAGGTTAAACAATAAAGACAATTTTTCACAGCCTTCTTTGCTCGTATTTAACAAGGGTGCCAATATTAGTGGAGGGCACTGTATATAATATTGTGCCGAACTCAACTGGGATTTTTAAAAACTAGTTCGTTTTTGTTTTTTGGGAAGATAATCTTTTTTTTTTTTTTTTTTACCTTGTTGCATCATGCAACAGCCCGAAACTGTGTAAATTTTATGTTCAGAAATGATATTTTCTAAAATATTTGTCTTCAACGTTACATTTTTAGACCTGAATGTTAAAAAATGTTGGATATTAGAAGATATGATTTACTTTAATATATATATATATATATATATATATATATATATATATAAATATTATTATTTCAGATATACTGAAATTTAAGCCTTTTTACTCACGGACAATCCATTTACTTTTTAATACAAGTAATATTTAGACAATCAAAATATTCATATATTCATAGCTCATGCAATTTTCATTTAAAAAAATGGGAGAAAATATCAAAGAATCTGGATGTGTGTATAAATAATTTGTCCATAAAAGGATTAAAAAGAAAGAAAAGGAAAAAAACACAGCTTGTCATGTGATTGAGAAATAGTAAAGTGCAAACTCTCCCGCACTGACACTGGAGACTCCTTCCATCCATCCATCTATATTCTGTACCGCTTATCCTACACAGGGTTGTGGGGACAGGGTGCTAACCCATCACAGGGCACAATCTCACACACTACAAGCTATTTGGAAATGCCAGTGAGACTACCAACACGTGTTTTGGACTGTGGGAGGAAGCTGGAGTACGCAGTGGAAACCCTCGAAGCACAGGGAGAACATGCAAACTTCACACACACACACACACACACACAGGGCGGAGGCAGAATTCGAACCCACAACGCACATTGAATGTAAATGTAAATGAAGTTTGTGTGAATTATGTAAAAGCTGCTTTACGCTTGAACATGCTCCACTACCATTGAAAAAAATAAGTTTACAAAGATATATGTAAAAGAAGACTTCTCTGAGATTCGTGTGATGGAAATGTGTTGTGGTGATAGAAATGTTGCGTGTGGTTTACGTATGTATCAATATATTTGTATAAAATCCTGCTCTTCATCTCACCCTCTCTTCCTCAAAGCTGATGAGTCCTTCATCGTCATCACTCTCCAGTTCCTCAGGCTCCTCACTGACCAGAGCGCTCAGCTCAGTATTGGCCGTTCGGGGCAGCAGGATTCTCAGCAGGCGCTGCAGGGGCGACTCACTGCTTTTCTTCGGGGAGATCTCCTGCTGCTCTAGGTTGTCACTTTGCTTTTTGGCAAAGTTCACAAAGACCTACAAAAACGATAAAATTTACAAAGCGATATTTTAATCCCGATGCTTAAAAGCTCAGGCTTTGTATAAGGGGTGACCAAAATATATCACGGTACTTGAAATTTCTGACACACTATTATAATATGACAATATGTACGTTTTCTAACAAACGGCCATTAAAAAAGTAGTACATTTTTTTTAATGATCATTTTAGTTTTAATGTCTGGAAAAAGAAATGATTTAGCATTGAAAAGGAGAATAAAAATAAGAACTGCGTGCAAAACTGCTTTCAGAGTTCACAATTGTTTTCAAGATAAATAAATATTTTGTACAAAATAATAAAAAATATATAGTACAGTTTTTCTACAGTATAGTAGGAAAAATGTCTCTATTCATATCTAATTACCTATCTATCTTTTCTGTTTTTGTGTATATCTCATACTACTGTAAATAGCTTTAGATCTTCAAACGAAACAGCACAAAACAAAGGCAACCTGAGTAAACATGCAATACAGTTTTATTTAACTGCCCCCTTAAGATTAAAATTTGGTTGTGCCTCCATTAGCAGCAATAACTGCAACCAAACACTTCCGATAACTGGAGATCAGTCTTTCACTTACTTCTAGGACTAGGATTTACTCCTATACTTTGGATCATTGTTCAACTTACAGACCGAAGACCGGCCATTCACCTTTAGGATTTTCTAGTACAGAGCAGAATTCATGTTTCCCTCAATTATTGCAAGTTGCCCAGTTCCTGAAGCGTCAGAGCATCCCCACACCATCACACTACCACCACCACGCTTGACCGTAGGTATGATGTTCTATTTGTGGAGTTCTATGTTTGGTTTACGCCAGATGTCACGGGACACCTGTCTTACAAACAGTTCCACTTTTGACTCCTCAATCCACAGAACATTCTCCCAAAAGGTTTGAGGATCATCAAAGTGCGTGTTCACTACTGTGCTGAGTTTTTCCATTTGGAGATAATGGCTCTCACTGTGGTTCTTTGGCGTCTCAGAGCCTTTGATGTAGCTTTGTAACCCTTCCCAGATTGATGTATTTCAATCACCTTCTTCCTCATCATTTCTGGAATTTCTTTCAGCTTTGACATAGTGTGTTACTCAGTAAGACCTTTTAACCAACTTCATGCTGTTGAAAAAGTTCTATTTAAGTGTTGATTTGATTGAACAGGGTCTGCATTAATCAGGCCTGGTTGTGTCTAGTCCAGCTGAACCCCATTATGAATGCAGTTTCATAGATTTGGGGAATTAATAACTACGGGGGCAAATACATTTTCACACATGCCCGGTTGGTACTAGATAACGTTTTTTGCTTCAATAAATAACATTATCATTTCAAAACGGTATTTACTCAGGTTGCCTTTGTTTTATCTTAGATTTTGTTTTTAGAAAACAAAAGAAAACAGTATACTTTTTCACAGCACTGTATCTCTCTATCAATTCATCACAGAATGATTAAATGTTGGTATTACATTATCCAGGGTGGTCTGGCTGACGGAGTAATCCTCGATACTCAGCACCTCCACCACCTGCTCCATCTTACTGAACACCTGAGCCAGAGAGATATTCTCTGACTTCAGCTGGTACTGGATCTTAGTGTGGTGTCTCTCCTGTGAGGTGAGAGAGCAAAAACCTGTTACAAACCTGTTACTGCAAACTAAACCCATACACACTCACTGGGCACGTATTGACTTTACTCAACATCACAGTAGCACTGCACAGCTGTGAGAAAATCACTGTTATTTTAAATTAGAGATTTTTTTCCTCCTACTTCCACGTACAGATTCAGAAATTATCGGCAACCAGATCTCACAGACCCAGATGCCAAAATTGTGGCCAAGGCTTCCATAGCCAGATATACTGACACACAGGACCATTTCTAGCTAAAAGTGATAGAAGCAGTCACTCCAAGCCACCAGGGGCCCTCACAAGAATGCAATATTTAACTACTTTAATTCAATTAAATTAATTAGAAATTAGAAATAAATGTGTTTATTGTTGTTGTTGTTGTTGTTGTACACACCCATCTGGGCCATTTCTAGCCAATAGTGGTATAAGCAGTTGCTTAGGGCCACCAGGGGGCCCCATAAGAACACAGGATTTAAATAAATACACACACACATAAACAGAATGAAGAGTAGGAATGCCGGATAAAAAAATAAATAAATATCTTAAATAATAGTTTCTTCTTCTTCTTATTATTATTATTCTTAATGCTACTAGGCGGATATAGCTTAGCGCCCCCAAATGTTCAGAAGCGACCCTGCGTATGCATGTATATGTTTGAGAACTCGAAATCTTAAAAGTCTGTTGGTGCTAATAATTCTGTTTTATGTGGTTGTGTACACGATGTACTATAGCATGACTTTAATGCTGAGAAGCGAAAGGGTCCATAAACAGCTCCATAAAACTCCACAAGCACTGCAAATCCTGATTGTGAATCTCCCTCACTTTAGTATTACAGTTGAGCGAAAATAAAAGGAAGGAAATGTAATAAAAAAGGTTTTTCCTCCCACTTTCCTTCTGCAGCCAGTTTACAGCTTGACACGAACGTAACGTAAATAAAGAGCTTTGAACAAACAATCGAAACACGTGTATTAATTAATAGTAACGATATAGTAAACATAATAAAAATGGCAACGAGTAGTATAAAAATAAAAGCCTTGCCTTTAAGATGGCCTCTGGGAAGTTCCTGTTAAAGAAGCGGATCACTTCCTTCACGCTAGCAGTCGTCTTGGTGCGCACTGTGATCATGTAACCGTCCCCAAACCTGTGGATGTGAGATCAAATGCCTCATACTGTACACTCATACTGGAAATAGAAACTAGTGCAATTTAACCAATATTATTTGCTGTGTTTAATAAACTACAGGTGAGTGCAAAAGTTTGCACACCTTTACTTTAAAATGAGATGAACCTCCAAGAGATTTAATGTAAGTTAAGATTTACAAACATTCCTCTATTATTATAAGTGATAAAAATGGACAAAATATAAATATAAACGTGGACTTTGACTGAACTTGTCTTTTTCATATAAAAAGAATGAAGCAGCTGTGGCTCAGGTGGTAGAGCGGGTTGTCCACTAATCGTAGGGTTGGCGGTTCGATTCCCGGCCCACGTGACTCCACATACCGAAGTGTCCTTGAGCAAGACACTGAACCCCAAGTTGCTCGCAATTGAAAGTTAGCACCTTGTATGGCAGCTCTGCTACCATTGGTGTGTGTGTGTGTGAATGGGTGAATGAGAACCAGTGTAAAGCACTTTGGAACCTCTAAGATTAAAAAAAAAAAAAAAAAAGCGCTATATAAGTGCAGACCATTTACCATTTTCAAATTCAAAACAGGTGTCTTATCTGTTCATGGTCCATGGTGCTAGCCAAAAGTGCCAGTTTGAAGCGCCATTATAAAACATAACCACTTCAAATTGTCTTTTTAGCCATGAGGTAATAAACTACTGCTAACTGTTGCTGCCATTCGGTCATGCTAGTTGTTTACACTGACCATATGAAAAGAATTTTATGTAGCTGGACCCTTACAAGTTTTACTTGAATACTCCTACTCTATACCAGGTGTAAATAGGAAACATTATTACATATAGCTGGACTTCTGTTTTGTAAACTCTAAAAAAAAAAAAAAAAAAAAAAAAGTTACGATTTCCCACACAGAATTTAAGGGTGTGCAAACTCAACTGTACCCACCTGTTCTTGAGATGCTGAATGCTGCCCAGACACTTGAACCGCCCATTAACCATGATTCCCAGACGAGTGCACAACGCTTCACACTCCTCCATACTGGAAAAAAAAAAACCCCACCAGTTTGGTCTTAACACTTACAAATCAATCAATCCAATCAATCAATCAATCAATCAATCAATCAGTCAATCGTCACCTGTGTGATGTCAGCACCACCGATCGTCCCGTCTTGATGATGTCAAGGATAAGGTTCCAGAGGAAGCGGCGTGCTTTCGGGTCCATGCCGGTGGTGGGTTCGTCCTATGGGACACAGCAGAGGACATGATCAGGGACAGAGCTCGCCTGTTTCAAAGGTTAAGGATAAGATAACACAGCTGAGGAGCTCCAACCAGGAAAATCAGGGATGGGTATCCGATGAGAGCGATGGCTGTGGACAGCTTGCGTTTGTTTCCTCCGCTGTACGTTCCGGCCGGCTTGTCCGCGTACTTCGAGAGCTGGAGCTTCTCCAAGGCCCATTGCACCACCTGAGGGGTGAGACAGAAGGGGACAGAGAGGAGAAGTGGAATGAAATGAGAAGGGCTTGATTAGGACTGAACCTAAATTGCACTTGAAACAGTTGTTAAAGGAAGTAATTGGTTTTTCAAAGTGGCTGTACGTCTTTTCCCAAGCTGTTTCAACAAATCTACAGATTCGATTTTCGTACTCGTGTGGTTTCTCGTAAGAATCGGTACATCCTTAAATACACGGGTTTAGTACTTATTATTCAATATAATCAATTTAACAATTAAGGATTAACACAATCTTAAGGAATCTTGACTTTCATTAATAGAATAAACAAATGTCAATCAAAAATTGAGTGAAAAAAAAACACAAAAAAACGCTCGAAACACTCCCTTACCCGCTCCTCGTCCTTCCACGGTATACCTCGGAGGCGTGTGTATAGCTCCAGGTGCTCTCGTGCGGTTAGGTCCTCAAACAGAGCATCAAACTGAGGACAGTAACCAATACTCTGCTGCACACGCAAAAGATCCTTCAGTATGCTGTGGAAAGAAAGAGGTTTAACCAGATTATTTCCTGTTATTGAATCACACACAACATGATCTAGGCTTTCTCGAAGATAAACCTTTATTGTAATGAACTTTAATCTGTCATTCAATAGAAGTGTGTGTGTGTGGGTTATGCATGCGCTGATAAGATCTAATGTAAGATAAAATAATTACTTTCTTCTCTGTAACACAAATTTGACAGGCAGTTCGTGTAACCGTGTTAACAAGCTCACTCATGCCTAATGTGTTATTATGTATGATGATAACATTATTCCAAAAAGCCAATAGGTCATAGCAACCTGTGTCGTTCGATAAACGCCTCTCCTCCTGTAGTGCTTTCGTCTCCAGTCAGCATTTTAAAAGTAGTCGTCTTTCCTGCACCATTGACTCCCAGCAGCCCAAAACACTCTCCAGGACGGACACCCAGACACAAGCGGTCCACCGCCAAGATGCGTCCCATCTTACGAGACTTATACACCTAGGAATGGATATTTACACGGATAAGCGTGAAGTAATGGTTGATGATTAGTGTATTTAAGTGAATTACGGCACCACAATGAAGTTCCAGATTCACCTTAGTGAGATTTTCAATCTTCAGCATATCGTTGGCAGCATCTCCTCGGAGCACTCTTCGTCTCTCGCGTGCTACATCGACATCGTCGTCTTCAATTGGCTGACTGTTTACAGGCAATCTCCTGTGCAGAAAATACAAACGCAGCACGATATACACAAAAATCCGCCTAGTTTTATTTGGATTCATTTGAGCATAGTAGTTGCACACGCTCACTGAGGTTTACGTAGGAAGTTGTACTGGCACAGGATGGTGATAAGGAAGCCGACGAATCCCTCGATGGTCATGGCCACCAGTCCACGCGTCACAATGTCCCACTCGAACGGAGATTTCACCTTATCAAACTGACCTGCAGGACATGGATTTGTTCATTAGAGGGCAGCAAAGAACGTCAGAACGTGCCATTTCTGAGCCTGCAGATAGAACCGTAAAAGGACCATACCTATCTTGGCATAGTACTCGTTAATGTATTCGTTGTAGGCCATCTCCATCAGCCCGTGACCCAGGTTATAGTTCGGAAAGATGAGGAAGCATGACTTTAGATAGCTGTTCACCAGCTTCAGATCCTAGGAGTGGATTGAATGATAATATTACTATTCAAAGAAATCAAGTTCACGTCGTTTTCTTTGTTCTTAAAGTTACAGATTTACCTCTGACTGTTACAAAGTGCTGAAACTGGAGACTCCTTACAAAAATGTTAAACAAACAACTCTTTACAGAACTCTTCACCATATAAACAATTAGAAGTTTTTCAGATCTGTGTTTGTGGATCGTCCGCCATACAAGTCCCTGTGTATGTTGTTACTGTAAATATTATAACAGTCCATATCTCGTTGTTCTGGAAAATAACTCATCACCTTTGGACCAATCAGAGATTTGAGAATTCAACAGTGCTGCGATTTAAATACATGTGTATCACATATTTCCTATTTGTTTCAAGTAATGACCTTTAATAGACAGTATAATCTTTTAACTTGTTGAATAGAGCGTTCGACTTTCTTCAGACTAAACAATAAAATAGAATAGAATAGAACAGAAAAACATTTTCTTTGAGGAAAAGAACTCGTTTCTGAATCTGAGGTGTTAAATGCTTCTGGATAGACTCTCCCAGTTCCCAGAAATCCTCTTATCTCTGACATGAAGTGAGCACACTAAAAGACAAACATCATGTTCCTGGTGCGTACCTTGTCATGTTCAAACAGCTGGAGGAGGAAAGTGGCCACGGTGGCCGTGATTCCTATGAAGAGGTTAATAACGATGAGGAAAACATAGGCTGTGCTGGGAACCTCAAACCAGAAAGAGGCTGGATACATGATGGGGGTTATGGACCAGCTGGAGAAAATAAGATCAGGAGAGAAAATACCAATATCACTGATCAAACACGATGAACAAATACTAGCTTTCCGTTCTGAATACTTATAATGAGAAATGAGAACCTAGCTCATACAGTATATATTTTCATTTAAAGATGAATAAATGTTACGTTATCATTCTGGTCCAGTATTATTTGCTCCCTAAAAAGTAACTGATAGAGTAATTATGATATAGTATTGATGTTTTTCAATATAGCAGAACCCACTGAAGCTTCAAAGCTAATTGATAAACTGTATTTATGATATATTTTTAGTCATACAGAGTCTTTTCTTAGTAATGTTTTAACACGTCTGAGAGAAATGTGGATTTTCCCTACCATTTTCTATTTCCCTTCAATCCTATTTCCATATTAAAACTGCTTTTCTATTATCCGTATAAAAGACTTAACAGCTGGGTGCTGAGGTTTTTTTTTTTTCGTAATTAGCTCATCCTCAGCGTTCATATTTTCCAGTTTTGTAGCAAGTGTTATTACAACGTTAACCATGTGACCAGCAAATATACTGGGTGGGGTTTTTTTTCCAGGTCGTAGTGACAGGAGTATCCATACTGGTATGATATTAACAGAGTAACTATTGTATCACAGTAGATTTAAAAAGTCCATCTATTAAGAATTTAAGGGTACAAGACGAAAAGATTTTCGGCTTTGTATGGTCATACAGTATAACAGCAGTACTTGATATCAGTCCTTCCTGGATTTCGAATATGAGTCATGTGAGGTCATCGCAATTTTGAGGGGAAAAAGCTGCAGCAAAATTTTAAAAAATCTCTGCGAAATCCTGTATGGACTCTAATATTAAAGCAGAGCAATGTACTGTCTTATTGATTCGAAGATTTAAAAATACGTATTGCTTGAGTTATGCTTGAATTTTTTTTTTATTTAATTTTTTTTTTTTTTTTACAAATTCAGGTAAGCAGTGACTTCAATTATCTCTATGCAAACAATGATCTAGCTCTTTCTCCATGTTCTCCTCCATCTTGACTCAGATTGAGTGTTATTTCATGCGCTGAGCATACGTACCCATAGAGCAGGAAGAGAGCAACCACTGCTGGGAAATTCTTGGGGGACGTGTACGCAGGCAGGTCAAACACAAACAGAATGAGAACGCAGCATGTAGCTGGGACCAGGTAATTCAGCTAACAGTGGAGAGAGAGAGAGAGAGAGAGAGAGTGCAGAAATGTCATTCACACTCCAGCAGTACACTCAGTTTGAAAAAGGGGATCACATGACTCTACACTTGTCCTCCATCTCACCATGTCCCAAATGTAGTTGGCCAGCCAGTAGATGACAGGGTCACAGCCGCTCACAAACTGCAGGTGCTTAGCCTTGGTGGACTTCTCAGCCACCAGAAAGACCACAAAACTGGCTGGGACAAAGGACATGGCCACGATGATGAAGATGGCAATGACCACATCAGTGCCCTGGAGTCTGGTGTCAAGAAGGAGAAAAGTGTTAGAAACGAGCTGAGGGGGCTCAGAGAGGACAAGAAGAGAGTATGAGAGAAAGTATTAGAAAAGGGCATTGATGAAAAAGGGGTGAAAGAAAGCACTTACAGGTAATCCAGAGAAAGACTGGCACTGGTCCTGTTCATGGGGTGATTAGTCACCGTGATACCTGAATACATGCATACACAAACACCGTGGTAAATAATTCATACAAAACTACGCTTTGAAACTACCTAGTGAAATACTAGCTATTACACTACTGTATCGTGTATTGTATGATCACCCCCAGGGTGAGTTCCTTCTGAATTAGGGACGTGTTCCAGTGAACTCTTTTACCAGCTTAGTACCAATAGCAAACCCGTGACCATAATAGTGACCCCACGTAAGCAGCCTATAAAAGGTCCCCACTGTGTCATGCTTGTTCTCTTTCTCATTCTTGTTTTAGAGAAGATGTGAAGAATGAACACTGAATAGAGCATTGATGCATTGATGCACAAGCTAGAGGATGGTATTTTATTATTTTGCATAGTACAATTCTTATGTCATTGTTACAGTATTTCAGGGCAGGATGGCGAACTTTCTTCTTATGCCAGGCCCTGATGGAGTTGATGGCTATTTATTGACATTCTCTGATGCTGCATTGCCGCAGCAGGAAATGAAGCAAGCAGCAGGCATGGCTGCAAAGTCCAATAAGAAAACAGTAAGCTCCTTTGCTGCGCTGTCACGGCAGAAGTGTTCATTTGTATCTTATGTCCAGAAAAAGATTTGGGGTTTTTTTTCAAAAATGACATTTTTCACACCTCTTTTTTTTTAGTTAGGTAATTACAGTTACATTCATGTTGCACTTTTTCTATAAAAGGGGGAGGGGGGACGACCACAACTCCTCAACCACCACTAGTGTGTAGCATCCACCTGGATGATGCAATGGCAGCCATAGTGCACCAGAATGCCCACCACACACCAGCTATCGGTGGAGAGGAGAGAGTGATGTAGCCAATTCAGGGATGGGGATTATTATGGGGCCATGAAAGACAAGGGCCAATGGGGGAATTTCACCAGGACACTGGGGTTATACTCCTACTCTTTACGAGAAGGATTTTTAATGACCACAGAGAGTCAGGACCTCGGTTTAACGTCTCATCCAAAAGATAGTGCTGTTTTTACAGTATAATGTCCCCGTGATTATCTGGGGCATTAGGACCTACACAAACCACAGGGTGAGCGCCCCCTACTGGCCTCACTAATACCACTTCCAGCAGCAGCCTTAGTTTTCCCCTGGAGGTCTCCCATCCATTTTTGTTTGCACTATTTTATTTATTTTTTTACATATGAATATTTGAGGAATTTATATTATGTATCAAAATACATTTTGATATATTTCTGTCCATTTCTGACTCCGTGATGATACTGTTTTAATCGGTATTTATAGGATGTTATGGTATCACGTTACTGTACAAAAGCTATTGCACCGGATGCTAATGATTTCCTATCAGGAACGTGAAGCTATTTAAGGCCATCACTCCAAAATGGAGTTCTTACCATAAGCTGCAGGGTTGCCCTTGCTAAGGGGCAGGTTAGCACGCAGGATGGCATTGTTCAGCACGTTCAGGTATGTGGGCATGCTGTGGTAGCCTTTATTGTTGTACAGCACCTGCAGAGACAGAAAGAAAGCAGAAACCCTGCTGATCAGACCAACCATGACCTTTAAGAAACCTTTATAAGAAATGCACGCTAGCTCACCTGGGCCGATCTCCGCACTGCTATCTTGCGTGCCATGAGCGATTTCTTTCTCTCAAAGGATGCTGGGACTGATTTCTGGATGTTTCCTACAGTGATGCCTCCATACCTGAGAAAACAGTAAATTAGAATAAGTAGAGTCCGGTTTTGTATAAAAAAAAACGAGAACATAACAGCTCAGGTAAACTGACGTGCTGTGACACAAAAGAAAATGGCACAAGAAAGCTCTATTGTGACTTATTTTGCTCTTCACCTGTGGAGCCTCATGCGGTCGGAAGTGTAGAGAAGGTACTCAGACACGTTGCGACCTGTGATGTCTACCAGAATGTCCCCCGTGACCACTTTCGTGAGGGGCGGTCGTCCGCCGACACCGCTCGGGCACGAGAACCCTGTTCCCTGCATGGAGCAGATGCAGCGCACCGGCTCTCGAATAGACAGCGGCAGTGGAGGAGGAGACGTCACCATCGCTGTAGAATCAACACACACACATACACACACATTACTACAAGCAATAACATCCTCAATACACGCAATTCGGATTTTGATGGAGACAACTACACTCATTTAGCCAAGATAGGTTTGCTTAATGCATACAAAATCCTTTTTATTCATATAATCAGCTGTTAAAAACCTTTCAAAGATCCCATTTGAAAAAAAATTCACCAACAGAGTGACTTTAACTGTATCACTGACTGGTCTGTATCACGGCTTAGGATTCACTGAAATGAGCCTCACCGTGGGCAGTGGTGGGCGGAGCTGCTGTGTAGTTCCACAGAGCATCATCAAAGCGTGGCTCTGGGTAATCGGAGGGTGCGGGCGAGGGTGGAGGTGGGACGAAGTTAGACAGAGGCACCCCCTGGGTGAACGAGTCCAGGCACATGGGATCAAAGTAGCGTGCTGCCAGTGTTTTGGCATTGTTGGCGTAGGGGTTGAGGCTCTGCGCCAACTGGTCAAGTGTACTATTAAAGGGGGTTTTGAGAACACAGGTTGCACCTACACCTGAGGGCAAATGCAGCGTACTGATAATCTTTTGAGGGCCGGCATCCGGGGAGAGCTTGCTCCTGTAACAACAAAGCAGGACAAGTGATCATAAATAAAAATACACCACAAATCAACAAATTAGCACCAGAAGCACTAAGCACATCTCAAATATTTCCTAAAAAAATATATTTCATGTGTTTCAGGGTGGAGTTTTCCTTTAACTAGAACTTTACTGTTAAAAGCTAAATCCTGACGCTGATCAAGAATTTTATGCGCATGCCTCATCCTATAATGATTGGCAGTGGTGTCTGTCAGGCGACTTTAACAACCTGACGTGTTGGAAACGAGAGTAGGAATGTCAAAGTAGCGTCAATCATCTTTACAATAATTTTCCTAAGGGATAATTGGATAAACTTGTTTATGATGCTTGTGTATGGTCCCGAGTCACACCTGTACTGCAGACGCTCCTCGTTGGCAAAGGGGATGAAGTTTCCTCTGGGCTGGGTGTAGTTATGATACTGAGACGGCGACAGAATGAGGGGAGGCAGATCACCTGCAGAGCCAAAACAAAGTTCATGATAGCTTTCCAAATGCACGATTCAACATGTATAAGACGTATAAGAGTGTAACTATCGATCGTGGTAAGTGACACACTCCTTAATATATTCTATCACTTCACAGCAAGCTATCGAATCGAGATTTAAAGAGAACAGACGTGAGGCTTGTTCTGTCGTTTACTGTGTAGGATATTTCCATGAAGATAATGACACAATGTCCATGCTAGTGCATTGTACTTTCACCCAACTCCATCCTGCTTAGTCTTACCTATCTCAGGCACGGAGAGAGCGACAGTCATTGCCACACAAACGAAGAAGGCAGGCAGTAGGATCTGCGAGAACAGGACCTTGGTGTTCCTCTTGGCACAGTGGAACCTCTTGACAATGAGGCCGTGGAATTGGCGAAGTCGCAGCCACCAGCCCTCTAGCTTAAAGCTGCCCTGGCCCTCCAGCACATGCGGCTCAGGGGAGCTTGGCTCCTCTTCGTCTGGACATAAGATTAAAAAAAATGAAGGTCAGATTATACAGATAATTTTAGATTATTCATGAGCTGTTTTTAAACCGATGGAACGTTTCTATCTAAATGGAAACCATGTGTAATGTTTCGGCGAACTAACCAGCAATGTAAATGTTAAATCTAGAATTTCGAAACCCGCAAAAGCACGTAGATGAACGTGATAACTGAGAATTTCTAATATCCAACATGATTAATTTCAACAGGCTACAGCCAACAAGCCCAGGCATGCCTAGCATCGAAGCAGCCGGAGGGAAATAATGTCAGAAACTGAAACCTTTTTACAAATGACTTCTTGTATATAAATGGCAGTGAACCCTGAGCGATGGAAAAACAAAATGAATATCCATGTGGGTTTCCAGAGAGTTCTCTGGTTTCTTCCCACCACCCAAAAACATGCCGATTGGTGGATTGACTACACTGAATTACCCCTAGGTGTAAATGTGTGTGCACAGTGCCATGCAATGGACTGGTTTCCCTTGATGTTTTCTCACCTCCCCCATCCCCCACCCCAGGCTCATTATTTTCCAGGATGAACAAGCACAAAGCTGGCTAGAAAACCGAATAGCTAGTTCACCCACTAAGTGATTAGTGGGTAGATTAAATGAAATCCAGTCATTTAGTGAATTATTGCAGCCACAGCAAACAAACAGTAGAGCTTGTCAATTCCCAAAATCCCAAAACTACAGGGACTCAGTCCTATTAGTTAGACCCTCTGCTACATTAACTCTTGGCACACTGTAAACCAGTGAAAAATTTAACAATAATATTATTATAAGAATATGCCCACCTCTAAGGCTGGTTGAGTCCAAGTCCTGGGGATTATTAAACAGTGGGTAGTATTCACCGTAGAAGTCGGAGTACGGTCCTCCCTCATCACCTCTCACTGAACCCACAGAGGAATTTGAGTGTAGCGAGGCCTGACTGGAGCTCAGCCTTGAACTCATCACCATATTGCTCATCTCCACTTCAGGCCGGGTCACGGCACCGAGCGGAGCTCCATCACACTGCTGCCCTAGCAAAAGGGAGGAAGTCTTCCCCACTGATGCCCCACCTGGGGAGCTCTTCATATCTATCAGAGAAAGGAAGAAAGAGAAAGAGATCAGAAGAGTGAATTACGTGAATGAAGGCAGGACAGATAAACGTACAAACTTCACTGAGAAACAGTATACAAAGAGACACAACGATGTTGTTTGGTTTCCTTCTATATAAAACGTTGCCTGGTCTTTTTCCAATCTTCAGCTGTCGGTTTCGGTGAACCTGTGCCAAATGTAGCCTTAGATTCCTGTTTTCGACTCACAGGAGTGAAACCTGGTGTGGTCATCTGCTATCGTAGCACATCCACCTTAAGGATAGATGTGTTGTGCATTCAGAGATGCTTTTCTGCTCAACACAGTTCTAAAGAGCGATTATTAGAGTTACTCTAGCCTTCCTGGCAGCTCAAACCAGTCTGGTCACTCTCCTTTGACCTCTCTCATCAACAGGACGTTTCCACCTGCAGACCTGCCGCTCACTGGATATTTTTTTGTTTTTTGCACCATTCAGTGTAAACTCTATGGACTGTTTTCAGCAGTTTCTGAAATACTCATACCAGCCAGCATGGTACCCACAACCATGCCATGGTCAGTCACTGAAATCACATTTTTACCCATTTTGATGTTTAACTAAAGCTCTTGACCTGTATGTGCATGGTTTTATATTTTGCACTACTGTCACATGATTGGTCGATCGGATATTTGCACTGCATGTGTATGGGTGTTCCTATTAAAGTGGTTGGTGAGTTCATAGTGTTCATAGTAACATCTTTTCATCCCCTCTCTCACCTGCATCACTGTTCTCAAGTGATAGATCTTCCTCCGACACTTTTAGAAAGACCTCCTCCAGCGTCGTGTCCATCACACCAAAGCTGGTGAGAGCCAGACTGTCCAAACTCTGCTCCAGAGCCTGGCAGGAGGAAACTTACTGTTAATTTGGAGCTGGCTGAGTACTGTTCTGATACCAAACAGTCCAACTTTATAACTAATGGTCTTTAATAGTTCTTTTGGAAATGACTAGTGTGGGTGTGTTTACCTGAAACAGCCTCTCGAAGCAGCCCTTCCTGACAGCCTCGGATGGCAGGATGTAGGACAGCTCCGTGTTGGAGTCGGACACCAGTAGGCAGGAGGCTACATACTGGCGGATAAACTGAGAGACTCTGGTCTCTGAACACAGGGACAGGGATGAGGAAGGGGGCATACTCGACTGATCTGAGAAACAAACAAAGACAAGGGTTTTAAGCTGAACGAAAGAAACGGCCAAGAAGATACATTTACCTGCTAGTTGATTAGAGAAAGCACAAGACTAATCCATGTCTAATACACTCATACTAGCACTACACACATTCTTTGTGACAGCCACATCTGCTTCTGCTTCTTTAAAATAAATTTCAAGGACCCAGTACAGCTTTATTTCATGAATTTTACTTAAATGTGTAAAATAATATTTTGTCTATTTATTAGATCCACAGAGCTTTTTATTCCAGAATTTTCCAACGACAGAACACATTAGGTCCAAGTTGACATGATTTAAATTTGTATTAGGTAAGATTAGTCTTTCTTTTTTTCAAGATTAAGTGTCTAACTGTTAGGTGGGTTCAACATTTGAATGATTTCCACCCATGTTCGTGAAGCTCCGCCCCCACCCACCCCAGGATTTCAGGCAGCCTGTATAGTGACTGATGGGGTATATCCAAACACAAACAAGCCTTCCGTACATTAATTACATTTTCCACTTGCATAAAAGGTTTTTTCAGCGGCTCCATAAACCTTTGTTAAGGCTATGGCTTAACTCATTGGTTTTGTTTTTTTTATCATGTTCTTCATATCTTCCACAAGTAAGGAATAATATAAATCTACTACTGCACCTTTACAGGCTGATTGAATTTTTGGATTCAACTAAATGTGACCAGTTAAACGGGCTAATAACTATACGAACTTGATAATAAATATAACTTTGATAATCATGGGTTGTGATTTCCATTACTGTTCCTAAATTAAAAAAATAATAATCAAAGACAACCTGGCGATGCTTCAGAGACGCTTGGGGTTCTCTGGACCCCTCTATAAGAACCACAGCTACAGTGGTCCATGTTCAATAATGGACAAGATAGAGTATGGGGGTCAGGTTCAATTTCTGCCTGGACCATATTTGTGCTTTTGTGCTTCCTCTAAGGGGTATAAACTATACATTTTTAATGTAATATCAGAAGTGCATTCATTCTATAGTATTAACATAGGCAATGTGAATCGTGGTACGCTAAATAAGTGACATAATATGTATTCTTTCATGACTGCCAGAGAAATCACATCAGCCTCCCACTTTGTAGTTGCCTTGGTGACACACTAGGTGACATGCTACCATAGGATATGCAAATATAACTGATTTGGGGTTTAAGTCGATATTGCTAGGACTACAAGTCATTTCAGTATCTATAACTGTATACCCGGTAGAGGGGGGCTAATCATTTGCATTGTAACAGATACAGCTAGACTCTGAAATTGGATACTTACAATATAGACCTATTTAGTTTAGTAAGTGCATCTGATAAACTGTCACGTAGTGTAGACCATAAGATGAAAAGAAATTCTATAAAAACACTTTAGATGTGTGTCAAAGCATCAGACAGCTGCGGACACACACAGCCCCACACACAATTCTCACCTGCAGGATTGGAGTCACTTTGCTTCTTCACAAGTGTGAGCTTATATCCGTCTCCATACGTGCTCTTGAGGAAGAGAGGTGAGCCGCAGCACTTGAGCTTCCCGTGGGAGATGATGGCAATGCGATCACCCAGAAGGTCAGCCTCGTCCATGTGGTGTGTGGAGAGGAGGATGGTCCGGCCTGCTCACACACACACACTCAGTTAAATAAACCCATTCACACACTCACACTCAGTTAGATTAACCCATAAGTTTTCAGACACTTCATTATGGAGGACTTTTTTTTTCTGTAACATGACAAGCTGCGTTATTTTTCTCATATTAACTTCATGAGAGAGAGGCTGGTGATGAAACGTCTGTTTATAGCTGTTATAATGTAAAGGAAACAGGAACAAGTTGTTTTATAATGAGTCTTTATTGGTCACATATACAGTGAAATTGTTTTCTTCGCATACCCCAGCCTGTCAGGAAGCTGGGGTCAGAGCACAGGGTCAGCCATGATACAGCACCCCTGGAGCAGAGAGGGTTAAGGGCCTTGCTCAAGGGCCCAACAGTGGCAGGGCTTGGCAGCACTGGGGCTTGAACCCCGACCTTCCGCTCAGTAACCCAGAGCCTGTTGTCCTTTAATAAATAATAAAATGCTCCATCTCTTAATTATCGCTTCCACCTGTGCAAAAATACTGCACCTGCCATCAGGAGGATCTCTAAGCAAGCAGAGCGTTTGTGTGTGCATTTCCATCAATTCTAATAACGGTGATAAAGGTAAAGGTGCTGAATGTCAGTGTGAACACCATTGCTAAATACTACGCAGAATTACAGCAGTGTTCATTCTAACCTTGTTTGTATTTGAGGATGAGATCCCATATGGCACGACGGGCGTACGGGTCCACTCCAGCTGTGGGCTCATCCAGAATCACAGCCCGAGAACCGCCCACAAACGCTATAGCCACTGACAGCTTCCTCTTCATGCCTCCTGAAAGCGTCTGCACCAGGCAGTGGCGTTTATTAGACAACTCCAGATCTTCAATCATCCTGCACATGGAAGAAATAAAAAATAATCATAAAATACTGGTGATGCAACACAAATATCAACCAACAGGGAAACTGTCATGATCTCACCCTCCCCACTTTGCATTACGGTTCCTATGGCAACAGCAGCACATGCTCTTGTTTTGTTTCTAGTCTTTTCCTTTCTCCTGTGATTGGTTAATTTCTTTACTGGATTTATCTGTTTCTAGTTACCATTCAGTAGTTTACGAATACCCTCACCGTCCACTTTATTAGGAACAGCTGTACGCCTGCGCATTATCTAATCATCCAATCATGTATCGGTAGCGCAGTGCAGAATTTAAACTGCAACAAATCTCCTGGCTCCGCCCCTTCCACTACGTAACATGAGCTGTGACTAACAAGTACAAAAAGTGTCTTTTTATGTTCATGCAGTTTTCCTACAACATTCGGAGCATTAACAGTACACCACATGTCAACGAATTTCCGATTGTAAATACACACTATTTACACTTAAATGTTTCAAAGCGCGCAATTTTAGACATAGCTAGACATTCCTTTGGTACTCCCGTAAGAAAAAGGAATCAGGAATTCAGGAATCATTACAGATCAATTTGGAATTTGGTCCTATATGTAAATTATTACACGATAACATAGTAACCAATAACATGCTAGCTAGCGTAGCTAATATTAGTAGAAAATTATAATAGTTAGGAAAATGATTGGGGGAGGGCACTCACTTATCCATCTCTTTTCGGATGTCCTCTTCAGCCATGCCCTTCAGGCGTGAGTAAAACCACAGGTGCTCCTCAACAGTCAGCTTATCGAAGAGGACGTTGTGCTGCGGGCACATGCCCAGGTTCTGCCGGATGCGTTCCATCTCTGTACGGATGTCGTGGCCGTATATCGTGGCCGAACCGGAGGTAGGGGGGAACAGTCCCGTAAGTATTGACCTAGAGATCAGACATATAGCAATGACAGTTTGGTGGATCCTCAAGGGTTATTGGTTCAAGCTTCCTGAAAGAATTGTTTTTTAACTGCAGAATTTTTCAAAGAATGATTGAGATTGACCCCAAAATGGACTAAATTGAACCCTATTTTTGGTTCTAGTCTCTGAATTCGTCAGTGTACATTAATGTCTGAATCTTCTTATGGCAATTTCTGTAAACATTAGCTCAGCATTGCCCTGTAGTAGATAATTTGCTGCATCTGCCAAATTATTCATCTACTTTTTTTTGTAGAAAAAAAATAATACAATGGCCGTAGTCCAACATTCCTGTATAAAGCAAACACATGTGATATCATTCTTCTTGTAGAACCGATTAATTATTAAGACTTCCTTCAAGTCCTACGGGTTACAGGTGAGATGTTTACTTTCTATACCATTTTGTAGGTATAGTTCGAAGGATTACACTAGCTAACTAGCTGACTGAATAAATATTTAGGAGATATTTCATGAAACTTTTCTATTTACCTGGTAAACTTTCATCCCATTACATTTTCGAAGACATCTGAAATGTACTCAAAGGAACAGTGAGTTTTAAAATACTTGTGATTTAGACATAGAAAACATTAGCTATTTAAGTTAGCTAGCTAGTCAGAGATTTAATCTAGCGGAGTTGATTTATGCTAGCTGACTAAATTGAATCTTTAGGGGGCATTCATTAAATGTTTCCATTTATCTATTAAATCTTCCTCTCTTTAGACTTCCTAAGAGTGCTATTAAAGCACAATCAATGGCTATTGATGTAGAATCCTTTTTTTTTTCTCTCAATCTTGCGCTCAAACAAAACCAATACAAGTTGTTATCAACATTTCGTCAAGAACTTGCCATTGTGTCATGTTCTAAACTGCTGACACAGTCTCAGCACCCAATGTCCAGATTCTTGTGCCTGTTAGACAAAATCATGATCTATAATGAGCACCTAACTCTAAAAAAAAAAAGGGGGGGGGGGCTGTTTCATTTTCAGTTTCGGAGACTGTCAGCTCATACAGTAGTGACGCAGTTGACTGGATTCATGGCCACGACACACACAGTTAAACACACACGCATTTCTCTCTCTCACATAGTAGTGGTCTTGCCGGCTCCGTTGTGTCCCAGGAAGGAGACAACCTGGTTTTCGTGCAGATTTAAGCTCAGCTTGTTGAGAGCCAGCTTTCTGCCCGTCTTGTAGACTTTGGTGAGCTTGTCTATACACACCACCAGAGGTAAGTGACTGGGTTCCTCTTCTATTCCACGGGTTTCCTCTGGGGGCATCACACAGATGTCAAACTCAGACTCGTGAACAAGATCCAAGTTCTATAATTGTCATTCAGGTGCCATGCTATAATCTGAAAACTGATAAGCTATGAGTAACTATCAGTACCTGAGCGTCTGTGCTCCATGGCACAGGCCTGATCCTCCTCCATCACGCTGAGCCTGGCACTACCGCCCCACGGCCACTCCCAGGTCTCAATCCGTCCACTACCCAGCCAATAGGACTTCTGCAGTGGGAAGTACCAAGGGCGGGGCAGCCCATACATTCCTGTAGAATGAGAAGAGTGAGACAGACCCAGTATATATCTCTGAAGGAACAGAGACCAGCAAGTGGCAATGATATTTATGGAAAATGGGTGGAAACCAGCAAAGTTGGAGGTCTTTGATTCAAGTAGGAGTAACAGTGGAAACTAGAGGTGTGCCTCAGGATTGGGATAAAATAAAAAGCCGCAAGAGCAAAAGGCAGTCAGATATAAAGTTTGGGGGACAAAAAAAAGGTCATGTTCATTTACACGGTAGAATATTTGGGTGTGACGCATCATTAATCCTATGTAACTGCTTTACCTGGTTAACACTGCAACAGTTTAAATGACTAATTTGTTTATGATTTGAGAACCAGAACCAGAAAATATCACAAACAGAAACAATCAAAAATAACTGCGAGAGAAGGAATGGGTTGGGATTTAAAAAATGAAACAAGTGGAAACTAAAAAATATGTAATATCACAGCTACCATATTTATGTATATGCCAGATTGAAATGAAGTTTTAAAATATTTTTAAAATATTGTAAAATGTCTGCTAAAGTTAGCAAGTTTGTAACAGTCTGCTATTAAATAAGCTAGATAATGTTACAATGATTTGGTGTGTGTTACATAAATCTAAAAATACACAGAAGCTTGCTAGTAGTATATAATAATATAATTCTTAAATGTAGATAGCTCACCTCACTATATAAAATAAGTTATTAATTAAGGTATTACATATGTAAGCTGGTGTTACTGCTAGATAGCTAAACACTTTTGCAAGGTTATATTATGGACCTGTTAAACATTGATACTTCCTCAGACAATATATTAACCCAATTCGCTGGCGTGTCCATTCACACCAAACCCCACTTACTTGCAGCAGTTACCACACCCACTTGGAGTTGCCCTGCCCACTCACAGGCTGCCCAACTCTACAGCGGTATTCCTCTCAGAAAAACAACTGTATGCAGATGTAGCAAATAATATTACTTGCTCAATAATAGCAGTTTCATGGTTCACCTGGATGCACGGCCTCTATGTACCAGGTGAGCACGCCGTACACAGTGGCGTCAATGATCAGCATCATCATGGACAACAGGAGGTTAAAATCATCGCCCTCTACCGGTGACTGGTTGATGGTGCGCCACTGGATGCCCACACCTGCCACCTCGTACAAAGCAAAGTACTTTGAGCCGAGGCCAAAAGCAGTGGTGGACATCAGAGACTGCAGGAAGAGAGGAAGTCGCATAAGAGCAGAAGGACAGATGGCAACTCAGATTCAGGTCCAAAGGCATTTCACTGTACAGCACCATGTATGTTAAGGGTGAGCACGTGGCTTGTGGAAGTGTCCTACCGCAATACACTTCTCAAAGGCTGTGATCTTGTCATGGGCCACCTCTTCTCTGATGGCCACATACATATAGGGAACGTAACTCAAGAAATAGATAATTCCGCCACAAGCTGAAGCCAGTTTGGCTTTGGAGTAGATCACTGATACTAGAAAACTAGGAGAGAAAAAAGGGAAAATATCATTCAGATTAACAAACTACTCCTCCATATTCCCATACTTCCTGATGGCATGATGTCAAAAGGAGAATTATTTTGCAAAATCATTTGTGTTTTTTTATTTCGTAGCTTAGTTAAAGAATCTGATTTCTTCTGTTTTTGTGTATTTCTCATACTAAATTGTTTCAGAAATTAAAACAAAATCTAAGATAAAACAAAGGCAACCTGAGTAAACACAAAATCCCATTTTTAAATGATAAGGTTATTTACTGAAGCAAAAAAGTTATCCAGTACCAATTGGGTGTGAAAATGTATTTGCCCCCATAGTTACTAATTCCCCAAATCTATGAAACGGCATTCATAATGGGGTTCAGCTGGACTAGACGCAACCAGGCCTGATTACTGCAAACCCTGTTCAATCAAATCAACACTTAAATAGAACCTTTTAAACAGAATGAAGTTGGTTAAAAGGTCTTACCCTGTAACACACTATGCCAAAGCTGAAAGAAATGATGAGGAAGAAGGTGATTGAAATACATCAGTCTGGGAAGGGTTACAAAGCTGTTTCAAATACTCTGGAACTCCAAAGAACCACAGTGAGAGTCATTATCTCCAAATAGAAAAACTTGGCACAGTAGTGAACCTTCCCAGAAGTGGTCGACCTTCCAAAATTCCTCCAAGAACACAGCAAAGACTCATCCAGGAAGTCACAAATGAAACAAGGACAACATCAAAGGGCCTACAGGCCTCTCTTGCATCAATAAATGTCACTGTTCATGACTCCACTATCAGAAAGACACTGGGCAAAAAATGACATCCATAGAAGAGTGGCGAGGCGAAATCACTGCTAACCCAGAAGAACATTAAGGCTTGTCTGAATTTTGCCAAAACGCACCTTGATGATCCTCAAATCTTTTGGGAGAATGTTCTGTGGGCTGATGAGTCGAAAGTGGAACTGTTTGGAGACAGGTGTCCCGTTACATCTGGAGTAAACCAAACCTACGGTCAAGCATGGTGGTGGTAGTGTGATGGTGTGGGGATGCTTTGCTGCTTCAGGGCCTGGGCAACTTACAAAAATTGAGGGAAACATGAATTCTGCTCTCTACCAGAAAATCCTAAAGGAGAATGGCCGGTCTTCAGTCTGTAAGTTGAACAATGATCCAAAGCATAGGAGTAAATCCTAGTCCTAGAAGTATGTGGAGGACTGATCTCCAGTTATCGGAAGTGTTTGGTTGCAGTTATTGCTGCTAAAGGAGGCAATTATTTTTTCACACTGGTGATAGGTGTTGGATAACTTTTATTGCTACAATAAAAAAATAATAAATAAAAACTGTATTGCGTGTTTACTCAGGTTGCTTTTGTTTTATTTTGTATTTCATTTGAAGATCTTTTGTGTATATCTCATACTATTTAGTATGAGATATACACAAAAACAGAAGAAATCAGGATGGGGCATATACTTTTTCACAGCACTGTAATATTACAATCATTACTGACTCCACCTTTAACTTGAATAAACTGGCCCAGCTTGCAAACTGCCAACGAAAGAAGAAACAATGTCGTTAGCTACAGCATGATACATTACCAGAACATGATGGTGGCGATGGCGTATACAGTGAGGAAGAGCCAGATGATGAAGGGGTCACTGTGGAGGAGCACTCGGCCGTACTTTAATATGGCCGTCAGTGCTGTCACTGATATGGAGAGCTGCACAAAGCCAGTGATGAACCAGGCCACCCAATGCACAGCATTATTTAAGCCCATCATCTTCATCACCTGAGAGGAATCATCATCATCATCATCATAATCAATATATCAATAAATAATCAATATTCAATATTTATCAACAAACATAGGCTGATTTAAAAATACAGTAGTTTACAGCATCTGTAAAGCTGCTTAAACCTCAGTCTCTCTCCAAAATCGCAGTAGCAGTGCTTTTCTCCCACTTAAGCAGTTACACACCTGATTGCAAATCAAGAAATGTAACAACGCTTTGAACAACTGTCTGAATTTGGAGAATTAGCTGGGAATGCAATAGCTTGGTTGGAGCTAAGTCTGGACCCACATGCAAATTACATTCACAGCTTAACAGTGACATTTAAAATGTTATTTTTGATCTAGATAATTATGTACCTAGCTACTTACACTATATTTCCAAAAGTATGTGGACACCTGACAATCCCACCCATATATGCTTGTTGAATATCCCATTCTGGATTTAGTCCTCCTTTGCTCTTATAATAACCTCCAGTCTTCTGGGAAGGCTTTCCTCTAGATTTTGGAGCCTGGCTGTGGGGATTTGCCCATTCAGCTACAAGAGGCCATGCAAGAAGATCTGGGGTGCAGTCGGCGTTCCACTTCATCCCAAAGGTCTTCAGTGGGGTTGAGGTCAGGACTCTGAGCAGGCCACTCAGGTTTTTTCTCTCCCACCGTGGCAGACCATGTCTTCATGGACCTCACTTTGTGCACAGAGGCATTGTCATGCTGTAACAGGTTTTGGCCTCTTAGTTCCAGTGAAAGGAAACTGTAGCCTACTGCTACAGCATCCAAAGACATCCTATTTGTGGCAACAGTTTGGGTAAAACCCAATGTGATGGGATCAGGTGTCCACAAACTTTTGGCCACAGAGCGTATGTAGCTTAGATAGCTAGAGATAACAAATACACCTGACTAGAAAATGTCAGCTAGATAATCATGTCATCTCCATTAAAATATTCTAATAATATTGCAGGTTAAGAGACATTAGAATAATAAGTGACATTATTATCTACCGAGCAATCGCTCAGCATCAATTTTCAAGCAATTCAAATCTCTCAGGTTCCATCAAATCTGAAAGGTCACACCAATGTTCACTCGTCTTCTCTTTTACTCCGTTCAAATCCTTTCTTCTATGGCATTCAAACAGTATCTTTAATAGAGAGCGTGTGGGTGGCCGACCTGAGCGTGCGGAGCAGTATCGGCACAAGAAAATAAAATGAGCACAAGGTACAGTGTACTGCATGCAGGAAAAGGTTTTTCAGAGCGTTGAGCAGGAAGTGAGCGTTCAGAGAAACTTCTGTTCTACAAGCAACAAGACACACACACTTCCTTTTCCCTCACTTGCACTTTTCTCATGAGTCAAAGTCATTCTGAAGACTTTGGAGGTGGGAATAATTCTGAAGTTCCCACCTCTATTAGTCTTAATAACATATTATACGAATGATCTGGCTGTCATAAGAACTTTTCAACCTTTCTACAAACTCTCGCTGCTCACCTCTTTGAGCCGATGCTCCTTCTCGGCCACTATGTGTTGGATCATCATGGCCACCGAATAAACCCAGGAGATTACCATGCACAGAGGCATCATGTGCTCAATCACAAACAGGAAACTGCAAATATGAACACAGCTTAGCAAGCAGTAGAGTTAGCTGGAAATTTTAGGTTACCATAATACCAAATCCATAATTGCGATAACAAGTGTCAGCGCCATCAACACGTTCGACTTCACACTTTCACAGTCCTCGGACACCGTTTTCACCATCAATCCACTCAGAGTTCTCTTAATGATGACTGAAGTGAGAGAAGGCTGAGAAAGATGAAAATGAGGACAGACTCACTCGTCTCTGGTGTAGCAGGGGTAGGGGAACATCTGCACGTAATTTCCAGGCTCCACAACATCATGCCCGACAAACGTGTTAATGATTGCTCTCTCCATCATGTCTGAGAGAACACAACACACTGGACTTATAGACGTTCTTATGGTGAGTTAATCAAACATCCAACAGTACACAAATCTAACATTTATAAATGAGTGTATGACAACCAGGATTGAGGAATAATGGAATACATGTACCGGTGTACATGTACATGTGTTACGTAATCAGGATACAAATAACTGGTAACTGTAATCCGTACAGTTACGTCAAAAAACAATGTAATCAGATTACAGGTACATTTTGTAAAAAAAAAAAAAAATGGGAACAGTATCAGGATTATCTTTTTTTTCCATTTAAAACCAAAGAAATGAATCTTTTGACATAACACAATATAGACAGCTGTATGGTTATCGTTCTGGTTCTCTCTCGCCAGTCGTGACTCACACGAGCGACACATTTATTGATTTTATTAAAACAGATCCAAACCCTGAACGTGTTTTTAAGCTCTAAAATAAGCTCTAAATAAAAGTTTTATTGCTTTTCTCTTGACTTTATTTACACATGTGACCTTGAAATAATCCAAAATGAACCAGATTACTTTACTTTCATATTGTGATACTTGGATTACGTTACTGATGACGTTTTAACAGTAACGGAATACATTTTTAAAGTAAGCTTCCCAACCCTGATGACAGCTTACATTATATGATTAGAAGAAGATTAGTAGAACTAAATACACTCAGAATCAAGGTTTTTCAAGAATTTCGGTATGGGTCTAGCTTTCGATCTTAGAGTTGGTTCTTCATAATCAGGCTGGCATTGGAACATTATCTGAAAGAGGAAATATGCTCTAGGTTTCGATGCTGATCCTTTAAATGTCGCTCCAGAAAAACTAACCACAGAATATTAGACACTACACTGCAAAAACATGACATTTTAGCAAGTGGAAATACGCTGAACATAGTCCGATTTCTGATTATTACAGATTACAGTGAACAAAATATAAGAGTATTAAAACTTTTCCAAGCCATTTGTACTAACTTTAAAACTTAATTAGTCTTGTTCTATAGGCAGATCATTTTGCTAATTTTAAGCATTTATTTCTAGAAGGAAGCAAAATCATCCGTCAACAGTATAAGAAAACTACAAGCTTGAAATGAGTAATAATGTCTAGAAATAGGTTTACCGGTCTTATATCTGGTTTAATGTAATCATATAATAAGAAATACTAGATACATTTGACTATATTTAAGATATTTTCACTTGCTAAGATAAACTTTTTTGCAGTGTATTAAAAAGGGGTCTCTCTAGGAGGAACCCTTAAATCTTTTAGCTACCCAAAAGGGTAAAGCCTTTTCAGGAAGCTCAAAACTCTTGCCTAAGAATCTGTGAGTGTACATTGTTCAGTTCTCTGGAGGTTCACAGTTTTTTGCAACATGGCAAAATGTTGTGGATATCAAAAAAAATTCCCTCTCTCAGTGTGCAGAGCACTGCATTGCACTTGTTTAGTTCTCCAAGCGCTTTCGTTTTGGTAATGTCTCCGCCCCCATCATATCATTGGTTTGTCTGTAATGTTTTAGTAGTACAGTACCGTTTTGTGTTGTTTGCACACGCACTTTATGTATAAATGCGTAGGTCTTATTTAGTTCTGTGTCGTCTCATGTGGTCAGTGTGTTGTTTTACGTAGCACCATGGTCCTGGAGGAACATTGTTTCGTTTCATTGTGTACTGTACCAGCTGTATATGGTTGAAATGCCAATAAAAGTCACTTGACTTGCCTTGATTTCTTATGCTATTGTGTTCACCTGTTTGGTGTTAACCCTTGTTTAGTTTATAATACCCCTGTGTGTTTGTGTTTCCTTGCGAAGTCTTGTCAACTGTATCATGTTTCTTGTATCCAAGCTATTTTTCCTGTGTTTATATTCTATGTTCCTGTATTGCCGTGTAAGATTATGGATATTCCTATGATGACCCCGATTGCCTGTGCTTTAACTCACGCTATGGACTATGACTACGATTCTTGGATTGTTTCCACAGTTTTCGCACCTTTATGTCCTGCCTCTTCCAACCACACGTACCTGTTCATTTTCATAGTCATACTGTTATAAACAACATCAGCAAGTCTGTGGGATATCACTGAAAAACTGGATATGAATCGAAGGATGTTTATGGAAAAGACTGTGGGTTAGAAATATGTCCAGGCCTCGTTTTTAACCACAGCTTGAGTGCAAAAATAAAGAAGCAAACATCACACACCAAAGCACTCGTACGGCTGATCTACATTTTTAAGTGGAAAATTGTGAAACCTGTGTGAGATTATTTCTTTCAAGCCACTACATTGGGTGCAATGATGTAAAAGAGAAGCTCTTGTTGGCTTTTTTATGCTCCTACATAAAATAAAAAAAACGTATGATGCTGTGTTCAAAGCCGCTGAGGCAACACTTTCCAACTGGGGGTTCCAAGCTTAGCTTAACCATGTAAGCAGTTTACCAGGACACACTCCGTTCTGAATAAAACAAAAAAAATAATTATTTCTATCTCCATGGCAGACCGCTCCTCCATGGGTCTTACATGAGCAGATGATTTATTGCTCTGCTTGTGGTTTTGTACAGTCCTTTGCTTCAGTACAAATTGCAGAAACAATGTGAAATGTCTGCAAAAAAATAAAAAATTCATTCCTTTGCCAGTAAAATCACCAAGCTCGCAATGTCTTCATCAGCAACAAAAAGCACAAGTTAGAAATTTAGAAAATACATTTGCTTGAGATGTCAGTTGCATGATGTGGTTAAAGCTATTCAGTGTACCGTATCATAGTTTAAAGGGCTCATATCTCTACCTTGGATCCAAACAAAGCCGTAGAGGAAGTAGAATTTGCCGCCGGTGTTGGGTCCCGGGCGCCAGTAAGCACGTCGGATCTCATTGGTTTTCTCAGTGAAGCTGGAGTTCTGCCTGATCTTATACTGTACATGAGGAGGCAGGGAGCCGTCCTTATTGGTCTGGAAAATAACACCTATACGGAGAGCACATGTAGTCACTACAGCATGCTATTACGCTCACACTAACGCAGCTAACAATACAGACTCGGGAAGAGCAGAAGAATGAATTTGTATAAGAAAAGCCTTTCACTTACTGGCAAATACGGAGATATTATCATGGTAGGCCTGGTTCAGGGTGTAGTTTACGATGCTCTCCTCATCCGGGAAGCCTTTGAATATGTCCACACTCACCTAAAACATACACGATAAACTATTTTCTAATATAAAGAAGTGATCCTGTCCCATGAAAACCGCTAAGAAATATAAATGGATAAAACATTCAAGACTGAAGAGATGCTCTAGGTTATGTAAGGACTAAAACATGACAGTGTGTGCTGTAATAGGAAAATAATCAATCATGGGGTGATGTGATGCGACTTGATTGATTATTCGGATTACTGAATGTTTTATTCCTCTTATACCCAAATACTGTTTTATTTGTTAAGGAATGACACCATTTTTTAATGTTGTAGAACGTCTGATAAACAAATTGGGGCCTAGACGGCATAAAAGTAAAATGAGAAGCTTGAACAAGACCTTTGACATGAACTGGATCCAGCCGCAGGCGGCATTGTCAATGGTGTCGAGCTGCTCCAGCAGCGTGCTGATGTTTGGCAGGGTGAAATTCTCCTGCATCAGACTTTCTAACAGCTCACTGTCCGAGGCGTTGATCAGCTCCGGGTGCCTCCGCAGGTCAGAGGTCAACTACGCAGACAAAACACACATAATTATTTTTACACAGTGACGTTCTAAAACTATAGATGGCTTTACTTTATAGATTCCTTTCAGTTAAACAAAGATATATAACACTGACAACCTCCAAGCCTTAGCCCTAGCCCATTTTCTATTGACTAAGGTGCTAGTTCTGGAACCGGCTAACCCTGATACTGCTTTCCTCATTTTAATAAGGAAAAATTTGTTCAGTTCCAGCATCAAAATGCTGCTTGTCTGAAACCCAGATTCAAAGGCAATGACAAAAAATCTGCATTCAAACAATACTTGATAAATCACTGCATTCAAAACATGGCTTGAAAATGATTCTTTGAAAAAAAGAAAGGCAAAATTAATTTTGCACCAATTATATCAAATGTTCTGAGATAAAGATGACTAATTAACTGACTTTGGATGGTAAGATATGTTCCCAAAGAGAGAATTACAGCTTGTAAAATCCTCCACGGTCATTATTTTTATGCCGTTCTTTTGTTAACGCCCACATCTCATTATGTAATGGTTCAGCTCATAAAAACTGTGGAACTTGTGCTTCTTAAATAGGTTTGCTCATTCCACAGGGTATCCCTAGCCAAGATCGATTAAATAGCAGTGAACAGTTTTGTATTTGCATTTGGAAAATGGCCTAATTTTGATTAGCAAATACTTTCATTTTGCCAACTGTGTAAATGCCACTATTGTGGTGCTTTAGGATGCTGCATTTGTTGATGGTGTGTTACCTGTTGCAGCCATGCCAGGTGATTGTGCAGTTTGCCCTCCTCCAGGAAAGGTCTGAGCTCAGCTGAAATGTTGAGCCATACTTTGGCATAATGAGTCACGTTGCCCACAAACGCAAAAGTCTCATTGGCCTAGAGAACAAGAGTCGCATACCTCAATCATTACAATGTCCATCCCTGCTAGAAACATGCTAAATAAATGCCGTTAGCAAAAGGGCAGGATGCATACATCCATCCTCAAGACTGTGAGATGTACTTGCCTTCTGAATGACCTTATCGACCTGTGAGCCAATGGGAGAGTAGAGGATCTTGGGATTTGTAGTCATCAAATGGACAAGAAGCCCTAAATTCCGCTGCTCTTTGCTGGTAAAGCCAAGCGAACTCATGTTACCTTGCTTCAACGCTTCTGGCTCAATAATCCTGGTGAAAAAGTGTGGGTTTAGTCAACTCAGAATGGGCTCTGCAAGTAAAGACGATTGGATGTTCACACTAACACAAACACACCTGTTATTTCCACACAGAATGGGCTGCAGCCCAGCCCATAGCTGCACAAAAGCAGAGAACTGCGAGTGAGGATTATCTGCCTGAGTGTCCTTCCCCTCAGCAGGGTTTTCAGTGGTGTTGGTACCCCAGGTGGTGGTGTTAGAGCTCCAGGTAGCATTGTTAGCAGGAAAAGAATTCTGGTGCCCTGCACATGCCCCTTTGGGCAGCAACTTGGCCAGGCCTGACAACAGATCCACATCTTTGAGCAACTTCTCTACCTCAGCCAGGTCCTTCAGCAGAGCACCAAGGTGGGACTGAAATGGCTGGGCTGAAGCATTGGTCTGTTCCAACTTTAACTGTTGGGATGGAAGGACAGAGAATGAAAATGTTAATACAGGGAGTTAGAGGCATAAAATTTGAGACAAGAAATGATGAATGAATGGCTACATGGATGGGTAAATGGATGACAAATGAATGGATGGATGAATGGAAGAAGGATGAATGGATAGGTGGATGGATGGATGGAATGGTAAGTAGAAGGGTTGATTGATGGATGGATGGATTAATGGATGGATGGAAGGATGAATGGAAGAAGGATGGATGGATTAATTGAAGCATGAATGGGTAAATACTGTAAGTAGATGTAAAGATGGAATCATAAGGGGATGGGTGGGTCAATGGATGAATGAGTAGACAAATAGATTGATGGATGGTTAAGTGGGTGAATGGATGCATGTATGGATGGATGAATGAATGGACTGATGAATGGACAGATGGATTAATGGATGATGAGGAGACAGTTGTACTGTATAGGTGGGATCATAGATGGATGGCTGGGTAGATGGGTGATGAATACACACTGTATATGGATTAGTTGATAAATGGGTAATATGGCTGTGTAAGTATGGATAGATTAATTTTTGGGTGGATGTGTTAACAGATGGATGGAGATACTGACATATAAGTAAACTGATAGATTAATAAGATTAATGGATGGATGGACCAAAGAAAAGACAAGCCATCTTAATTGCCACTGGAGCTGTGTTCATTACTCTTTGTACCTTCTCAATGATTCTCTGAGTGTCAATCTGATCCTTCAGTTCCTGGCTGATCTGTGCAAAACGCTCCGCCTTCTGCCCCGCCTCTCCTCCACACATGGTCACCTGATAGGCTCGTAACAGTGACTGCTGCTTCTCAGGGACTGATAGGATCGTGCTGAGCTCACTGTCCCTCCCCTCCCCACATGTAAGTGCCTCCAGCACTCCACCGATCAGCAGAACTCCCTGAGAAATGGATTGATGTCAGACTGTTGTCATGAACAGATCTAGTTGTAAAGTGGTGCTTGAAAGTTTGTGAACCCTTTAGAATTTTCTACATTTCTGCATAAATATGATCTAAAACATCATCAGATTTTCACATAAGTCCTAAAAGTAGGCAAAGAGAACCAAATTAAACAAATGAGACAAAAATATTATACTTGATCATTTTTTTATTAAGGAAAATGATCCAATATTACATATCTGTGAGTGGCAAAAGTATGTGAACCTCTAGGATTTGCAGTTAATTTGAAGGTGAAATCAGAATCAGGTGTTTTCAATCAATGGGATGACAATCAGGTGTGAATGAGCGACCTGTTTTATTTGAAGAACAAGGATCTATCAGAGTCTGATCTTCACAACACATGTTTGTGGAAGTGTATCATGGTATGAAAAAAGGAGAATTCTGAGGACCTCAGAAAAAGTTATTGAAGCTCATCAGGCTGGAAAAGTTTACAAAACCATCTCAAAAGAGTTTGGTCTCCACCAATCCACAGTCAGACAGATTGTGTAGACATGGAGGTAATTCAAGACCATCGTTACCCTCCCCAGGAGGGGGACTCAAATGTTTCGCTATTGAAAATTCTGACTGGCTGGTAAATTTGGAAAACAACCAACCACGGTGGCTGGTCAGGTACAAATCCAAATTGTAGACAACTAGCATGAAACACCTCCAACACTACAATCCAATACAGGAACCTGCTTCACAATTTGGACGACATGTACATCTTTAGTTTAGCCTTGGCCATCAGCATCTATAGAGCACCTTGTACATAAATAAGAGCGTAAATTTAGTACTACACAAGCCAGGTGCATGACTGACCTCCATCTCCTGCAGTAACCGTGGATCAAATTTGTCTGCCTCCCCTCCTCCTCCTCCAGCGATGCCCAGGGCCTGGGAGAGGAGCTGGAGAAGAGCGTGCTGATCAGCTGCTCTAGTAGGGTCTCTCAGTGCTTTGTGCAGCAAACCCCCTTCCAGACTCCTCCAGCCTCCCAACAGCTGCTCCTGGAGTCACACAGGATGCTTTAGTGACATTGCAAGGTTTCCTGGAGTAGATTTTTTCAATTGTGGGGGGTGCGGGCTGGGGGGTTATATTCAGTTCTTGCTACCTAACCATACCAACCATCCAGGGGGTCATTTCTGGGTAAGTATACCTCTGATTCATTTGCATCTGTATTCATGAGGCATTTCCTGCACCAAGGGAATGTGCCAGACCAGTGATTATGTGTGTGTGTATGTGTGTGTGTGTGTGTGTGTGTGTGTCACAACATACCTCTAGTTGTAAGACTTTCTCTCCAGGGCTGCGAGCACCACGGTGACCTTCGGGCCAGCCTCCACTTCCTGCACTTGCTTTGGGATATGTGCCAAAAATGAGGTTATACACCTGCATCAAACCCACACACACACACACACACACACACACAATGTGACTCCACGTTGTCAATAATATCAGCCTCCTCTTATTGGATTCAGAAAATTATTGGCACTCTTGGTAAAAATGGTTAAAGCTAAATTTCTGGGCGGGGAAGAGATGGAAATCTAACATTTAATTGAAGTATATTTATTCTAAGACGAGGGTATTCAAAGACACACATAAAAAGGGGCCAGTTTGAGCTGGTATCCATTATTTAATTCCAATTCCAGTATACCATAGTAGACATATTATGACTCTTTAAATATGACCTGCCCTTGGGTATTTTGACAAGGTCTAATCTGGCCCCTTTCTAAAAAAAAAATAAGAGACCCCCATCAAAACTCTTAAGCAGTCATCCATGATTGGGGTATAAATATTAGTCGACACAGAAGATGGTAACATTTCAGGGTCACCAAGTTTCCAAAGCAATTAGACCCCAAATCCATACCAACAGATTATTTGGAAGGTGAATTAAAATGCGGATTAAAGAAAGTCTTTTCTTTAATCAGAAACGTGTAATCACCTTCCTGATAGATGCTACTATAACTTGACTGAAATGTGGTTCTATGGTTAGATGAGACAAAACATAGACCAACAAAACATTCAAGGTGGGTTTGTCATACATAAAGGGAATATTCATATAAAAAAGAACCTAATCCCTACTGTTATGTATAGTGGAGGAACATATGTCTGATGTTCTCGGGCTGTTTTTTCCTCCAAAAGCTCTGGGAACGCTGCTAGGATACGAGGCACCATGGACTCCACGGAGATTTGCTATGGAAATCTGACTGCCTCTGCCAAGACATCACAACCAGCTCATGGTTGGATCTTCTAGTTGGACAACGATTCCAAACATATGTCCAGATACGCATAAAAAAATGGTTCAATGGTTCAGTGACCACAGAATCAAGCTTCTGACATGGCCGTTCCAGTCTTCTGACCTGAACCCCATTGGAAAACTAAGGGCTGAGCTGAAGAAGAGAATCTACAAGAGAAGTCTGAGAACCCTGGAGGATGTGGTGGGATTCTGCATTGAGGAGCGATCCCAGATTCCTTGCTCTGTGATCTCATTGAGCATTACAGAAGGAAGGTTACATAAAGTACAAAATCTTTAACAAGGGTGCCAATAATTTTGAAAATTCTTTTTAACAGGTAAACCTACTATACATATGCACTCTTTAGGTGTACCAGTGCATCTACCATAGGTATCTACTGTATAATGCTTTGCATTATAGGAAAGTCATGCATTGGGTGGCATTTTAAATGGAATTCTAGATGACTTGCCAAAAAGTGGCCCAAATTACCACCTTGAGCCTATAAATATATATGAATACTGCAAGCCAAAAGGTTTCACATTCTACAGCAGGGGGGGAAAAAACTGTAGGTTAAATTTACTGCCTCCAGGTTATTTTTATGTAGGTTTGAGTGTGGAGGAGTTGCTTGAATTGTGCTGATGTTACAGCATAGGTACTCCTGACATTCCCAGTATAGCAGCAAGTTAACAGCCTGGCACTTAACAGGCAAAGAGCTGAAGTTCACTACATTAGTCTGTGCCATTAGCACGCTCCCGTTCTGCTGTCAAAAACACAATAGGTAACGCAAACTAGAGGCTGTGACTTCTCTTAAAGAGAGTAGGTGAGATGCGGATGCTGTGTCCGGGGAGCGTTAAAGAGGATTGTGTTGAATTTGAAGAAGGGACGAGTTCCAAACCTCTTTAAGGTTGACGGGGGACGAGAGAAGCAGGCCGGCCGTGTCATTGGACAGAGAGAGATTTCGGATAAGGAACTGCTGGAAGTGAGTCGGATTCCTTATGACGCTGCCTAAAGTGAAGCCTGGAATCGGAGACAGAAGAGTGTCACATAGACTGTACAACTCAAGCATAATTTAATACTCATATGATATTGTGTCATGCTTGTGCTTTAAAGTGCACCTATTATGGTTTTTCACATATTACCTTTCATGCAGTGTGTTCTAGAGCTGTTTGTGAATGTAAAAACGTTTCAAAAATCAAAGCACACGACAAACGGAGTTATCGACGCCCATAAGAAGGAACCGATTCTGAACAGCTGAAACGAGTCGTTAGTGATTCCAGACTTTACTTCCTGTACTAAACCTACGTAGGTTTGTAACAAAAAAATACCCCGCCTCTGGTCTTCATCGGCTGCTCGCAAACAGACGGAGCTGAAACTCGTTATGTTAATTTCCTTTTTAAAACCCGCTGACAGCGGTAGACCAATCACAACAGACTGGGACATCTGACCAATCAGAGCAGAGTATGCTCTCTGAAAGGAGGAGTTTAGACTGAATCCTTTAGAACGGATCATTGAACGAGTCATTTGTGACACTGGGGAAAAAAGGTAATGCTGCAATTTAAATTATGAGCACGTTAAAGTGTTTTTTGACCTTGGATGCACGTAAATCTATTGTATGAGACCTCTAAAACAAAATTAGGCACGTTTCAAAACCATAATAGGTGCGCTTTAAGAAATCACGCCCTAACTATGGGTGCATTTAAACACTTGCTTTGACAGTCACTATGCTAATGTAGTTGTCGTTCTTGTTCTGTTGGTTTGGGTTTAGGTCACATTTAGTTTTTGAATGTGGAGTGGAAGAATGTTTGTGGGTACGAGAATGTGCTTGTGTGTGTATATCTCCAGACCGTGGGTGGTGTTGAAGCCGTTCTCTAAGGGACTCTGGGCTGAGCTGAGACTCTCCAGGTGCTGCTGTAGTGACTCCAGCTCCTCCCCGAGAGTCGGCCCCTCTGACGTGAACAAGTGATTCTGCTCCACCACCTCCCCGATCCGCTCCAACAACTGAGTCACGCTAAAAGGAGATTTAAACAAACAAGGCGCTGATGGAAGATATCCAGGACGTGAAAGAAAAGACCAGAGAGTGTGCAAGAGTGAAAAAAAAACCCTAAGGAAATGACACGGTTAGTTAGAGATCCGTTATAAGCCAATACATCATTACATTTCAGAGCTGAAATCATAGTGCGAGGTTCATTACGCAGGCTCAGTGCTTATACACACACGATTACAGGTGCTAATGAGGACGGCTGTCAGGTGTTACAGACACAGTGGGAGTCTTCAGAAGTGGGAGAGAGAGATACAGAGTTAGAGCATTAAGTCTTTGACTCACGTGGAGTTTTTGTACTGCAGGAAGCCGAACTCGTCTCGCTGGCCATCCGGACACAAGGACTGCATGATGGGAATGATGCCCGCCGAGGTCAGGGGGGCAGCGCTGTAGAAAGCTGATCACGCCGTGCCGAAAAGAGGGTAACAGGAACGCCAGGGAATGGATGAGGATGGTGAAAGCAGGTCCAGTGGAAATGGTTATTAGAAGGGGTTAATTAATCAAGTGAATGTTGGAAAGGACAAGGAAAGAGTATGGGTAGGTTAGAGAGAAGGCAATGCAAATAAGCATGGAGAGGCAGAGAGATGTAGAGGGGGGGAAATGGTGTTAGGAAGGAGACGAGCGAGGAAAAATGGGTGTAATGGGCGGAGGGGGTAAGAAATAAAATCAAACCAAACCAAACCAAACCAAAGCAAAGAGAATCACAACAAGAGAAAGAGAGAGGGAACGGTCACAGCTCAGAAAAAGAGTCAGGAGGTCAGGGATGGTTTCAGATGTCAGGTCAGACTGTATTAGGTAAACTTGCTATAAAGGCCCTTTTACTAACTGACACACACACCCAAATGAGCCGTCTTTCACTGGAACACAGAAATACTCGCCTTTTTAGGTTTCTCACACACCACACCCTACATATTGACAGATCTATAAAAAGCTCCAGTATATACCGAGTTGTCCGTTTACGTATCCACATACTCTGGCGGTTCTTTGAAGTAAATCTATCATATAGGTCACTCTGTATGTGCACAATTACTGTTTCCCTGCTGTTTTCCATCATGATTAAACTACCAAGCAGATTATTATTGGATTATTAGCCTGTGTAAATGTATCTACAACTTTGTTACAGCTACAACATTGAGCTGATCCACTGTTACCACCATCACACACACACCCACACACCCACACTACCATGGCAGTATAACCGCTATGCTGATAAAGACCCATCACTTTACATTGATAGATAGGGTAGAGGGGGCTGACGAATAGGATATATCGATTCTATCGAAGTAAGGAACAAAGCATGATGAAGAGTGCTGTACGTTGGGGATAATCCATGACTAGGTGTGTAGTACACAATTTTAATGCACAGCATGGAGGCAATATAAGCACCCGATGCAAAGCCTCCACAGAGTGCACTAAAATCGTGTAATGCACAACTAGCCATGGATTATCCCACTTATACCATGGTCACTTGCCAGCAATGACTAGTTAAAGCTGTCACTGATGTTTGCCGTGCAAAATCTGACTGAAAGGACAAAAATAACGGTTCATTTTTGTTAGATATTTTACATACGGGTCCTCAGATCTAGAATTCTGCCCGCTCATCATACACAGAGATGAAGTAGTGCGATAAGATTACATTTATTTGAATTAATAATAATAAATAGTTATTAGAGATAGAGAGAGAGAGAGAGAGCGAGAGAGAGAGAGAGAGAGAGTGTGTGTGTGAATTACCTGCGTCTGTGCCGCATCTCTATTAATACCGAAGCCGTGAGTTTAACTCCTGTATGCAACTGTAACTGTATGTTACTATGGTTACAACTGTTAAACTGACTGGAACTACCCATGCATTCAACAGTTTGAAAGCACATCTTCCAGCCAATCAGAATTGAGAATTCAGACAGACCATGGTATAAATGGAAAATAATCAACGACGTGGTGGTGGAGCGATGCCACCTGACATGAAGCCCAGTTACTATTACCACCCCAAATAATGTTTATGTAATATAATAATGTTTTTACATTACACATCCTTACATCATTTTGTTACCACACTGATAAGAGGATTACGCCACCAGCTTCTCTTTTTCCTCTCTTGAATTTAATAAGACAATAATTGGGGCTTGTAAAACCACAAAGCCCCATGTCCTAAAAGCGAGTTGGGAAACTGGAGACTGCTTCCAGAAATGCTACATAAACTCACATCTCCTCACAGAAAACTTCACCATATCAACAATCACACATTTGTAATCAGTTTATATGGATAATACACAAATCCCTGAGTAATCCGACACTGTAGAAACGATAGGCCTGTGGTTTAAAGCCAGTAATTTTGTGCCTACAAAGTGACCTATATGGTGAAATGATGAAATGGCTACTGTAATGTAAAGTGTGTGTAACCTACTAAAGTACCAGCTTTGTACATAACTCAAATCTCAACTTATACCATTCAGGAGAACAAATTAAGACGCATCACTTCAACGTAAAAGTTCTAGGAATTCAATTATCCAGAATCGACCGCACCCATTTAGAAGAAGGATTTACGGATAAAGCAATCCCATGCCCTAAGCTGATCCCGTAATCACCAAACTGGGCTTATAACTGGTCTGATGATTTAATGATCCTTCACATAATGAATGGCGCTGGGAAATGTGAGCTTTCATTACAACGTCGTGATGATTTCACATTCTGCCCAAGCTGCTGGTCATCTTGGCATCTCCCTCAGGATGTCCACGTAAGACTGTTGGCACAGACAGCGGCGTACGGAAAGTTCGACATAATCTGCTGACTCTCCTTTTCATAAGTGTGTGGATACTGCAGCAGACAGCCTGCGGAGCTGGCATCTACTCCCGCTCGTTCTCTCTCTTCTCCTTCCTCTCTCGGCTAATAACTCGCCTCCTTCCGGCGTGCTGGGATTAGATGGCGTACGCTCGCTGTCAGCACCTGCCCATGCAGTAAAATCTCTCTGTTTACACAAGTGGGTGTCATATTTCTCCTGTTCCAGTGATGGCTGGTCTAGTGAGACACGCTGGCTGTCGCACAGTTCGGGCCTAATACACTGCTGTCTGACATCTGCTTCCTCTGTGACCGAGGATTAACACAGCAAACACGGTCAGAGGAAAAGCCTGGTCACCGGATAATTCCATTAAACAGGTTAAACAGTAGTGTGTGTGAGAAGCGATTACGATTTAAGATTTAAAGGACTAGTTTGGCCGAAGAAAATTCAATGTAAACAATTTCCCACTTACCTCAGGGTTTGACACGGGTTGCTTTTAAAAATTTTGCAGTGACGCTTAAAGACTAAGGCAATAATACACGTCTTTGGGGTAAATGGAAAACTTTGAACATTTGATTTTTCTACCAAACTTTTCCTTTAATATATTATCTTGATATAAGTAGTAATGTTGGAAATAAGTAACACTGCTGACATGTTAGTGTACACAAAGACGTTTGAGGACATTAACCTCCTTTTTAAATCGTTCACTCGTTCAATAACCCATACATTCATGAGTACAGTGTGTGTGAACTGTAGTGAGTGTGTGCTCTGTTTCCAGTTCTGTAATGTGGTCCTTGCTTTCATTAACTTCACACTGATATAAAAAACAGGATCTGCAGCACAGTCCACACGAGTAAGCGTCCCCCCGCACGCACACACACACACACACACACACACACACACACACACACACAAAGAGACGTGCACTGCTACACACATTAGAGCCCACACCATGACACACGCGGAATTAGGAAACGGAGAGGCTAGATGCAGCACAGATGGCATGGCACACACAAATTTCATCAAATCAGACACACTGAATATAAAAACAATGCTTAGACTTACACACTGGTCCAGCATGCAGTGAACATGTACCATGGGAAAAAAAGAAAGAAGAATACACAGGAGAGAGAGAGAGAGAGAGAGAGAGACAGAGGAAAGGACAGATGATAGAAAGGAACAAAAAAAATACAAGAAAAGACAAAAAGATGGTGTTTGACTTTAATCAGCATTGGAAACAAAAAGGACACTATGGTGACGGAGATTAATGAGGACGCTCTCCGAGAAAGAACACAACTAACCACTGTGCCAGAAGCCCAAAACGTCTTTGCAATCGACGGTGGATTTGCAAAGTTGCCCGATAATACTGCGTGGCCACGTACAAAAACACCATAACATTATTATCTATTATCCATCAGTGGCGAAATTCATCTCATTCATCACACAATCGGAGATGAGCGCGCGCCAGTCTCTTCTATTAACTCACAGCACCAGCACTGCTTTGACTGCTGTAATAGGAATATTGGGAGTGTTGGACACCATGGTAATGTTTTTCTCACCAATTAGTTGCCCTTTGACCTCAGAACTTCTGCTAGTTAAGTGGGAAAAGGAATTGTTTAGAGAAAAAATGGACAACAAGCCATGTTTGATGCTTCGTTGTTGTTGTTTTTTAGCTTTGCCCTGGGACGATATCTTTCCTGATCAACATTATGTGAGGTAAGTGGAAAAATGTGTAAATGTGTAACTATTTCTACAGTATTTACCGAGTTTGCTCCATTTTTCTCTCCCCATTTTTTTCTCCCTGTCCCTCGCCCTCTATCTTACCTTCTTTGACAGGAATGGCTGGCTTTTTCTGCCTCAGACCCAGCAAGATGAAGAAAAGGACCAGAGGAATGAAGATCTCAAATGCCAGCACCCACTGTGAACACACACACACACACACACATACACACACAGAGAGAGATCAAGACAGTGAATATGGCTTGTCAAGATGCTTTTTGTCTAATTGTTTTTCCTATTGTCTGTGTGTTGCTCAGTAATGTGGAAGAACTGCATTTGTATGGACAGCCTGAGCAAATTGTGTACAATTAGAACAAAGTGGATGTGTGTAGTGTGTTCTGTAAACTGTAACATTTTACACGGTTAACGCAAAAGTGACCGCGTTCTAGCTATGCTAGCTAAGTTGATGCTTGCTAACTTGCCAATATCATGCTAATGTTTACACTTGGAAGAAGTTGTGGCTTGAAACAGAGGGAGCAGGATATGAAATGACATTTTCTTTTCAATAATAAGACCTTCGTAATGTAATGGTCAAATTGAATTGTTCTACTTTATTTGTGTTTTGTGGGATAAGATCTTGGCTAAGCTGTAGACTCGGTTGTTTTATCTGTTTTTCTAGCATTACAGAGAGATGTTCCACAAGAATTAAACATATTGTTGCTACATTCCCATTCAGAAGATGTGCAGCTCACAGACAGACTCTCGTCTATCAAAATACATGCTTCCTGAACTTTTCTTTTGGCTAAATGATTGTCACTAGGATCACAGATCACAGATCTTTCTACTGCGGTGTTCCCAGCTTATCTTCTCATGCACAACATTTCCTACAGTTTGCACTGTAGTGGTGCGAGTGGTGTGGCGTTATCAATTGCTATTGGAAATAACAAGGTCAAATCTAATACTGACAAAAGCGGACTTCCGAAATGCCTTCCAGAACAACACACAACACAAAAATGATCCAAATATATAAGTACCCACTCTTTACAACCACTCTTTACAACCGTGGTAAGCAGAAAAACATCTCGTGAAGGCACAATAAATACATCAAACCTTGAGGTGGGTGGGCTACAACAGCAGAAGAACATCAGGTTCCACTCATTTCAGCCCGATATCTGCTCCAACATGCAGATAGTAGGGTCAGAATTTTTCTGAATTCATGAGCCCAACTTGCCGTGTGTCAACAGTTCAGGCTGGTGGTGGTGGTATAATGCTGTGAGGAATGTTTTCACGGCACACCTTGGGGCCTTTTAATATCAATCGAGCATTGTATGACTGTCATAGCCTTTCTGAGTATTGCTGCTGACAACGTGCATCCCGTTATGACCAGAATTAACCTTATAACCGTTTCCTTTAACATATAATGGCTACCTCCAGCATGATAATGTGCGATGTAGCAAAGCGCTAATCGTCTTTCACTTGCCCAGCGGGATAGGTAATCATTTATGGTTCGTCCACTCCTGAAAAGTTTCACCATTTCACAGACGTAGCGAGTAGACCTGACTCACTTAAAACAGTTTTTTGAAACGAAAGAATCGATTAGCATATCCGTTACCACTGAACTGTGAATCGTTACGTAGGTCGGCTATGTGGTCCGTTTGGTTGAGCCGTTAAATCCACCGGTTGCCATCAAGGTCACCTACTACAACGGAAAGCCAAGGTCTGCTGCCAAATTTGCAATCTTCAGCAACCAAATGGCCAGAGGCTGTTACACAAAAGTGTCCTGTTACACAGGCATACGGGTGGGGAGTGAGCTATAGAGAGGAGAAAACAACAGGAAAGCAATTTACCATACACACACACACAAACCACAGCAGGTGGCTTATCTGAGTCAGTGGGTTGAATAAAGTATGTAAATAAATGCTTACGCTGTCAGAGTCACCTTAAAGAACATGCTCCACTATTACAGCACCTTAAAATGCCCGCTTTATAAAGTCCATGTGGAGTTTCACATTATAATGCTGAACACATGCTCTTTTCACGAGTTTTAGTTGCAGTATAACAGTGACACTTCAAGGAAAACTCCACCCTGAAACGCATTAAATGCGCTTCTATTGAACTATTTGGGATGTCATTAGTCATTTTGGTGGATTTTTTCCTTTAATGCTTGTGATATAATCTCAGTTTTTTTACCCACACAACAAAAATGGATCCATATCTCTCAGTGTTGGCAGCCTCGCTTTTATTCGTCTTTTTTTCATCCTTTATACAGAGCTAGGCCTATATTTGTCACTGCAGAGTTCTCTGACCGAGGGTGGAGGAAGTGTAGAGATGATGATGATGATGATGATGATGATAATGATAGCTTTAGGTAAAATTAGGTTAAAGCTTTGGATAAGCTACACCTCTGCTATCTCCAAAGGAAACAGTAAACACCTACGTTGCACATTTGAGCAGATCCAGCACGTGGCTGGTATTCAAGTGCTCTCGTTGCACCGCCAAAAACTGAGGACGTGTGTTTTAATCTTTATTTTATCCGACCAAAGACCACAGGATGCTTTCTGAGGCCTTAGAAGGAAAGGAAATAAAAGGGAAGAATGAGGCAGAGGATGAGTCCGTTTAGACTAACGTGACGTCTGTCTCTTCACCCTCGTTGCACGTCTGTGTCTCTCAAGGTCATGATAAACAAGAGGCCTTTCTGCACGCTCCCCTCGCGATACACAAAGACACGTCTGACAAACTCCACAAAGCTTCAGTTAGAAGAGCGTAAGCAGGGAACAGTGAGTCCACACACGCTGCTGAAAATCCGCGTCCACAGAGAGCGCTTGTGTCTTTTTTAAAATTCTTAAAGCTTATTGATTTCAAAGTTGTGCAAAGGGCAAAGAGAAATGTTTGATTTGAATATTAAACAGCTCCTCGGGTTGAGTCAGTGCGTGTGAAAATGCCTCCTCAGTTTTCCTGGCGCTGAATTTGCATGTCGGAGGCTGAGCTTCCATTATTTATAGGTGGGCCAATGCATCTAAGTGTAGGCTGTCTGTTCAATGCTGTCTTTCAGGCACAGAGCAGAGGTAGCGCAACACACACACACACACACACAAACACAGTATGAAATCAAGGATTTGTTATTTCTAGCTTACGTTTCATTAAAAACACAAGCTTAAAAGCAGATTTCAGTCAGATTTCAGTTGTGTCTGGTGGGATGCAGTATATTCACTGGGGATTGAGTTTCACAGTGATCGTCCAAATCTATTAACAGCATGGGAATAATCAAACTTTAAAGAGTGCACAATAACGTGTAAAGACCATCGCAAATGATGCTGAATCCTGTTGGGGAAATTGAGCTTGGTTCAGTAAACTGGAGATTTATTTACTTTAGAGGTTATAGACTTTTTATAGACTTTTCAAAACAACCACACAAAAAAAAAATCTGTATCGACTTTCCCTGCCGCTCCATCCAAGGAAGACCCTAATGGATGGAAATATTGTGATCCAATAACGCATCAAGAGGAGCTGAAAACGCTTGAACACGTTGCATTCGTGATCACATCGTAGCACTACATATCACTGAAAATCTATAACTCAAGTCTGAGATTTATACAACTTATGCGGCTGTGTGTGTGTGTGTGTGTGTGTGTGTGTGTGTGTGTGTGTGTGTGTGATTATCACTGGCAGCCAAGTGAGTGCTGCTCCTAAATGATGTGTGGCTGCGTTAGTCATGTATATGCTGCAGGTCACTGGCTCCCAAAAGGACTCGGCCTGCATCGATTTCTTTTCCGTCCCGTAAATAACTGGTGAGATTTCCCTCAGGGTTCCCCTCAATTTACACCCTAGCAAACATAGTAACACTCACAGCAGGCTACCAGGGCAAGCCCTAACCAGGCAAGTAAAAAAAAAAAACCCTGACTTTCACTTTTATATCCTTATAGATAGATATAATACTGTATAAATATGGATGTTTGGTATCTAAGGTATAAATCCAGGACAGCGGAGTTGCTAAATATTCCTAACCCTACCCGAGAGGGTTTTATTTCAGTGAATGTGGGTAGTAAAGAAAGCTATGCTATTCCGGTTTTTCTCCTGCCATCATGTGACCAGATCACTGCAAACTGAAATACTGTAGAAGTATAACATAATATAACATAATAAATGAGTTATACACTCACCGGCCACTTTGTTAGGAACCTCTGTATACCTACCAGTTCATGCAATTATCCAATCAAGCTTTAGATAATATTTACATGGGAGTTCAGAATGTGATCTCAGTGACTTTGACAGTGACATGGTTGCTGGTGCCAGACGGGTTGGTATTTTTAGAAACTGCCGATTTTCATTCACAGAAAGGTGTGCAGACGAACTCCACAAGTGGATGAGAGAGGTCAGAGGACTATGACTAGACTGGTTTGACCTGACAGGAAAGCTATGCTAACTCAAATAAGCAGTCTTCACAACCCGAGTGAGCAGAAAAGCATCTCAGAATACACAAAACCTGAGGTGGATGGGCTACAGCAGCGGAAGACCGTATCTGGTTCCACTCAAGAACAACCAAGAACAGGAATCTGAGGCTACACAGCAAAATCCCCAGTGTTGATTTAACACCCAGAGTGTTGAATGCATACCCTACAGTGTTTATATAAGTCCATTGGACACAAATGAACACCCCGGGGTGTTAATCCAACACTAGGGATTTTACTGTGTACAGTGGACAAAGACTGACCGAAACCGGACAGTTGAAACTTGTCGACGTTTACATTACTGAATCTCCACGTTCATAAATTTACTCAATCTCAGACATTCTCAAAGGTTTTTGTGAATTCACAGAATTTTCATGAATGTAATATTCATGCTTTTACATTTCTGATGTACTGTAAATGCTCCTACGAATGATTAACGAGTAAATGCATTGGTTCCAGCTTGAAAAATGAGGTCCCAGTGTCCCAGTGCAACATATTCAGAGGTGAACACGACCCTGTTCTGCATATGTGATACCCAGGATTGACTTATCAACAGAGGGGTACGCAGACCATCCTTTCCTTCAAGAGCACAGAGATAATTATGGTGCCTTTGGGTGCTTTTGGATATGCAGCGTTTAATCCGTTTGTCTAATTACGTGCAGTATGAAATTTGGACTTGATTAATAGACTAATAGTTGTGAAACTGCCCTTAGAGTCCCAGCTATGTGCGACTGTGGTGTTGTCAGGATTCAAACTCATCATCTTTCAACAATAGTGTGAAGCCGTAGACATCTGCGCATTACCGGATGTCTGTGCCGCAATGCTCAACGCACTACGACTGCAAATCCACTATCGTTTTTTTTTTCCCCCAAACAAGAAATAGAAGCTCTACAAACTTCTGAAATAGACTTTGATCTTGCTGCTTAATGCCTCCACCACTTTTAATCAGCCGCAATCACAGCACATCACAGCCCTCGAGACCTTCTGTACAGAAAAATCATCAGAGCACGAATTACTGGAAAGTCTGGGCTCTGGGGCTTCGTTTTATCTTCCGCCAGAAAAACACAGACACAGACATTTCCTCTGCTTCTACTTATTCAGCTCCTGCATGATTTGAAAGATGATCGGGCACAAAATGAATGATTAAGAAGACAATTAATCGGAAAAGGTGTCACGATGACACAGATGCGTCGATGCAAATGCTCGGCCAACAGGTTCAACGAAAGATTATTATAGCACTAACGACGTCATGTCTGCAACCTAACCTGTTTGTCCGCTCTCGTCTATCACTCTCCGTTGTTTAACGTATCGCTTTCACCACCACTGCAACAAGTTACGCTTCAAATGTAATTCCATGCTCCTGTTTCCGTCATCCAGCAATACACAGAGGCCATGACTGCCGTCTCCCAGTAACGTCAATGTTGAGTAGACGACTTTTACTGGAACTCAATCAGGAATCTTTCAGGAACACCAGTGAAAAGTAAACTGTAGGATTAGAGGAAACGCGAGCTCTAGCTTCGCACAGGATTAGCAAATGGCAATCTTGCTTAAAAAAAGGCTTTTCTTACATATATAACTGCACAGACATGAGTCTTAGCCGTAGCTACATATAACTATGGTCACTTCAATGGAACTCCATCTTAGCGATAACATATTTTGCAGTTTAGGCCACCTTGGTGCATCTAAGACCGAGACTGGAGTTGAGATTGGTCTTATGACATATATTACATGTACATACTTGTATTAGCGTACTCCAGCGTTAAACTCCAGCATAATATCCTGCTTAGAGGTTGGCATGTCTGGTAAAACAATATACTATGAGTAAATGTACAGTGTGGTATAATGTAGGGACAATAAAATCATTATATTGCCCAAGCCTAGTTTCTGAAATTAACACTCCTCATGATGCATAGCGTAAGTGCTTGTTTATTGAAGCCACCGAGTTTAAAGAAGCAAGTTCTGGCAAACCAAACATCACCATTCCTGCTCTTGCTGATTCCCACATGCATTCCTTTCCCAAGCTTAGTGACACATTCTCCAATCGTTAGCTGTGTTGTGCCACTGGTTAATCGGAGTGTGTTGTGCAAGGGACCCAGAGAGATTTGATACACACAGAAGGGACATCTCGTTTCATCACGAGTTGTGTAGTGGGGTTATTTTTTTCTCCCATCGGTCCTCGGTATGCCGCGTATAAATTCAGCAACGCTCAGATGGGATTCACTTCGCAACAGTACCAAGAACTGTACCCAAGCAAAAATAACAACACCGTCATCATTAAGTTGTGTTTATGAGCAGGTGAAGTGCTTCGGACTACCTACATACAGTGCGCTATTTCTTTTAATCATGTATTAAGAAATTGCAACAGGCATTTGAATCCACTTGTGCAATTTGTCAAGAGCCCAATTATACAGACGGCAGCATTAGAAAAATGAGTCATCTAACTTAAAGGTTAATTAACCTACGTGTTCTTTCAGTGACTAATTCATCTGGCTGTAATGAGTGTGAATAAAGAGTCATTATGTGTGAACCTATTATCTATAAAAAGCACATGAAATCAGGAGTCACAGCTAGAGTGGGACGGGAAACAGACATTTACGTGAACGTGTTTAAATTTGTACGGCCTCTATGCAGTCACACACGAAATACCGCGTTGTATATATTAAGTCGATGGAAGGATGGATGGAAGGACATATAGACAGGACAGATAGACAGATTGTTAAACAGACAGGTAGAGATTAAAGGGTGAAAACAGGTCATTGCCCTGCAATCATTGTTTAACATTCAACACCTCAATAATTCAATGCCTCAGTAATCCCTTTAAAATTTAAAGGGATGCACGGAAGGAAATCTAGTCACCAGAATTGTGTAAAATGTCACAGATGTGATGTTGAAGCAGTGTCTGTCCTGTGTTTATGTGTCCTAGTAATCAATCACATACATTCAAATCCAGTGAAATACTGAATACTAAATATTTCAGGCCTGTATTGGCTTCGATACTTCCCTAATTAATAAGCAATAATATTGTGAAATGAAATGTGCAATATATTAATATGCGCTGTAAAATAATACGTACAAGTTATCACATGTCTATGTGATGTGTGTGTACACTATACAGAATATCTGTACGCATAAGACACTGAAATATAAATGCGTAAAGGGCAATTCAAATGTTTCTTACGCATAAGTGTTATTAGAGTTTAATCACTATTTCTGCCACAGACCAAACAAAAATGTACAGGATGAAAATTACACAGTGAAAAATATTACACAACTGCTCCAACAAATACCTAAGAATCTATTACTTGCCACCCTCAGATCTTCACAGGACTTTAAATGAGTGCTTTATTAAAGGCACCTAGAAAGGTAAATCTGTTATACTTATTGATAAAAGACTCATAAGTACTATTCAAGGAGGTTTGGTAATGGATTGTAAGTGCTCTGGTTAATTCACACAAGATAAAATAGCTGTGTAATTTGTCAAAATTATGCCAATTATCCTGGATTATTACAGAATAACCTGGATGTTCATGTCAGCGTTATGAGATTGCAAAAAAAACACAAAAAAAAAACACTCAAACAACAGCAACATGGCAAAATTTGAAATCTAATACCAGGTTTAGGTCTAAATGGACCATGATCAAGTGTCTGTAATGGTTGGATCATGCTGATGGACACCGGTGGCAAGGCCGGCGGTGCCGGTCATGGCGACAAGCGTTGGGTCATGCAGGTGGACACTAGTAGTGAGGTAAGCCATCAAGTTGACGAAGGAGGCTTTCCAAATCAGATTGTGAGAGGAAGGTTAATTAGCGAAAGCTCAAGTATCAGAGGACTTTGAATAAGCCACTCTGGACAAGGCTGGGGTTGTGTGGATCTTTGCATAGAGACCTGGGGCAGTGCATTTGAATTGGCAAACTACAATGGTGTTGCTTATTTTAGTTCCAATTATAAGCCCCAGCCTCACAGGAAATGTCTATTCCAGAGAAATTTAACCTATGTTTCAGGAGAAACAATGCAAGTTCTGGGCAAGTTCTGCCCAGGCAATGGAATAGTAGACTAGCTCTTTACTTTTACACAGCTTTATGAGGGGTCATGAGTCCATGCTAATCCAGTTTTGTGGATTCTGAAAAGGTCTGTGTCCCAGACTGGATCAGTGGCAGCAGTGTTTCAGTTGCTGTACCAGTCTGTGGTGGTGAAGTAGAAGCTCACCTATGCTATCACCAAAAGAATATGGTCTCTTGTAACTTATACAAGTAGTGAAAATTAGGTTCCTACACAGGACTGCTGAGCTTACTGTCCATGATAGGTTGAGAAGCTCAGATATCCAGGAGGAGGCTCAGGCCTCTTACAAGGATGCCCCTTGGCTGGCTCCTGCAAGAGCTGTATCAGGCAAGTTTGACTGGTTGGAGCCCCGGGGTTGACCCAGAACCTGCTGGAGAGAACCCCAGGAAGAACTGGAACTGGTGATAGAGATGTCTGGAATGACTTTCTCAGCCTGTTGCCAGCATTTATTTTTAAAAAATGTAAAACAAAAATAGTGTTTATAATTTTTTGACTGATAGTATACATACCACCACAATTTAAATACCTATATAGAAAATACCACAAATACTAACACATCAAGTATATAATAAAACAAGCTTACAGACAGGGAAACCAAACCTGGTTTGGTTAAATGAAAAGAATAAATTATCTAGTGTCACCACAAATGGGATGTGGGAATCAGTCATTCTACCTTCTACCACCCTGCTGTCTTTATTTTATTGTGCTGTCAGGACTACAGAGAACCAATCATACACAAATACACACTGCTGCATGTAAGGCCCTTGAGATGCCAAGAGAGAGAGACTCCAATACTATGAATGAAAAACAAACACAAAGTCTTGGAGACTTCATCCTCTCCTCCCAGTATCTCTAACAGCCCATCATCTCCTCCTCTTCCTGTTTTCCCTCCCAGGCCATACCCTTCACTCTCCATCATTCCTGTCACGGTGGCCATTTTGCCATCTCACTCTCACACATCCTCGGAAATAGGAAAATGTGGTGTATTAAGACCTAATAACAGTGATCATATCTCAATCTGAGCTGCCAGTAGGGACGGGGACTGGGCTCGGCAGCTCAGTGAGACACGTTCACTGCAGCGGGATTGGGTGAATGTGCACGCGGTAAATATCCCAGTTCGGCTCTCTTCCAGCCTTTCGTACAAACAGATTGTAATTTGGAACGATTTGTTGAGTGACATGAGTGAGGACACAAAACATACAAGTGTGGATCAGAGAAGAGTCATGAAAAACAGGGTACACACTGAGCAGGAGCTGTGCTGCATATCTAAACAGTAGACAACGCTCTATCTCTTACTCTCGCTTCATTCTTAAAGGAAGGTGACAGCCCTAGTAGACGTGCTTGACGAGTGTGGAACGGGCTTGTATATGAGAAATGCCTCAGCTAATAAGAACAAAGGGAGCGAAAGAGAGGCAACATATGAGAAAGGAGAGAAACGAAAGGCTGCATTTATGAAGAAACAGGTGGCAAATGTTAACCATTCCAGTGAAGCAGGTGCAGCGCTATAGGGATGACAAGGCAAAACGTGCAAGATAAAGCAAGAAAAACAGCCTCAAGGTGAAGCACCTTCCCACAGTGCAAAAGATAACAGGAGCTAATTTGATTCCAAGTTGTGACCATCAACCTAGTCACTTGTCAATTCCTACCCACCAGCCAGCACTCCCCTATCCTACAACAGCAGGGACGCTCCCTGATAACACGTGCTTCCTCAGAGACAAGCAAAACCACCCACCTGCTTTTTTTAAACTGCTGGTCATGCTGCGTTTCTATTGTTTGCACCGTCAAGAAAAAGTCAGTGACTGCTGTTTTGGCTATGACATGTGGTGTTTGGAGGGCTGCACAGTGGCTTAGTGGTTAGCTCCTTTGCCTCGCACCTCTGTTATTAGGGGTTTGAATCCTGCCTCCGCCCTGCGTGCACGGAGCTTACATTCAATTTTATTTGTATAGCGCTTTTTACAATAGACATTGTCTCAAAGCAGCTTTACAGAAATATAAACACAGTATACAGATATTAAAGGTGCGAATTTATTCCAACTGAGCAAGCCACTGAGTGGCGACGGTGGCAAGGAAAAACTCCCTAAGATGTTTTAAGAGGAAGAAACCTTGAGAGGAACCCGACTCAGAAGGGAACCCATCCTCATCTGGGTAACAACAGATAGTGTGAAAAAGTTCATTATGGATTTATATGAAGTCTGTTTAGCCTTAGAAGCAGCCGTAGTCCCAGCAATCTGGAATTGGAGTAGATGACAGCTCCATCCAGAGGTAGGACATCCAAAACGGATCAGGCAGGTCCATGTTCTCCCTGTGCTCCGGTTTGCTCCCCGAGTCCAAAGACACATGCTGTAGGCTGACTGGCATTTCCAAATTGTCCGTAGAGTGTGAATGGGTGTGTGATTGTGCCCTGCAATGGGCTGGCCCCTGCTTCGTGCCCCGAGTTCCCTGGGATAGGTTCCAAGCTCCCACACAACCCTGTGTAGGATACACGGTACAGAAAATGGATGGATGGATGGATGGATGGATGGATGGATGTGGTGTTCTGTCCTCACATGGCACATAGAAAATTTGCCTGTTTAGCATTTTCTCTCAGCATTTTTAACCACAAGCTGACTGTTTTGGTAAACAGGAGAGCTATATGACATTTATTTTGCGCCGAATCGCAGAGTTTCTAATTAGGAAAAATTCGTCCATGCATGCTAATTAATCTGCCTCCTATAACCATTCTAGTATCAACCAAGTTGCTCCTCGAACAGTGTGTGTAGTGCAGCAGGCAGTGGGATTTGGTATGAGCAGCTCGGGCTATAGTTACAGCACCACCGTGAAGCATCATTTATGCAAGCCATATAAACTGCCTCTGTAAGGAAAAATGAAATGAATATAATTACCGTTTAAAGATTTGAAGAATGTTCGCAGGTGTGCATTTGGATCATGACGGACATTGACCGAAATGGCGGCTTAAAAAATCGTGCTGTTAGGTTGAATGTTGGATGGAAGGGCATTAAACTAATATTTAAAGCTGAATGATGCAGAACTCAACATTTTTTTAAAAATTTAAGAGTTTAAAATACTAGCAAGGTGACTGAACACAAGGCTAATGTGCTAACTGGACATTAGCCTCATTGGTTAAGGGTTTTGTTCACAGCCTTCCTACAACAAAATCCTAACCACCGAGCTTCACCACTACCTCTGTCACTGGCAGACAACTGAGAAATTGTATAGGAAAGAGGAAAACAGAGAGGAAGCAATGATGACTGACAGAATCCAGACACACACACACACACACACACACACACACACACACACCCTGCTGCTCCGCCTTCACACAGTGCAATCAATTTGTTGCCCGCCTTAGCAGGGACACAAACAAAGTAGGCTTAGTCACTGCGTGCTTAATTAGAGAAGGGGCTCAGATGAAGGTCCTGGTAATCAGCTGAAGGAGGCTGGAAGAATAAACAGCTGTATGTACCAGACAGACAGCACAAGATAGAGACAGACAGAATATACTGGCAGAGACCAAAATGACATAGAGACAAGTGACAATCAGAGATAGATGAGTAGACTGGTATCAGAGACAGACAGACAGCCACTGGAGAGAGACAGACAGGCATTGGCAGGAGACAGCAGCACAAACTGACAGACACGACACAGAAGACAAAGAGAGATTGCAGAAAGAGACATATGGGCACCACAGAGAGACAAGCAGGCAACATGGAGAGACAGACTAGCACCAGTGCGACAAGGGCACAGCATGGCAAATTTCTCCTGTGTGTGTGTGTGTGTGTGTGTGTGTGTGTGTTATCCAAAGGGTACTTGAGCTATACCAAAAACAACCCAAGGAGAAAGAATGTCAATCTCCACGTGTCTCTCCCTGTCACTTCTCATTCTTTTCACTTTTTCATTTCCTTTTTCTTGCTCATTCACGCTGACCCATTTTCTTGTCATTCAGTTCCTCTTTCCCATTGCCCTCCATTCCTGTTCTCTCTCTCTCTCTCTCTCCATACAGTGCCTTACATAAGTATTCACCCCCCATGAACTTTTCTACATTTTGTGCTGTTAGATCCAGGAACTGAAATAAACTCAACTGTGTGTGTTTTTTTTTACATAATATATCTAATATTTGAATGTGTAAAATATTTTTTAATTAAACAAAAAAAAAGAATACATTTGATATAATCCCCCCCCCCCACTGATCAATACTCGGTAAAAGAACACTTGGCTGCGATTTACCTGCAAGTCTTCGGGGATGTGTCTCTATCAGCTTTGCCCATCTGGATCCTGATATATTTTCCCCTTTCCTCTTGGCAAACTTGCTCAAACTCTATCAGATTGGATGGAAGCCATTGTTGAACAGCAATTTTCAAGTCTTGCCACAGATTCTCAATCAGATCGAGGTCTGTGCTTTAACTGGACCATTCTAACACATTCAGAGTCTTAGAGTTGGAAGTCTCAGGTCTTTGGCAGACTGAAGAAGGTGTACTTCTAGGATTGGCTTTTATATGGCTTCATCCATTTTACCCTCATTTTATACCAGTTCAGTTTCCCAATCCCTGCTGATGAGAACCATCCTCACAACATAATGCTACCACCAGCATGCTTCACTGTGGCGATGGTGTTCTCTGGTTGATGAGCAGTTTTGGTTTTCCACCAAAATGCTGCACTTTGTGCCTAGGCCAAAAATTTAAATTTTGGTCTCATCAAGCGAGGGGAACTTGTTACACATGGTTTGTCTAAAGGTGCGCACACACACACACACACACACACACACACACACACATACACTTAGCCCTTTCCGGTGTGTTTAACCTGATCTCTCTCTCTTTCCTCTTTCCTTCCGAACGATGGGAAGATAATCCCTCTATCAGGCGCAAGTCAAGGCCATCTCAGAGGCGAATTCTCAGGTTATACTGTATTCATCTCATCCACTGCAACTCCTCAGTTTCACTTCACTCCTCACCAGTGTTGTCAAATGACACACCCTGAATCATATTCTGGAAACCTCCTGCAATTCATTCATGAAAAGCAGACTGTGTGAGGAAGATAGGAACTGGTCCAACCCTGCATGGCCTGATTTCTATTTCACACTGCGTTTCACGCTTATAAAAAGGTCAAAAGAAACAAAGCACTGCCAAAAAATCTCACAGAAGTCTAACCTTTTTAACCATTGGACTCATCTCATTGGAAACCTCTTGTCTATAATGATAAGCAGGGATATCTACTTGTAATGATATTGTGCTGGTGATAATCCTAAGACATGAAAGACAGAACTCAACATTGTTATCAACACTGACATTTCTTTTGCTTTGCTCGGTTAGAGTGATTTCTGAGATTGTGATGACGCCGATAGCTTTATTGTTACTGCATCGATAAAGGACAACTCTCTTTGATTGCTGATTCTTTAAATACATCTGAAATGGAAACGACGCAGCCTGCTTGGGCTATGTTCGAAGAAAGTAAAGTATCCAAACATGCCCGAATTGAATGTTAATATAAAGGCTGCCTGCTGTGATATCTTCATCTGGCTGATTTATTAAGTCTGCATACAGATATTGTTCATTGTCATATGTATCCCATAATCCTGTGCATCAGCTCTGGTCCAACAGACACTCTGGAAAAAAAAAATCAAAAAATTTCTTCAAAGCATGTCTCGACCATTTCATTTGACACCAAGGTAACAAGTCGTCGAGATACCTGCCTTCTGTTTGGATACACAACACTATTTTTTAATAATCATCATGTCATTGTTCTCACGTATTTTGCTAAAATGCTCATAAGATCAATCTTTTCATACTGCCCAGCTTGAGCAGAAGCATCTGCAATCGTAGATAGAGTAGATATGTACAGGCCATCCAGGGTAAAAAGGGGCATTATACTCTGCTCTTGCTAATACAGACACATCACATCACCACACATCTGTCAGCTTTAGCCAGCCCGTAATGGATGTAGCTTTTACGACAATATGAGCGTGTCCCAATACTCATGAAGCCACTCTAGAGACATCTAACCATTAGCAGAGATCGAAATGTATCAAATCACTCTGTAAATGATGAGAAACACAGTGGCCTTCAGAAGCACTGAGGTTCGCTCTAATGCCAAACAGATTTCAAGATCCTGAAGCTTGGGGCCAGAAAAGTGTACAAACAAGATTATACACTCCTAATTAATACAGCCCTGTGTAAATGTTAAGACAAACCCCGATTATTATAGATTAAGATTGAATGTTTTATTCATTTCAGACATCAATCACTTAACATTGGTTATCATCCCTGATTTCATTCTTTTAAAGAAAATGCTGAAGGGGCACTGCTGAGCTGCCGATGGAGTAAGACGCGAAGTTGGAGGCTCCTGCTGATTTTTGTAAACGTGGAATTTGCTAAGAGATGGTTGAGCAACCTCCCCTTTTTAAATACTCACCTGTTGATTTTCAGAGGGGATTTAAAAATAAAATGTATTATTATTATTATTATTATTATTATTATTATTATTATATCTGTCGAAACAATTTATATCCCCAGAATGTACAAGTCACTGAAAGCATTTTATTGGGATTAATTGCAGCTTGGCCTGTTTTGTGTACTGACAGGATTCAATGCAGCTTTTCTATAAAGAAATTTAAAGCTATTTTGAATTTAAATGAATGTTTTGGAGTGAGTTTGAACTTTAGTGAACTTTACTATGATCCTTGAGACTCAGCTGGTCAGGGTCACCAGCACCATGGTTACAGAATTCAGAATTCGGAATTCAGAATTGCATCACAGTATGACTCATAATCTGTTCCTGCACAAGAGAAATCTATTCAGATCTTCGATAACCAGCGACACAGCGACTAGCAGCAGATAGCAGCAGTTCCCAGCGATCAGTATTTCTCTTGTACTCCTGGACATTACCATCTGTAGTAGAATGAACCACAAAATGACGGCCGCACTGTATGTGGGTGATCTGCACCCCGAGGTGACGGAAGAAATGCTTGCGAGGACGTTCAGCCACGCAGGCCGCATTCACTCCATCCGGATCTGCAGGGACTGGAAGACCCGCTCCTCACGCGGCTACGCTTTTGTCAACTTTCAGCAGCGGGCCGACGCTGAGCGAGCAATAGAAATGTTTCATTTTGAGCTCCTTATGGGACGGCCTATGTGCGTCCAGTGGTCTCAGAGGGATTCATCCCTGAGGAACTCCAGCATTGGAAAACTGTTCATCAAGAACCTGGACGAGTCGATTGACACCTTGGCCCTTTTAGACACCTTCTCGGCCTTTGGGAAGGTCCTGTCTTGCAAGGTTGTAGGTGACGAGAACGGGTCGAAAGGCTACGGCTACGTCCATTTTGAGTCTGCAGAGGCAGCGGATTTTGCGATGAACAGGCTCAACGGCAAACTGTTGAACGACCGTAAAGTCTTCATTGAGCACTTTAAGTCCCGTGGGGAGCGCGAGGCTCAGGCGGGCCGCTGGGGCAGGAAGCCGGTGTACGTGGGTGTGGCCCAGCAGAAAGAGGAATATCAGGTTTACCCTGCCCATCAGAACAGGCAGAGGATGGCGAGCATGCAGGCTCAGAACCTGGCTGTGTCTTACACCCCCAGCCAGAAGGTCGAGCCCTGCCCGGATCTGCTCTGGACTGCCCAGACCATCCACTCACAACATGTCCAGAATATACCCGATGTGGTTCAACCTGCACGGGTGCATCAGCAGACCAGTGGCACCATCACATCAACTAGTCAGGCACCATGTTTGAACGAAGAGTGTATAACCATCATTACACCAACAACTGATGGTACTGTTCCAGTGGCAGACACAGTGCCAGCTGTAGAGACAGTTCCACCTGTAGATAGTGTCCCAGCTGTAGACACTCTTCCAGGTGCAGACACTCTTCCGTCTCTGGAAAGTGTCCCCGTTGTAGAGACAGTTCCACCTGTAGATAGTGTCTCAGATCTAGGTTCAACTGCAGATGAGGTTCCAGTTCCACCTCAAGCTCCAGATGCAACTGAAATGCCTTCTGCATCCATCAGTGAAGTGCAGCAGCACAAGGACACAACGGATGTACCCAAATATCCACCAGCTGGGAAGCGTCTGACTATCTACATGTTGGAGTCATCTCATTTAGACGACCAGATGCAGATGGCGCACGATCACCTGTTACCTCTGATCGAGGAAATCCACCCGACTCAGGCTAACAAGATCACCTGGATGCTTTTGCAGGATGCGAACAATTTTGAGGTCATAGACATGATTGCATATCCTGAGCTCCTGCGTACCAAGGTGGATGAAATGGACGCACTCCTGAAGGCCAGGGAAGCTGGATACAAGCCGGAAACCCTGAAGATGTCATTAAACAACAACAACAACAACAAAAAGAACAACAAGAAGCGAAAGAATAAATACATTACAGTGCAATAAAACACTGCAACCAATTTGCACATATTAACAAAAAATGTTTTTTTCCAGTTTTCACCAATATCAACAATAAAAACCTGCTTAAAGAACTCCCAGTGTGAATGACGTGAGTCTGGTCTGATGAAAAAGAGATAAAAGAGATGGAAAAGAGAAAAACAGTTTTACAAGCGGAGATGATCCTGAGTGGCATCCCCTTGCTCCCTACTCAAATCTAGCCCTGGGCATAAACACGATTGTGATTGCACCATTTTATGGCAAGTACTGTAGCACAAGAATCCCAACGAAATTCTCTCTGAGAATAAAAAGAAAAGCTCAGTCTAATGGCTAATTGGTAGGCTGGCACTGCCAAGCAGCATCGCCCAACAGAAATACCCAGGGAAGCATTGGCAGTCTTCAGAAGTGCAGGCTTTTTGGCATTTTTCCCTGTGAGAAAGTATCTGCAGGATGTGGAGTGCAGATTCTGGATGAGGGGATCAATTATTAACAGCTTCACGCAAAGTGTCATTTATCCGCACCACTTTCTGTCTTCACCTCACATGCTCTCTTCCTTTCAGCCAAAGTTTTACTCTGACTGGTTGCAATTAAACTGGCATTCTGCTACCGTAATAGACGTTTTATTGTGTTAGTGGCAGGACAATAAAGATCTGTTCGCTCTCTCTCTCTCTCTTTTTTCCCTTCCTCCCTCTGGATCAGGCAGACACGAGCCGGTAGTGACTCGGTCGAGTGTGATGGAGATTGAGATCACTTTTCGGCGAGCGTCCTTCAATGACCGTGTGTAGCCTGCAAAAGATGGCACTAGCTTGCTGAAGAAAAAGACGCATGTAGAATACAGCTTGGACAGTAGTTCTGGATGCAAGGTTTATAATAATGCACTTGTTCTAATATGTTTCTATAGTAACAATTATCACTGGGATTTGTATGGTAGATGCTCCATATAAACATATTCTTTAAAAAATTGAAATGTTGATATAGTGACGATCCCAGTGAGATGTTTACTATTTTTTCTTGCATGCGTCCGTTTTTCACGTCTTGACTGTCATACAGTCTGACATTAATGACAACTGGGATCCTACAGTGTGACATGGCTTACAGCGGGGATCGTGTTTGTACATCTGACAAGCAACAGTCGCAAAGGACTATTAAGAATCGCACAGTGTGCACCTGGGTTAAGACTGTAATGGCTGGATTTCTCCATTCTAGATGAAAGGAATCTGTAGCACAACCATTATTTAAGGACGTGTAAATGCATTAAACTAAACGCAAACTGATTAAGAATCATTTCAGTTCCTCAACCTTTACAGTAGTCGGTCACCTCAGTCATGTGGAGTGTTGTTCTGTCAGTTTGTTTTTTTTACTCTGTATTTTATATCAGTGCTCATTATTTCACAGTCCTCTGCGTTTCTCTATAATATTCTTTGTAAGGTCTTTTTTTCCTTCCCTAAAATAATCTTTAGGCAGCTTCTTTCATCTTCTCTTTTATTTAACATTAAGTGAGTCTGGGTGATTTCAAAAACATTTTTAAAAAGTGAGCGCAAGGTATACATTTAGTTCAGCTGGTTAAAGTGGGGAGAAAACTAACTAGGCAAAAAGTACAGTGAGATTGGAAATAAGATTAAGATTAAGCATGTTTCTGTCAGATGTGTTGGTAAAGTACTAAATAATGACTTTACATGACTAGTGAATTACTTCAGTGCTTGAAATACATTGCATCACAACTGGTGAATTCTCTTATATTTGGAAACTTTTACTGACCTATTACTCATGCATTCATTCACTCCCTACAGATTAATATTTCTCTGTATATGTGCTTGGGCTTATGGCACTCATCCCCACTCTGTTCTTAACTGTCTGAATATCTACTTTGTGCTTGAGTTCGTAATGCCCTGATATGATTACACTTCCCTAAACTATAGCTACACTACATAGCCAAAGGTTTGTGGACACCTGACCATCACCTGACCCATATGTGTTCCTTCCCCAAACTGTTGTCACAGTACAGTTGTAAGCACACAATTGTCTAGAATGTCTTTTATTTTTGTTATCTTTGTAAATGTATATATATATATATATATATATATATATATATATATATATATATATATGTGTGTGTGTGTGTGTGTGTGTGTGTGTGTGTGTATATATATATATATATATACATATATATATATATATAATTTTATTTTTTTCCTTTTAGAGGGTCATACTGTCAGTGTGTTGTAGGGATGTAACCAAACATTAATGCATTGTTCTGACTGAGCAGATAATGTGTTCTAACAGCATACAAATATTGATACAAATAGGAGAGGTACTATTCTTTAGCTTCACTTTGAGATTGTGTGCACGGAGACTGTGAAAAAAAAAAATGTTTGTTTGGCATGTATTGGGTGCGGAATAGGAAGCTTGTGGGCAGGGTTGCCAGGTTTCAAGAAAATTTCCCCACCCCAACTAAAACCACATAAAAAACAACTTGAAACTAGCACAAAATGTTTGAGCCTTGGACAAGAGCTATAGATGCATTTTCACATGTGAAACAGGTTAACTTTAGTGTGCCATAAAGCACGCTCAGACCACATGGTTCCATAGTGCTGAATGGGGCATAGTGGCAGCATAATTATTATTTTATTTTTAAACCAACTAATATGAATACAGATATGAATATTTGAGCACTTCATAAATGCACATACAGATACAAATAGTGTCAATCTTCTCGTTACTACACTGAATACAGCCCTATGCAATGCTTTAAGTCCTAAACTATATACTTTTGCTTATACTGTATATAGCATGAAAACGTGGAATATTCTTCCTGCCAAAATGTATAAACTGTCATTTGATATTCTAGCATGTTTAAATAGGTACTTGAGTTCGAACAAGGTGCAAGAAGTCAAAATGCCATATTTTCCTATAAAGACTATAAGTTCCTCTGGAATATAAAATGCACCCAGTTAAATTCTGTCTGCTTAGTGAAAAAATGTTATAGGTCACTTCTCTGGCATATCCATGGGGCTTCATTAGATCTAAATTAAATGACCTGTAAAACTTAAAGGAATAATTAATGATCTCACTGGCCTTTAGCCAAAACTAGCTATTTGGATTCAATCTCAACTCAAAATTCAATTCAACCCATTGTTTGACTGTTCTTGACAGAATGATTATTTCCAAGGGGGCGCTTTCTAAACATACAGGCTCCGTGATTGACACACGTCGTTGTTCTGAATTGTTTGTATGATGTAGACCCTGACTTCAGACTGCCACAGAGAACAGAGATATCGTATTGACTGCTACAGGAATGTCAGGAGAACTTCATCAAAGGTTAAAAAAAATAATAATAATGTTCTGACATAAAAACTGCTGACCCCACCGTTAAACACCTCATAGACATGCTGAAAGGGATCAGTGTGGAGCTTTTTACTTTGAGAAGTAAAGTGCAGGCTCGTATCAATCAGTGAGTGTGTGGAGTCTGTATCTACACTTCAGTAGAGGGGAAAAAGTTATTCATTGCTGTCACAGCAGGAAAAGAAAAAAAAACCCTGAATAATTAAAATGAAGGCAGCATGAAATTAAAATGTACAGTATTTAAGCAGTGTAATGGGTAACTAATTGATTTTTTCATCAAGTTAAATGTCAGCATGGTAGTGTATTACAAATACAGACATCCCATGTGATATTATTATTATTATTATTATTATAGTATGATATTATTAGTGTTGAGGTCAGGCAGTCCATCCAGGGTGTATTTCCATCTCATACCCAGTGTTCCTGGGATAGACTCCAGATCCAGACCAGGATAAAGTGCTTACTGATGAAGATGAATATTCTTAGACTTAGTGTTAAGACATGCAGGTATGTATAAGTGCATGAGCATGCTCAGTACCAGGAGGTACAAGGATAAAACTTCAATTTGAACTGATCACAGTGTGGACATTATGTATCCTTGAAAAGCAAATGCCTTCCAATTAAAAGAGTACATTTTTAATCTTAGGAAAGCGTAGGAATGTAAAAAAAAAAAAAAAACAGTGCACAAAGTCAGTGAAGCTAGAAACAATAATTGAGCGTAGTCCAGCGATTCTAGTTTTCTAATCATAAATTGCAGGAGATTCTGTAATAGATCCTCTGGATCACAGACTAGCTACAGGGCTAGAGACATCAGGTGAAAGGTTTCACATACATTCAGATCATTATCATTTCATTTACCCTCTCTGATCTGATTAGGGAACTGTTGATATGACTGCTGACATTAGGACAGAGAAGTATTCTCCCCATGTCAAATTTATATGCAGATACTAATTATTAAAGGTTAAGGTTAAATTAAAAAGTAACTTCTGGCACCATTCTGTCAAGTTAGCTGTCCTTTGGAAGCAACAAATTTTATGTAGCCAGACCAGTGTTTCCTGACGGGGGTGTCGCGGCCACCCCGGCATGCCGTCTGATGAGAGCAGGGGTGCCGTGTAAAAATCCTTCAAACATTTCTAAAATGCTCAAATGTCTATAAAACATTTAATATACATGATAAATATCTGATGTCTGAAATAATAATACAGACACAGAAATAATCAGACAGACACACACATGCATGATAATAATAATAATAAATTATATATAAAAAATAATAATAATTCCCTCCCTCTCCACCCCACTCGCTGACCTGTCAGCAGCACGTCAACATCAGTCCGTGTAACGTATGCGTGTGTTTTATCCTAATAACTAGCGTGTGACGATGCGTGGGTAGTGAACATGAATATGGACAGATTTCTTAAAAGAAACGCTCCAGATGCTTCTGGAACATCAACTTCATCCTCATGTAGCCAACGCTGTCTATCTTTAGTGTTTGTGTAGGGTGCCGTGACTGAAAAAAGGTTGGGAAACGCTGAGTTAGACAAACTTTAGATAAACACCCCTACTGTGGATCGTCACCTCCATTTAAAAATGAGTGAACACTTTGTGATATCGCTGGCAGTGTGAACACAGGGTTAAATCATGAGTTCCCAAAATCCTTAGACCTCAAAGGTCCTAAAAGTTCAGAAATTGCATAATTCACACACACACACACACACGAAGTATTCACAACAAATCTAACAGTTAACAGGTGGCTCACTCAGCAGGACTGTGAAATAAGCCATTCAAGCACACAAACAGCAACCCCAGCCCACACGATGGAATTGATATTCCATCACGACTCACGCAAACACAAAGAAAACAATCGATACGAGTCCTCGGTTCGGCCGTTTGATGAACTGCTTGCCATCTCGTCTGTAGATGTCCGTGCATGGCACGGTGATGGACGGTGAGGGATGGAAGAGGAACTGAATCGGGTTTCAGCATGAGCAAGAGTCTGTTAACCGTTTGCTTGTTTTAACCCCAGGCTCTCATTTCCCTTATACGCATAAGCATACAGCATTATGAGATATCTTTCCTTGGGATGATTATAACTAGAGAAAGCGGACTCATCTCCAAACCTAGTCCGTTATTCAATTACGGCAAACACACAGCGGACGGAAAAAGACCAGGCTTTTATGGTTGATCCTGTAGCTAAATTAAAGCATCATTCAAATCCTCTCTCTTCCTCATGCTCTCTCATTCCAGCCCTGCTCCCTCTCTTCTTCTATATATCTAAATGGTTTATCTCTTTTTTTTTTTATCCATTTCTGACTCACTACACTCTCTCCATATCACTACAGCCTCTCTTCTTCTGTTCTCCTCTCATTAAACGCAGTGTCCTCTGTCCTTACGTCCTTATCCTTCACTATTCAGTGACCTAATGGATCCAGATTTGCCTCAGCCTCCATATATATCACCACGTCTCTTAATCAACCCAACATCTCTTCTTTCCCTGTGCACTATGATCACACTCTCCCTGTTTCTCTGCCCATTTCTCAACTCCCTCTCCGTCTTCATGTATTTTTCATTTAGCCTTTTTCTCAGGAGTAAGGAGAGCTTTCAATAATTCACCATGTTGGATTAGCAGGACACCTCCTCCCTGTGAAAAGCATCACTACACTAACTTCATATCTCACCCTCATTAGTCATTACACTTGCTCTAAAAATAGAACGAAGCTGCCTACTGGTTGTTAGCTGGATATTTAAATGCAGCACGTTTTCATCAGATAGCAGTAGCAATAGCGGGTTTGAGTTTTTTATTCATATTTGCTGGGTGGACAAGTAAACGCATGTCATCGCTAGCATTTTTCATTCAGCAGCCAGAGAAAGAACAAAAAAACTAATCACTACCCAAAAACAATCTAATATAGTCTATGACAGAATTTGGTATAGATCCATCCATCCATCGATCTTCTATACCACTTATCCTTTTCAGGGTCACGGGGAAACCTGGAGCCTATCCCAGGGAGCATCGGGCACAAGGCGGGGTACACCCTGGACAGGGTGCCAATCCATCACAGGGCACAATCACATACACACTCACACACCCATTCATACACTACGGACACTTTGGACATGCCAATCAGCCTACCATGCATGTCTTTGGAATGTCGGAGGAAACCGGAGTACCCGGAGGAAACCCCTGCAGCACCGGGAGAACATGCAAACTCCGCACACACATGGCCACGGTGGGAATCGAATCCCCAGCCCTGGAGGTGTGAGGAGAACGTGCTAACCACTAAGCCACCGTGCGCCCCAATTTGGTATAGATATTTAAAGCTAATTAATATATTTTTTGCTAGTCAAGTGCATTAATACAGACACAAATGAGGTGAACGCTTGTTTGCACTTAACTGGCTAACTAGTTCACCATACGTTATTGCATTATATTAGTTAGTTAGTTAGTTAAGTGAATTAATACAGACATAAATGAGGTGACTGTGTGTCTGTATGAATACACTTAACTAGCTAACCTGCTAAAAAAACAACAATACAGAACTTTCCAGCACTATGAAGCTTGTCCTTGCCTGGTGAGCTAGCAAATGAATTTATAATTTGTCCATCACTGTGATGATTTCTGTGAGGATGTATTGTGAAGTGTACAGAGTGTCTGGTGCAACGTTTTGCGGTAAACTTTTGACTCTGGCTTCCTCCCAAGCTTTCTTCCGCAGGCCTGGAAACGGCTGCCTTCAGTCTATTCATTTACAAATCCACTACCAAGTTTTAACCAATCCATATGTATTCATTACGCTTGCAGATTCCAACTACACTGCTTACGTGTACCCTAAACTCAACCCCACTGAAAACTACAGAGCATAGTACATAGCTAGTAGCTGACGTTAGTGAAGCATGTTAGCCAAGTGCTACATTGATGTTGTCTTGAACAGAACTACAATGATATCCATCTGAGCAAAACACATTTATTATCCAGACTGAAAGAAGAAGAATTCACCTCACACATCATTTTGCTTTGGAAATCATGGTTTGAAATGCTTGTTAAAACTGAAAGTGACTGCCATGTTTGAAAGAAAAACGCTTCAGAAACACATCCAATGTAATGTGGCCTGAATGGTAAGACAGGCTGGGAAAACACTGCCTCAGAATGATAGTGAGTCAAATACTCAAACACCACATGAAAAGTGGAACACAGTCATCGATGGTACTTTCAACTAAAAATGATGGATATTTTAATATTTTTAAATGTCAATAGTTCTGAATGATTAGCTTGCATTTGATTCTTCCTGTTTTTAGTAATATACGGGAGGCAATATACAGTAACCTTGGCCGTTTAGTCTCATGTTCATAGTGCAGAACTTCAAAATGACTTGATGGTTTATTAAAAACCGGTAACGTATACGCTAGAATATCAAAATTTCAGAGCTCCTGAAGTGGTTTCCGTTATCATATGTGCAGTAAATGCTATAAAATGCAACCTGGGTGCATGAATCTGCATTTTAATGTGGATTATCCTGACATTACAGATATTATCTTGATACTTATGAAACGACCGAGCGTAAACAAGGTCATAGTGACTTTTCAAGAAGCAAAAAAAATGTAGATAATGAGGGAAAAAAAATAGTCATTTTACAGTAAATGTCCAAAACGTCTTTCTTTTGAGAATTTACAATGGTTCTAAATGACAAATATATTATTATTCTCAGTAATTTAGTGCATTTTTTTCATGAGTGCATGACTGCTTTTTCCCCCCGGGGCGGATTCCTCGAGTTCGGACGCAGTGTCAGAGTAAAGCGCTTGTTGTTTCTAGTCTGCTGAAACAACACTCCAGAACAGTAAATAAAAATTCTCTTGGATCTGCTGTGTTAATTTTCAGAAATGGAGCCCATCAAATTTGCACTTTTTGGCTGTCATATGTGCCTAATATAAAAAGACACCCATCTTTGATCATAAGTACACAGGTACCACTGAAACAACACTGCCGGGCTGGAAATACAGTTTCTATCTCACCTGTTGCCATGGCATTCAAAGGGACAAATGAGAATCGGAGCTCTGAGTCACATGACCTTGGGTGACATCATACATAGAGGTTGAAGAGTTTGACCAGGATGTAGATGCATGGACACTCTTCTATGTGAGTGTGTGTGTGCGTGCGTCGGTATGTTTAATAGAGCGAATGCCATCTTTCCTATAAGATCACAGCACAAATCACCAAAACACGCACACACACACACACACACACACACACACACGCACACGCACTCACTCAGCCCTTACATTTAGCATGTATAATTCAGAATGCTGACATTCAACACTCTCACAGTCACATTCAGTCTCCCCAGATATCTGCTGTGACTGCATCCTGATCCTGCTCACTCTCGCTCTCTCTCTAGTCTCCATAGATACACAGGCATGGCCCTGCCTCAGCCAGTCATTCAGAGACTGCGAGCTCACACAGGAAGTAGGTCAGTCTGAGTCTGCATTCGGCATGGTAATGGCAGACGGAGCAACACAACCCAGCAACATCAGGTCAATGGTTTCCAAATGTCCAGCCATCAGTAAACTCTCTTGTGATGTAAAATCACATAATATGACCTAGAGCAGGAAGAAAAATCAGGGCACTGGGTGAGAAAAGCAATAGTTATGACATTTACATTCACCTTTATTCATCTGACACTTTTAATTATTCATAAAAACGCCAGGTACTACAAATAGATTTTTGACAGCTGAACTTTTTCACAATATTAAAAGAATATGTAAACGAGGCTTCATCTAATTTAATATGCATCAATTTTCTTAATACCGTAAATACACTCATCAGAGAAAAGCTTGTTGGAATATTACTTCTTTATTGTTTAATCAAGAAAATACTATTGTGAGATCCCAGCACAGAGAGTTCTGCTTACTTTTGTTTTTCATTTTTGTTTTCAGTAATGTCTTGTCCATGTAAACGTAGTCACTGATAGCAGTAATCTAATTGTTGACCTTATTCTGAATAAGACAATACTGTGATTGAGGTGTTTACATGAGTTTAGAATACTCCTTTCATGTTCCCGTTGTATATGTTATAGAACATAGATTGATTAACAGCACACGTCATTACGTCCCCGCGCCACGCCGTCCGACGTTCCCTCCAGAATTTCACGTATCGACATACAGTTGGTCTTCGTTATGGTACCGTATACAGTTTTTGGGCATTTTAATTTTTAATTTTACGAAAGCTTCAAGTGCGGTTAATTATTTGTCATGCTGTACGTGCAAATAGACGACTGCTTGAAGCCGTGGGCTGCGTCCGTAACTGCATACTTACCGTCTATATAGTAGCTGAGATACATGTATTTCTCCTACTATACAGTAGGTAAGTACGTGGTTTGGGACACAGCCGTGCTCTCTTGTTTGCCACCAAACGGTTGAGCACTGCCATGTGTGTACGTGTCCTGTCACAAAATGCAGTGAAAACTCTCACACGATGTTAATAGTGTGATTAAGGTATGTACATGTCTGTAATGCATGTCGATTTGTGTTTACTTCGAGTATGACTTTAATCGGATTAAGGTAATCAAAAATGGCTGTTTACATGCTAGTTTCTTAATCAGAGTATCGTCTTAATCGGGTTAATATTTGATTATTGTTGTCCATGTAAACATACTGATTGGTTTGTTTTCCTAATGTTTGCACCTATTCTGTATTCAGCCCTATATTGTTTATTTATACCTCGTTGTCTTTCGTGACTTTCGTGTTTTCGTGACTTACTGAGACTTACTTTCTGTTCCTGTTTAATACTGCTTTTCCATTGCTTGTACGTTATTGCTTTTGATTTTGGACCTTGCTTCTTTAAACCTGAGCCAGGCTATGAACTTGATTATGATTCATGGATTGTTCTTAATAAAACCCACACTGAGTTTTTTTTTATAAACACTTAATAAATACACACTTGCATCCTGCCTCTAACCAAATGTTAATGTTATTTTATTCAAGTTTCAGTATGAAATGTAGCATAAATCCAGCACTCATCAACATTTTGAGAGCGTTGTGACAGACAATTGTATAATTTGTACAATTTCATGGATTCACGTCATCTAGAGATTTTTGGTTCTAAATATATTTTTAAAAGTCAGATTTAGAGAAAGACAATATTAGTATGTTTCCACTCTAATTAGTGGGGTTTATAAAGGTCTATATGTCATAATGACAGATAACTTGATAACTTATATCACCAAACAAGCGTTTCAGGAATATATGACATGACAAGACATGACTGTGCTTGATGGGCACAGCTGAAGCCTTCATCAGAGTTACTACACTGTATGTTGTGGTGGTCACAAGTGGACAAACACAGTTTAATTCAAATATTACACTGGCACGATGCATCAGGATGCAAAAATGTGAGGATGTGAACCATGGAAATGTGCAATATCAGTAATCTATTAATTATGCATATAATGGAATTGCACTTTTTGAACACCAGAGGTAACAATCTGAGCATCCCATAGAGTTCAAATACATAGAGAGCACACTGGTCATGTTTCTTTCATGGAAAGCCTGCGAGATCATCGTCTGCATGTGAAGTGAACGATATCCCAATAGCTCCGGATTGCAACAACCAGCACGCATTATACATTATAACATGACCACATTAGAACAGTTTAAAAGAACTTTCAAATAAGACCACATCTGTGCGTCTGTGATCTACGGTGCCTGAGACAGACGGCATGGAAAACCGGCATTTTAGCCAACTTTGGAGCTCTATTTCTGCTGCAGAAGACATAACATTTCAGTCGGTCATTTGGCTAGACATTTTATTTATTCAATAAAAATTTGGGGGGAGAATTTATACATTTATTTATGTATTTATGTATTTATTTTTCGGACATGGTGAACCTTAATGGTGTTCAAATTTTCTGAGAATCAAATCGAATTGAATCATGAACACAGTATCGTGAAACGAATCGTGACCGGAGTGTATCGTTACACACCTACATATTACTGCTGAATTTTTACATTATTTATTTTTGTAGTTCACATGTAGACAGGTTATACGTGATTTATCCAAAAATCTGAAAAGTCACGGACATGCCCAAAATCTCATTTCTACCTGTGGTTCTAGCCTTGCCTTAATAAAGGATTTATCCAAGCAGATGCTTAGGGGCCTGTCCTAGTATTCAAACTCACAACCTTCAGATCGCTATCCCAGCGCCTTAACCTCTAAGTCAACATTGCGGGGGAAAAAACTTGATTTGATTGGCCAATTCAGATGTGCCTATGCCTACAAAATGAAGCAAAAAGCAAAGCAGTTGCAGTTTAAATATAGCTCAGTGTCACTGGAGGTGATTAATCACTGTTACATTTACATCCACTTTATGTTGATGCTTACAAAAATAGAAATCCACTCTCTGATTCCCAGTCAGACATCATTTTGTCACATTGCCGCAGTAAAACCTTCAAAACGTTGCCGCTATAAAGATGTCATCGGCAATGCAAATGATAGCACTGCCTGTAGCTTCCTTTACAGGAAATGAACAGGTTAAGAGCTCATTACCTAATGCTATAACCATGGTGTCTTTATGAGACATGAAAGATTAAGAATCAAGTACTATCCAAACATCTAAAGAAGCGTCAAGTGAGGGTTTTATTATTATTTAATGAACGTCAGATATTTTGTGAACAGGTAGTTATTTGTAAACGGATCAAAAGGTGCTGATTGATTTTCTATAACAGCATCAGAGTGCCGTCTGCAAGGTTTATATTATTAATCAAATTATTATTAATAATAATAATAATAATTCTATAGTAGTAACTTACACAGGGACTCGTACAGTGGACGCTCCACACAAATTCCTGTGAAAATATGGTGAAGTTTTCTGTGAGGAAACATTTAGTTACCATTTAAGGACGGAGCCTCCAGTTTCAGCACTTTGTAACGCTCAAAGTTAAAGCTGCAACTACGTTTGTAAACACGGGATAGTCTTCGGGATGGAGGGCTTTTTGGTTTCTTGGCAACATGACACCTCATTTTTAACACCTCATTAACTTTGAGGGAAAAAAGGGGTGAGGTTGCTGAGGGAGCGACTATTTATAGATTCTGTAACATATATTCTAACCAGGACTAACATTTCAGGGACAATCCAAAACATTAAACGTAGCATGGATTTAAATTACAGTGTGACTCTTTGTAATTGGTAGAGAGAAATTAGCTTTGGCACATTGCTGCGGTATAAGAGGAACCAAATATTTCAAGAGTTTCTGTTATTGGAAGTGAATCAACTTCCTAGGTGTTAACAGTAACTCTGCTTCATGTTGGGTCGCATCACACCAGCCCGTCATTGATTACTTTCCTATATCTCACACCTTATCGTGTTTTATTCCGTTCTTAATACATAACAGTAAGACTTTAGATTTGTAAATCTGATTGTAAATCTAGATCTGTAAATCATCTTGTGAGTGAATATTAGAACTGTATGACTAACGCATCCCATACCATTTGCAAGGAAAAAACCCACTGGCGTGTCCAGGATTTCAGATGTGACATGGCACCTCCTAAATTACATATAGTTTAAGGTTGTATTTACAGAATATACAATTTGTTCTTTGGCGTGAAAATGAGTGTACACCATGACATTACAGTATTGGCTTCATATATGTTCTAAAGTCTCTAATACTCAAGGGATTTGGAAAAAACAATCCAATTCATTTTTTTTTTTTTGTATAGCGCTTATGACAATGGACACTGTCTCAAAGCGGCTTTACAGAAATATATCAACACAGGATACAGATTTTAAGTGTGTGGACGTATCCCTATTGAGTGAGCTGGTGGTGACGGTGGCGAGGAAAAACTCCCTAAGATGATATGAGGAAGAAACCTTGAGAGGAACCAGACTCAGAAGGGAACCCATCGTCATCTGGGTAACGACGGATAGTGTAAAAGTAAAGGAAAGTTCATTATGATTTTAATATATGAAGATCCACTGTTCAACACTACAATTATTTAAATCAGTGGTCACCAACCCTGGTCCTGGAGCTCTACCGTCCTGAAGAGTTTAGCTCCAACAATAATCGTGTCCACCTGACCATCTAATGATTGCCTTAAGAAGTTCTTGATCAACTAAAACAGGTGTGTTAGATTTTGGTTGGGGATGAAACCTGCAGGAAGGTAGATCTCAAGGAAGAGGGTTGGTGACCACTGACTTAAATCAACATGAGCTAGATTGGATTTATTAATCCTGCATGAACTGCACAAGAACAGTGAGGTCTGAGTTGGGATAACAACCGTATTCTTCATCATTTTTTTGTGAATTTGGCATGTTTCAAAAGTGACGAAACTTTCTTCCACTCTAACCCTAGGCATTGGTTCATAGCACATCATAATTGCTCCAAATGCTGAGTCTTTATTCAGTATCCGTGTAAAAAAAAAAAAAAAAAAAGAGAGAGAGAGCACTGAAGTGATGCTGCTACAGCTGTTAAGTTTTGCTGATTTGCCTTTTCCCAAAGCCCATCAATCTACTCCTGAACTCCTGAGCAGGCCTGATTAACCTGGCCCTGTGACGTAGCTGTAGCTAATCTTACAGGGGTGATCCTTTCCTCCAGGGATCCTGAAATACAATCGAATAGGGCCTGGTGTTGCTAAAAATAGCTCGCAGTCAGAACTGTGGCATTCGCTGACTGCGCTGTGAGGTCGCTGGGAGAGGAAGCTGGGATGCTTGGAGAAAACATGTAAATAAGCGCAATCATAATAGATAACGATGGGACTTTCGAGTTTTTTTTCCCCCCCCAGTATGAAACATTCATTCCATCAGCGTGCACGATGAATAGAGTATCAGACTGACGTTTAAAGAAAGTATTCAAGCGTGTGAATGATTCAGCACGTTTCCTCCGATACTGTTTACAACATGATTCACGTCTGCTTTATGATCCGGCTGTGAACATTAAATTTCAATATCAATTTGTGCATCTCGACAGCTCGAATTACAGCCTCATCCTCCTCTGCTGGCACGCTATCAGACTGCTTGATCTTTAGACCGCCAATTCAAGCATCCATCTCGAGTTAGGTGAGAAAAAAACAACAAGTTTGGGTGGATAAAACGATTCTTAATTTAAATCAAATGAATGCTGGCGCTTCTAGTCAAAGCATGACAAATTACTGCTCCATTCGAATGCTGTTCTTTACATGAACAGCACTGTATGCTTGCTTTATTACTGGGAACAATGCAGGCATAATGTAATTGCAAAGTCTTATTTGCTTAGAACGGAAAGGCCTTTGTTAAATCATGCTTCCCTCTGGATCTAAATTCAGAGTACAGCCTTTATTTTTTTCCTACAACTTGCAGTTTGTTTTTTTTATATTGAAGGAGCATGCTTTCATCTGTGTGTTATTATCCTTTCATATCCACTCCACCATTACAGTAATCTGTGAGTACTATTCAGCTTCTGCGGTGTACATTTTACTTAGGTTGGACTGCAAAATTAATAGTAGCTGGGCAGTGGTAGGTCAGATGTTGGCCGACTGATCGGAAGGTCGTGAGTTCAAATCCCAGCACTACTAAGCGTCTACCGCCGGGCCCTTGAGCAAGGCCCTTAACCCTCAACTGCTATTACAGTTCTATAAATGACATAAATGTAAGTTGCTCTGGATAAGGGCGTCTGCCAAATGCCATAAATCTAACTATAGTATAAAAGTGACAAAGCAAAATGGATGTTCCGGTCCGTTTTTTTTTTTCTTTTCCTTTTTAAATACAACACGAATAAGATATCAACACCAGAAACCGAATCGATTGTATCATGTTCATAGCTTCATGAGATGACTGCATGTGGGTTTTGAGTCCAAATTTATGCAAAAGTGACACGGTGATATGTGTTAAGACACGTCATGTCCTGTGCTTAGCTAGATAAGCTGCTGGCAGGCCTGTAGAAGTAGAAGAAGAGGAAGTAGAAGAAGGGTGTGTGTCAATCAGCTCCCTAGGGAGTGAATTAGTATATCGTGGGACACCGATGACTTAATTTCCGGCGACTCAGCAGCAGGCAGGACCAATATCTTTCTGACATTATATGTTGTATAAATTTGTTTGCTTAATCACATGCATTTCTGTCATGGTGCTTCATGCAGGATCGTAGGCTTGCTAGTGGATTTTTAAATTTTTTTTTTAATCATTAAATACTTAAAAGTCATTAGACTCAAACAAACCGTATATAGAGAGTCAAATAAACTTAAAAATCGCTAATACAAGTAAGAGCTACAGCAATGATAATAAGCTGCTTACATTTATAGACAAAGTTGGCTGAGCGTTTGTCCGCCATTTTTTTTCTAACTGAGGGGCTTCGGGAAACATAGTGAGTGCGGATGCGCCCTGGATTTGCGGTGCATTGTGGGATTTTTTTACGCCACGAAGGATTTTGCAATTGAGACAGCCCTTAAAATGGCCGCCTCGCTGATCAGCGCTGTTACAACCCGCTAGCTTTGGGATGGGAAGTTTTTTGGGGGGTTTTTTGCCATATTTTGTGTGCAGGTCCGGACTACCGCCCAGAGTTTCCAGCCTGCCCTAGTCTGCCTTGCTCCCGCCTCCCAGGATGACATCGCTGAGAGGCGGCCATATCTGAAGAGGAAGAAGATATATTCTATATTCACAATTCGATATTCTGTATACACAATTCGTTGCCATTTTTTGGGGGGAGAGGGTCCTTTTGTCTCTGTTTTTGGCTTAGGGAGTTAGGGAAGTATTTTCTTTGTAATTTTCTTTTTAGGTAAGCTAGCTACCTAACAATAGAATCCTTTTGTTTATTATTTTGGCTTTGGCCCACCCTGAAGTTATGCCTGGTTTCGTTCTTTGTAGAGCTGTATGTCTATAATTCTGTTTTACAATATACCACAATTTTTTTTTTTTGAACAACCTTGTTGTGTTGTTATTCCTGACTCCCTCATTTTTAAAGGTCAAATTCCATTGAATCCCGAGCTGGTTACTCTGTGCGGCCTAACCTAGACTGGGCCGTAACAGCGCCCTGACTACTGAACTAGTGAGCTGAATGAGACACACCCGAAAAAGATGATGACGATACCGAAGATGGTGCCAGTAGGAATTTTTTGGTTCCCTGACAGATCTTTACCACCTATAAAGATACATTTGATGTTGTCCCTTTGGGTCACATGTCACCTTCCCTGACCCTCCCCACCCACACTGCTGAAAACATCTGTGACTACTATTTCTCGATCGATGTCACTGTGTCTTTCAAAACTTCAATAACGACCGACGTCCATCTCTCCAATGATGCTGAAATTGTTACAGAAAAGGACGCCTTTGTGTTTCTGATCTGCACTGAACAGAGATACTCTCTGACAGTTCACATCCAAGCCTACACTTCGCAGCTCTGACATGAACGCTCACGTTCTGCTTTCATGTCCTGACGTGCTGATTCCTCGATATGGACTTCGGTTCTTTTACAGGAGCGCACACCAGACTGTTGCTTTCTATCATCAACAACAACCAACGCCTCCGAATACATGAGGATGACCATGTTCGTGTTTGTGGACACATTTAAAAGCAATAAAGCAATGAGTAATGTGCTGGTTCTTACGCATCTCTGAGTCTATGTACTGTATAGGTGATATAGATGCTTCTGTAAAATAGATATTGCAGAAGCATCCTGAGCTCTGGTTCAGTCTCAGCATTACTAGACTACACTATGGGAGTAGCTCCAGTGCAACCTGTTAATGAGTGTGTGTGTGTGTGTGTGTGTGTGTGTGTGTGTGGTGTTTCTAAAAAAGCAGCAACAGCACATCAACATGCACACACACACACACACACACACGTGTCCAATGATCTGTCAAATACACATCAGGTTTTCTCCTGCAGGTTTAGAGAGACGCTCAGGGTCTCAGCCCTTCATCATCATGCAAAAGGATGATCACTCACCGGCCCTCTGCGCTTTAAAGAGACGTTTTTCCACAGAAGCAGATGAAGCTGATGAAGGAAACCCATGTCTAATGCAGTCGGAAAAGGGAATCAGATGAACTGAGCAAGCATCAGAGCGATGACAGCGCGCGCAGCTCCGTTACCACCGGTCCCTCCACTGGCCGATCATCAGTGTCGCTGTAACGGCTGAACCGCTCCGGGGAAATTTCCTGCTTTCTGGTGAATCGCCATGTACAGACAGAAACCAGAGAAACCGAGGCTTCGCGTTCGGCAACACCTAGCACACAATGCCTGTATTTTCACTTCCGTGTCGCCGAATCAGAGCTGTCTGGACTCACAGCCGCGTTAACTAAACAATCTCAGGTCGAAGCCGACTGATAAAAGCAGCTCGTCGGCGCGCGCGGATGCGTTCAGTGGAACGGGCGGTTCGTGAATTCGTGAATCATTCTGTATGAACGACTCATTCGAACTGAATCAGAGGAATCGATTCGCACGCTGGGATAGCTTTTTGTTGTTGTTGTTGTTGTTTGTTTGTTCGTGTTGTGTTGTTGCTGTTGTTGTTTGCTTTGTTTTGTTTTTATCTGTCACTGTCATGACATTTCAAAATATGTATATGTGTGTATATATAATTGATTTTCTATATATAATTGTGGATTAAAAAGGCCTACTGTTAGGCTATATCATGCTATAAACGTACAGTGGGGTCTAAAAGTTCTGTTTTGCATTCTTTTCTAATCTAATACAAGAATTGCCCTTACAAATTATATTGCTGACAACAACTGGAGTGAAAAGTAGACTCTTTGAAATGTTTACATGAATTTCAGAGATTCTGTCTGCTTTTTTTTTTTTTTTTTTTTTTCAACATTCAGATGTTTATTGTCATATGTAAAGGAAACAGTGAGTTAGACAGTACAATTCTTAGTCTGTGAGTCCTTCCAGGAACCTCTGACATCATTTAAACAGGACATAAGGAAAACACAAAGGCATAAATTACACATAGTGCAAGAAACAAAAACAAAAATAAACACCAATATGCATACAGGTGCAAGAGAAAGTGTATAAGTGCATTGTAAACTTATGAGATGTTCGTGTGCATGAAAAAAAGTGTAGCCTGTATGTGCAATTTTTATTTTATTTTTTAAAATTTTTAATTGCTTTAATTCATTTATTTGTTAGTTAGTTTTTGCTTTAATGCACTCGAGCTGGCATGAACTCCACAAGTTTGTGCAAAACCTTACGATCCGTTTTATATCAAATCCATTCAGTAAAAGAGATTAGTTATGCATGAGGAAAATCTGACCTTCTGTACAAAGCAGTTAACATAGTTAATATCATGCATTTGCTTGCATTTAAATAGGGACCTAGAAACAGTGCCTGTATCTTGAATGTTTAATATATTGAACATTTGACTTTCTTTGCTTGAATTTTTATTATTATTATTATTATTATTATTATTATTATTATTATACTAAAAACCTGTTTATTTTTTAAATAGAACAAATCACAGTTTTTCATTGTGGTCAATACTTTTGACTCCACTGTACAGTAGATTCCTACTTGAATCAGGTTGACATTTAGACAAGGTTCTGTGTAAAACTGTGAAAGCTCCTTGCACATGAGGCTATTTCCGGACCGGAAACATATAGATGGTAAATCAAACAAAACAAAACTCACTTCAGCTGATTCACTGAAAATGTTTCATTTTCTAAATAAGTAGAGAAAAGCAGAAAAGCAGCGACTCCAACAGTAAAGACTGAGCCATCAACTTCCACTCAGAAATACGGTTTTCTTGTTTCCTGTAAACTATAAACAATTGAGAGCTCCAGAGATGATATGTAGGGGATCACTTACAGTAGGCAATGCCCATGATTTAAAACAGGAAGATTATATACTCTTTCTTAGCCATCCGGTGTGTTTTTTGTGGTGTTTGTGGTCACAAGAATGCACAGTGAAAACAGAAAAACAAAACTTTATCATAATCATTAGAGGTGTCTGGTGGTTTGCAACTATGTTGCTGATCAGGAGTATTTTTTATGATTTTCATTTTTTTTTTTTAAATTCTCGATCCAATTCACATTAGGATGTAAATCTGAAATCTTTATCATTAGAGGTGTCTGGTAGTTTGTAATTATGTTGCTGATCAGGAGTATTTTTTATGATTTTTATTTTTTTTTAAAAAAAATCCTCGATCCAATTCACATTAGGATGTAAATCTGAATTCTTTTTTTTTTCAACTTGGGTTTTGTTGTTGTTTTTGTTGTTTGGGGAGTTTGTAAGAGAGAAATAATTTATGTAAATTTACACCTAAAGCTTAAAAAATCTGAACGTCAAGATGAGTCATACTTTTTCATTTAACCCTAGCATAAATATATTTGTATTGTATATTGACAAATGCACAAGAGTTATTACACACACACACACACACACACACACACACACACACACACACACATATATATATATATCCATCCATCCATCCATCCATCCATCTTCTATACCGCTTAATCCTTTTCAGGGTCATGGGGAAAACTGGAGCCTATCCCAGGGAGCATCGGGCACAAGGTGGGGTACACCCTGGACAGGGTGCCAATCCATCGCAGGGCACACTCACACACACACTCACTCACACACCCATTCATACACTACGGACACTTTGGACATGCCAATCAGCCTACCATGCATGTCTTTGGACTGGGGGAGGAAACCGGAGTACCCGGAGGAAACCCCTGCAGCACGGGGAGAACATGCAAACTCCGCACACACAGGGTCACAGGAATCGAATCCCCGACCCTGGAGGTGTGAGGCGACCGTGCTAACCACTAAGTCACCGTGCACCCTATATATATATTTATGAAGGACTGCTCATTTTGCCATGCAAAAGCTTCTGGGTATTTTATAGAAATTCTTACTCCTCAGTAGAAGGTGTTTACTTTGTGGTAAGAATTTGAATTAAGGAAAGACAGTGCTAACCTTTCAGGATGTGGTTTCCAGTTTGCGCAATTTCAGATCAAGCTGCATGTCTGATTTCCTGTTGTTATATACCACAGGTATTTTACAGAAGAATAATGTATGTGCAAGTAATTTGTGCTTTCCATTTAGAATAAACAGGGACAGTGTGTCCAGATATGACAAGACTATTACTGGATAGGATTGCCTGGGCCAGATGTTACATGGATATTGGGGGAGATTTTTAGAGGGCTGAAACCTAATCTGAGGGATTGCAGGACAACTATAGTGAGCGAGTTATATAGTTGAAGCTTTCAGGCAGTGTGTGTAATGAAGAGCCAATTTGACCTTTATCCAAAGTAAATCTTATCAAAGGATAGAGATGTTAACGAACAATGATTTGACACGTTACTACATTTAGCAAATAATATATAGCGTAACAGTCAACACGGCACAGTCCAGGCCAATAGTTCTCAAATCCTTTTGTCTTTATATTATGAGTAGAATCTGGTGTATTAGAAATGGCAGTAGGTCTCTAAGATTATAGCTAAAATGGCTCAATATAAATAAATAGATAGATATTCGTGGCAACATGCTACACATGCATTTACGTAGTTACGTGAAAATGGTAACTACCAAACTTGAGTTAAGCATTAGGTACGTAGTGCTCAACATCAGTGTAAATTGTAGACTTGTGGAAAAATTTGAATGATTTAATGATACTAAATAGACATTAACGCCACAGCAGGCTAAAATGATATTGGAGAAACAGTTGAGATAAGTATGACTGAGTTAGCATGGTCCTTGTCATTATTTTGTAATTACAATATTATCACACATTGTTTGCTGTTCTTATCTTTATTGCATTGTCCTTATCGTTCTGTTGGGATTTTATTCTCAGTTTATGCATGTGCATGTATATTTTTAGGAGCACTGTTGATTTACCTCATTGCCCCACTGATAGCTATAAAGGGCTGCCTGTTCTGTTTTTTTTTCCTGTCACTATTTTTCTGTCTTCAGTCCGCCATCTAGTGGCTCACTTCAGTAAACCATCTACTCATCAGTCCCCTCTTTAGCATTTCTATTATTTGTAACTGTGAATTGTACAGGTTTTGAGAATACCACATCATGCAGTACTGCTCGCTGTGCCAGTGATGTCTACAGTGCTGGTGAGCTCATGTTAAGCAAAAGTAATCCACAATAAAAACTTGTTCAATTTGAAGTGTGTTATCATGCTCTGTGTTTTATTTTGTCTCGAGACTATCAAGCCTCCGCAAATCATGACTGGGTTATGTCTGACTTATGATTGAAAACCTATTCCAACCTGTAAATTTCTCTATTCATGTCACTTTTACCACCACCGCTGAGCACTAAGCAAGGAATAAACCGTGATTATTATAATGTGCTGTTACAGGGAAATATTCAATGATCCCAAATCAGTCAACCACCCTGAAGGTTTTCTTTCCTATTTACCCATAAAAGCATGTCCCAGTGTTTTATTACTCTTATACCACAGCAATTTGTCAACATTTGCAACCGATTTGTAATGTATTAATGAATGCCACATGTTTTGTTTTGTTTTTTGTGTTTTTTTAAAAACATTTATGGTTACATTTAATGTTGTGGAAGACAAGTTAGTTCCTGTTATCATTATATAGCAGTTATAGTTCCTCAACAGCCTCTCTTTTTTTCTGCTCACTTCCAGTTTATAAGACAAAAGAATGTGCTGATTCAAAGCATAAGTCAGGAGGAAAGTCTGTTTCTTCTTCCTAAGTCAGTTTGTATTTCTACTTTTATTTTTAAATAATTTATAAAGAGGCAGAAAATGTTGAGATTGCTAAAGGCATGTTTTATCCATATCTGTATTATTTCTTGGTGTAAATATAGTAAGAAATAAAGCACATTTGGTGAACTACCTCCATGTGTCTACAGATTTTCTTAATTATTTTCATGCAACCCTGTAATGGATTGGCACCCTGTCCAGGGTGTACCCCGCCTTGTGCCTCATGCTCCCTGGGATAGGCTCCAGGTTTTCCCGCAACCCTGAAAAGGATAAAGCGGTATAGAAGATGGATGGATGGATTTTCATGCAACTAATGTTAGAGCCCTGTATTTCAGGTTGTGTGCAGTGTCACTGAAGAAAGAAAGAAAGAAAGAAAGAAAGAAAGAAATGGTGTTTGTTGAATAAATATAGTCCAAATATTTCCCCATATAATTAAAATCAAATTAAACAAATAAAAAACAAATGTTTAATTGTCTCAAATCTATGATTATAGCATCATGTTAAATACAGAAAATTCTTTGGCACAGTTAGCTGCCAGGTGTCTGTTATTTTCTTATACTGAGGCAAAACTTTAGTAGAGTTAGTAAAAGAAAGTACAGTTCTAAATCAAAGTTTCTGATATTTCTGATATTCTGATATTTGTATCGTACGGTGGCCGTGAAGTGCAAAACACATCAGCAAATCAGAAAACACATTAGCAAATCAGAAAACACATTAGCAAATCAGAAAAAAACGGAAAAGGAAGGTACATTTTGTGAATGGATTACTTACCGCTGATTGGACGACATATCTGTCAATCAAGACACACAGGAAGTACCACAGGCTGCAGCGCTGCGTTACTGCTGGAAAGTCCGTTCGTGTGTGTACGTCTTAGTATGTTTTGTCCGTACTTCGGTTTATAATATGGCGTTCTGCCCAGTTTCTGCAGTTCATGTGGAAAAAATCTTTTTTTTTTTTAAGTTTTAAAAATAGACACGACAGAAACCGAGTACAACCCTATCACGTCTAATATTGTATAATGTATATACAGAAAATATTGTGTTTTAGTGTTTTGTGAATTGTATTTACATGTTGTATTTGTGAAGTGACCTTGGGTGTCGTAAAAGGCGCTTTTTAAAAATAAAATGTATTATTATTATTATTATTATTATTATTATTATTATTATATCTGTCGAAACACTTTATATCCCCAGAATGTACAAGTCACTGAAAGCATTTCATTGGGATTAATTGCAGCTTGGCCTGTTTTGTGTACTGACAGGATTCAATGCAGCTTTTCTATAAAGAAATTTAAAGCTATTTTGAATTTAAATGAATGTTTTGGAGTGAGTTTGAACTTTAGTGACCTTTACTATGATCCTTGAGACTCAGCTGGTCAGGGTCACCAGCACCATGGTTACAGAATTCAGAATTCAGAATTCAGAATTGCATCACAGTATGACTCATAATCTGTTCCTGCACAAGAGAAATCTATTCAGATCTTCGATAACCAGCGACACAGCGACTAGCAGCAGATAGCAGCAGTTACCAGCGATCAGTTTTTCTCTTGTACTCCTGGACATTACCATCTGTAGTAGAATGAACCACAAAATGACGGCCGCACTGTATGTGGGTGATCTGCACCCCGAGGTGACGGAAGAAATGCTTGCGAGGACGTTCAGCCACGCAGGCCGCATTCACTCCATCCGGATCTGCAGGGACTGGAAGACCCGCTCCTCACGCGGCTACGCTTTTGTCAACTTTCAGCAGCGGGCCGACGCTGAGCGAGCAATAGAAATGTTTCATTTTGAGCTCCTTATGGGACGGCCTATGTGCGTCCAGTGGTCTCAGAGGGATTCATCTCTGAGGAACTCCAGCATTGGAAAACTGTTCATCAAGAACCTGGACGAGTCGATTGACACCTTGGCCCTTTTAGACACCTTCTCGGCCTTTGGGAAGGTCCTGTCTTGCAAGGTTGTAGGTGACGAGAACGGGTCGAAAGGCTACGGCTACGTCCATTTTGAGTCTGCAGAGGCAGCGGATTTTGCGATGAACAGGCTCAACGGCAAACTGTTGAACGACCGTAAAGTCTTCATTGAGCACTTTAAGTCCCGTGGGGAGCGCGAGGCTCAGGCGGGCCGCTGGGGCAGGAAGCCGGTGTACGTGGGTGTGGCCCAGCAGAAAGAGGAATGTCAGGCTTACCCTGCCCATCAGAACAGGCAGAGGATGGCGAGCATGCAGGCTCAGAACCTGGCTGTGTCTTACACCCCCAGCCAGAAGGTCGAGCCCCACACGGATCTGCTCTGGACTGCCCAGACCATCCACTCACAACATGTCCAGAATATACCCGATGTGGTTCAACCTGCACGGGTGCATCAGCAGACCAGTGGCACCATCACATCAACTAGTCAGGCACCATGTTTGAACGAAGAGTGTATAACCATCATTACACCAACAACTGATGGTACTGTTCCAGTGGCAGACACAGTGCCAGCTGTAGAGACAGTTCCACCTGTAGATAGTGTCCCAGCTGTAGACACTCTTCCAGGTGCAGACACTCTTCCGTCTCTGGAAAGTGTCCCCGTTGTAGAGACAGTTCCACCTGTAGATAGTGTCTCAGATCTAGGTTCAACTGCAGATGAGGTTCCAGCTCCACCTCAAGCTCCAGATGCAACTGAAATGCCTTCTGCATCCATCAGCGAAGTGCAGCAGCACAAGGACACAACGGATGTACCCAAATATCCACCAGCTGGGAAGCGTCTGACTATCTACATGTTGGAGTCATCTCATTTAGACGACCAGATGCAGATGGCGCACGATCACCTGTTACCTCTGATCGAGGAAATCCACCCGATTCAGGCTAACAAGATCACCTGGATGCTTTTGCAGGATGCGAACAATTTTGAGATCATAGACATGATTGCATATCCTGAGCTCCTGCGTACCAAGGTGGATGAAATGGACGCACTCCTGAAGGCCAGGGAAGCTGGATACAAGCCGGAAACCCTGAAGATGTCATTAAACAACAACAAGAAGAAGAACAACAACAACAAGAAGAGAAAGAATAAATACATTACAATAAACCACTGCAACCAATATTGTACATATTAAAAAAAACTTCTTTTTTTTTTTTTTTCAATTTTCCCCAATAAAAACCTGCTTAAAAGGTGTTTGCTTCAACAGTGTATGTTTGATTGGCATCCCCTTGCTCCCTACTCAAATCCAGCCCTGGATTTGCTTTGCTGTCACAATAATACTAGAACTTAAATGTGGAATTATTCCTAGGTTACAGTATAGAAATGCCTCAAGAATGACAAGAACGTAATGTGCTACTGCTTAATACATAACTCAAGCAGAAAGTTATTAGAACGAGACTAGACTGTACTTTTCAAAATAAAACGACAGTAGGTTTGACATTTCAATGTCATTAAGTTAAGAGCAATCAAAACATCGCATAGAATTTTTCTATTGGTTTACAGAAATTTTCCACACAGCAATTCATTTTATGAATCGTTTGGATTTAATATATGTATTTATGTATTCTAAAAATAGACACACAAAAATTATACCCTGACCTGTTAAAATGGCCTCAATGATTTTGATGCTGGACTCAAAAGGGGACTATTTGTGGACCTTTTGAAATTGATATTGGGTCATTCTAGAGAGGTCTGAGTTTGTTTATTGTGTTGAGAATTGCACAAAATAGCATTCGTCATCATCTGAGTCATCAACCTGAGACCACTTGGAATACTGAAATGGACCAAGTGTGAAAATGCCCTTAGATAATAATCATTTTGGTTCTGCTTTAGTGGTTTAGTTGAATTTATTACCCATCATAGATTCCTGTAAAGACTCAGATCTTCTGAAATGGGCTACATGGTGAAACACGATATATGTTTTCTTGTCGCGCCATATTCAAAGTCGAAATACTCAAAAAAAAATGCATACAACATCACCACAATAAGCAGTGAAATAACCAGCTCAGCAACTTGACATGTGAATGGGAGCGCTCACACAGAGCAGGTAAGCAGTCGGAGATGATGAGAAATAAAAGAGTGTATGTACTTTGACTTTAGCAACAAAAATACAGAAAATACACTTAAAGATATTAAAATATACTAAAACCTGTCAAAGTATGTTGAAAATATACTAATAAATTTCTATACTTCATTAAAATAGGCTTAAAATATATTCATTTCAAATTCTAGCAGCACATTTTGAACATGTGTTAAATACAAGTGTGTTATTGCATACTTTTATGGTAAAGAAGTACCTTAATAGTATAAAATCTATATTTTGACCTTTAGAATTTAACCTTGAGAGTATCAAATTAAAAAAATATACCTTTTTGGTATATTTTTTTTAAGATCTGAGTCTTTACAGGAATCTATGATGGGTAATATATTCAACTAAACCACTAAAGCAGAACCAAAATGATTATTATCTAAGGGCGTTTTCACACTTGGTCCATTTCAGTATTCCAAGTGGTCTCATGTTGATGACTCGGATGATGATGAATGCTATTTTGTGCAATTCTGAACACAATAAACAAACTCAGACCTCTCTAGAATGACCCATAATTAAAAACCCTACACACATTGTTTTTGGTTCATTTTGTAATTCAGGTTATTTGTGCATTGTGAAAAAAAAAGCTCTCTCAGTCTGCTTGACATTTTGTTTTATGAATAAAGAACTTAATTGGCTTTCCGTGTGGTCCCAACAAAGTCAGCAGTGTTAGCTATCAACATGACAGAGAGGCTAACAGAGGCACTGTGGCACTAGCAATTATACTATAGAGTTAAGTAGTTAGGCAGCAGTGATAATAGTAATCTGTCAGTGATACAAACAATAGTTACTGTGCATTACTATTGTAATATATGTGGTGTGTGCATGTATTTGGGATGAAAAATAGAGAGAAGCAAGAGAGTTCACTTTGATGGTTCAACATCAACATCATCTGTTCCCAGCTGCTCCTGGTATTTCATTTCATTTCAGTTTTTTGTCTCTAATTTTCATCCACAGCCCAAAGTAAAACAGACATTTTGCATGATGGAGTTGCAGTGTGAACTACAAGTGGTCTGAGATCTCGTCAATATCAAAAGGTCCACAAAGAGTCCCCTTTATAGTCCAGCATCAAAATCATTGAGGCCATTTTAACAGGACAGGGTATAATTTTTGTGTGTCTATTTTTAGAATACATAAATACATATATTAAATCCAAACGATTCATAAAATGAATTGCTGTGTGGAAAATTTCTGTAAACCAATAGAAAAATTCTATGCGATGTTTTGATTGCTCTTATCTTAATGATATTGAAATGTCAAACCTACTGTCGTTTTATTTTGACAAGTACAGTCTAGTCTCGTTCTAATAACTTTCTGCTTGAGTTATGTATTAAGCAGTAGCACATTACGTTCTTGTCATTCTTGAGGTATTTCTATACTGTAACCTAGGAATAATTCCACATTTAAGTTCTAGTATTATTGTGACAGCAAAGCAAATCCAGGGCTGGATTTGAGTAGGGAGCAAGGGGATGCCAATCAAACATACACTGTTGAAGCAAACACCTTTTAAGCAGGTTTTTATTGGGGAAAATTGAAAAAAAAAAAGAAGAAGTTTTTTTTAATATGTACAATATTGGTTGCAGTGGTTTATTGTAATGTATTTATTCTTTCTCTTCTTGTTGTTCTTATTCTTATTATTGTTGTTGTTTAATGACATCTTCAGGGTTTCCGGCTTGTATCCAGCTTCCCTGCCCTTCAGGAGTGCGTCCATTTCATCCACCTTGGTACGCAGGAGCTCAGGATATGCAATCATGTCTATGATCTCAAAATTGTTCGCATCCTGCAAAAGCATCCAGGTGATCTTGTTAGCCTGAATCGGGTGGATTTCCTCGATCAGAGGTAACAGGTGATCGTGTGCCATCTGCATCTGGTCGTCTAAATGAGATGACTCCAACATGTAGATAGTCAGACGCTTCCCAGCTGGTGGATATTTGGGTACATCTGTTGTGTCCTTGTGCTGCTGCACTTCACTGATGGATGTAGAAGGCATTTCAGCTGCATCTGGAGCTTGAGGTGGAGCTGGAACCTCATCTGCAGTTGAACCTAGATCTGAGACACTATCTACAGGTGGAACTGTCTCTACAACGGGGACACTTTCCAGAGACGGAAGAGTGTCTGCACCTGGAAGAGTGTCTACAGCTGGGACACTATCTACAGGTGGAACTGTCTCTACAGCTGGCACTGTGTCTGCCACTGGAACAGTACCATCAGTTGTTGGTGTAATGATGGTTATACACTCTTCGTTCAAACATGGTGCCTGACTAGTTGATGTGATGGTGCCACTGGTCTGCTGATGCACCCGTGCAGGTTGAACCACATCGAGTATATTCTGGACATGTTGTGAGTGGATGGTCTGGGCAGTCCAGAGCAGATCCGGGCAGGGCTCGACCTTCTGGCTGGGGGTGTAAGACACAGCCAGGTTCTGAGCCTGCATGCTCGCCATCCTCTGCCTGTTCTGACGGGCAGGGTAAACCTGACATTCCTCTTTCTGCTGGGCCACACCCACGTACACCGGCTTCCTGCCCCAGCGGCCCGCCTGAGCCTCGCGCTCCTCATGGGACTTAAAGTGCTCAATGAAGACTTTACGGTCGTTCAACAGTTTGCCGTTGAGCCTGTTCATCGCAAAATCCGCTGCCTCTGCAGACTCAAAATGGACGTAGCCGTAGCCTTTCGACCCGTTCTCGTCACCTACAACCTTGCAAGACAGGACCTTCCCAAAGGCCGAGAAGGTGTCTAAAAGGGCCAAGGTGTCAATCGACTCGTCCAGGTTCTTGATGAACAGTTTTCCAATGCTGGAGTTCCTCAGAGATGAATCCCTCTGAGACCACTGGACGCACATAGGCCGTCCCATAAGGAGCTCAAAATGAAACATTTCTATTGCTCGCTCAGCGTCGGCCCGTTGCTGAAAGTTGACAAAAGCGTAGCCGCGTGAGGAGCGGGTCTTCCAGTCCCTGCAGATCCGGATGGAGTGAATGCGGCCTGCGTGGCTGAACGTCCTCGCAAGCATTTCTTCCGTCACCTCGGGGTGCAGATCACCCACATACAGTGCGGCCGTCATTTTGTGGTTCATTCTACTACAGATGGTAATGTCCAGGAGTACAAGAGAAAAACTGATCGCTGGTAACTGCTGCTATCTGCTGCTAGTCGCTGTGTCGCTGGTTATCGAAGATCTGAATAGATTTCTCTTGTGCAGGAACAGATTATGAGTCATACTGTGATGCGGTTCGGAATTCCGAATTCTGAATTCTGTAACCATGGTGCTGGTGACCCTGACCAGCTGAGTCTCAAGGATCATAGTAAAGGTCACTAAAGTTCAAACTCACTCCAAAACATTCATTTAAATTCAAAATAGCTTTAAATTTCTTTATAGAAAAGCTGCATTGAATCCTGTCAGTACACAAAACAGGCCAAGCTGCAATTAATCCCAATGAAATGCTTTCAGTGACTTGTACATTCTGGGGATATAAAGTGTTTCGACAGATATAATAATAATAATAATAATAATAATAATAATAATACATTTTATTTTTTAAAAGCACCTTTTACGACACCCAAGGTCACTTCACAAATACAACATGTAAATTAATTCACAAAACACTAAAACACAATATTTTCTATATATACATTATACAATATTTATACATAAAACACTAAATCACATATTATAGTTAAGTATTATGTAACTATGTCACAGAGAATATGGAAGCCTGAAGAGATGAGTATAATAAAGGACAACCCTCTGAGACTCCAAAAGACTCTGCTGTTCAATTTCTCAGAAACTGTTAAATGTTATGCTTATTTCATTTTATGTTAGTCCAGACCTATGGTAGTAATCTCCAGAGATTTGATCTAAAAGCAGACATTCACACTCAGAGAGACTCAAAGGTTTATTTTATCTCATATTTTCTAGGTTGTGAAAAATAATTGGCAGCAGAAAGTGATTTAAAAGTGCAAAAAAAAAAAAAAGATCCTAAGAGCTGTGCAGGTCAGTTTCTGGTGGTTTTGGTCAGCTCTTAAATCAGTGCTTGTTTTATAGCTAACTAAGTTAGCCCGTTTTCTTTGCTAACGCTGGGTTCAAGTAGCTAACATAACTTGGTAGCTAATGGTAAACATTGGATATTTATAGGATATCTTCAGTACTGTACTGAAGACATCCTTTAAAAAATAATAATAATAATATTGTACAAATTGTATTAGAGATGTTTATTTTATACCTTATTATCATTATTGAGTCATTTTATATTTCCAAACATTACTTTTCCAACAACAACAAAAATTATGTTACAGAAAAATCTTTGTATGTCAGTAAAGAAAGCAACATATAACTGATAACATATTATGTAATCAGACGAAAAAAACTGCAAAAAAGAAGAAAATATGACAGTTAAAGTATCCAGAAGAACTGTGGCTGGTTCTGCAAGATGCTCAGTAAGTCTAATTTCCTTGTAAAACTGCACAAAATGTACCTGAGACTACTAATTGTTGTTGTTGTTGTTATTTAAAGTTACAAGTTCTCACACCAAATACTGACTTTGTGTAATTTATTACTGTGTACTGGCCTCTTTAGTATTTTTTAAAAATAGAAATGCTACATTTCATTATTTATGAACTCATTCAATATTCAAGATTCGAGTTTATTGTCATAAGTACAGAAAACAGTTTGTTACACAGTACAATTAAATTGTTACTCTCTGAATCCTCCCAGCAAATTCTGACATGCAGGAGATAAGGAAAACACAAAAACAGAAATTACGAAAAGTGCACAAAAAAAAAACATGTTAAAGATAAAGTGTATATGTGCATTGTAAACATGAGACTTCCATCCATCCATTTTCTTTCCCACTTATCCTTCTTCAGGGTCACGGGGAAACCTGGAGCCTATCCCAGGCGGAATGGGGCACAAGGCGGGGTACACCCTGGACAGGGTGCCAATCCATTGCAGGGCACAATCACACACACACTCACACACCCATTCATACACTACGGACACTTTGGACCTGCCAATCAGCCTACCATGCATGTCTTTGGACTGGGGGAGGAAACCGGAGTACCCGGAAGAAACCCCCGCAGCACAGGGAGAACATGCAAACTCCGCACACACAGGGCCATGGTGGGAATCGAACCCCCAACCCTGGAAGTGTGAGGCGAACATGCTAACCACTAAGCCACCGTGTGTCCTCCAAAAGCTATGTTTGGTGCAAAGAAAAAAAAAAAAAAAAAAAAAAAAACACCAAAAGAACACCATACTCACAGTGAAACATGGTGGTGGCAACATCATGCTTTGGGGCTGCTGTTCTTCATCCAAAACTGGGGCTTATATTCAAGTCAAGATATACCATAATGATAGACCCAAAAAAGACTGAGTGGTTTAATAATCTCAAAAGGGGCTTCAACAAAGTATTAGTTTAGGGGTGTGCACACTTATGCAACTAGATTATTGTAAGTTTTTTCTTTGGATTGGCACCCTGTCCAGGGTGTATCCCGCCTTGTGCCCGATGCTCCCTGGGATAGGCTCCAGGTTTCCCCGTGACCCTGAAAAGGATAAAGCGGTATAGAGGATGGATGGATGGATGGATACCTTTTGGAATTTTGGAATTGGTCTCATCAGATCATAACGCATTTTGCCAGATGTTTTGTGATGATTTAGTTTGATAAAATCCCCAGTTCTGGCCGAGGAACAGCAGCCCTAAACACAATGCTTCCACCACCATGCTTCACCGTGGGTATGATGTTCTTTTTTGGATGTACTTTTTTGTGCCAAACATACTTTTTGGAATTATGGAATTATTATACCGTTTGGAATTGGTCTCATCAGACCATAACATATTTTGCCACATGGTTTGTGGTGATTTGTGATGTGTCGGGCTTGGATGTTTTTTTGAGAAAGGGCTTTCGTCCAGCCACCTTAACCCAAAGCCCAGACATGTGAAGAATATGAGAAATTGTTGTCACATGCAGAGAGTAATCAGTCCTTGTCAGATGTTCCTGCAGCTCCTTTAATGTTGCCGTAGGTCTCTTAGCAGCCTCCCTGGTAAGTTTTTACCTTGTGCTTTTGTAAATTTTGGAGGGACGTCCTGTTCTTGATGACGTTACTGTGGTGCTAATTTTCTCCTCTTGTTGATGATGGGCCTTCACAGTGTTCCATCGTACACTTAATTTAAATTTTGTACCCCTCTCCTAATTGATACCATTTGACAATGAGACCCTGTACAGGCTTTCTCATCTCTTGGCAGACCATGACTTCAGCAGTCGGATGAAACCAAGAAGACGTTAAGAAAATCCTACAGAAACAGCTGGTCTTTATTTGGGGTTAATCAGAATAAGTTCATTGATGACAGCTGTATGATAACTACTTTTGAACATGACAGTGAATGCAATTGGTTCCTTCTGAACACAGCCACATCCCCAGTTATAAAAGGGTGTACACATTTACGCAACAAGGTTATTGTAATTTCTTTCATTTTTTCTTCCCCCTTTAAAATTGTTCTCACTTAATTTTTATATGTTGTAATTTCACACTAAGGGTGGAAAAAGCTCTGACATCTTGGTTTTTATTTTCATCACAAAAACTTGCCATTTGAAGGGGTGGGGGGTGTTAGACTTTTTATAGCCACTGTAAATGTCTTGATTCACAGATCTATCCCAGATCTTAAAGTAAGCTGTTCTACACTGAGATAAGCACTAGATGGAGCAGTGTGATCTCAGCTCTCAGCTCTCGGGTCAATTTCTCCTGTTTCAGGTGTTGCTGTTTGATCCCTTCCGGTCTCCGTACAGGAATTTCAGCTCTATGACGTCACCAGCTCGCCGAGCAGGCAACTTGAAAGCCAGTCGTGGTTGATGGAGCGTTGATTTAATCTCGGTGACTCGGGATTTCTCGCTTTTGAGTGTGTCTGCAGCTTCAGAGATGTGCGCTGAGAGTATTCCTCGTGTCGGGAACAGCATGTGAGCTCCTGTTTGAAGGCAACCACCGAGTAAATGGACGAACAAGAAGGTAAAACGCAGAAAACGACCCCAATCGAGGAGGCGCGCGTGCGTGTTTACAAACCGCAGTGTATTTGATGCCTTAAAGTAGCTGTGTATTTATTATTGCTGCTCAGACTGATGTACATAAATGTACTCGGGATGTTTCAAATAGCTGTTTAGACAACATATTTTGTTGTATAGCGTGGATGCGATTCACAACAGACTTGGACGATATGACGACAGAATTACGATCCGGTTATGATAGTTATTACGTCACTACTCGTGTTTGCATATTTATGTCTATTAGGTGTATATTATTCATTCTTAAAGTTGCCATTCATAATTCTTTTTCAGCAACGCTTTATTAATCCAAACTAGCCTTTCTTTGCCTTTAGCCTGTGCTCTGAGAAAAAGGCCACCTAAAGGGTACTGTGCCTACAAGGTCAAGCATACACCTTTTGTACCTTTTTAGTTTGTATCATTTGTCTACAAAGGTGCAGGTCGGCTTTACGTTATTTCACTTAAAAGGTAATAACGGTTCATTTGTGTACCTGAAAATCTTCTAAGAGAAAGATACATGTTATAGGTACAAATTGGACCTGTAGGTGCGGGCGATATGATAAAGTATCATATCACGATACTCTTGCGTTATAAGATGTGTATCATGTTGATGTGCTAACAGTTTGCCAGCAGAATAGTAGTTGCTAAGAAAAAATCCATGTAATCTAATGTATACAAAAATGACAACTGAATAGGAGAAAATTCTATGAATAAGTTAAAGAATTTATAATATTTTTTTTTTTACTAATTCTTTACATCGGATCAGCCGCTTCCAGTCAGAGTTTGTACCTACTATTGAATACATGTTGGAAAAACATACCTGTGATATCACAGAAAACTATATCGTGATCATGATATTGATTATGTTGTCATATTGCCCAGCCCTTTCGATAAAGATAGAGTTTAGTAACCTTTTTCTGAGAGAGTATGTGTATGTGCTTGTACATGGTGTATAGACAATACACTGTGACTTCTGTTGGACTCTTATACATGCAAGGAAATGGTCTTTCAAAACATAGGACAAGGCAGGAAATGCAAGTGAATGGAAATAGGTGCTTTAGTGGAGATGTGCCTTTTTTCTTTCTTTCTTTTTTTCCTCCCAGTTGCCTAAAAATAACTTGGGACACTAACCAGAACCAGATTTCATTCTACCTCACTTCATCATCCAGTATCGGCACAGGATCAACTTATATAGACGGAAAAGTAGAGGAGTAATAGATGTGTAGATGAGTTTTGTTATATCCACCTGAATTTCCAGTGCATTTGTTGTAAATATGTGATGTTATAGTACAAGGCATTTGTTATTGTGTATAGACACAAATAGACGTACGTAATGTGAAATTCAGTGCAGTAAATATGTTCTGATCATCTGTGATTCTGTATTAATGAGACCAAACCCCAAAATCTGACAGAAATAAAAGTAGTCAAGTTATAAATTTGAATGTAGGGGAATGTAGAAAAAGTGCTGGCTCAGTGGTTACGGCTTTGGGTGACTGACTGGAAGGTTATGAGTTCAAATCCCAGCACTGCTGGTGTTGCATTCTCGACCGTTCAGTTGTATTCTGTCTCTGTTGTAACTAGAGCTGCAACAACTAATCGATAAAATCAATAATTATCGATTATGAAAATCGTTGTCTACAAATCTTATTATCGATTAGTCGGTCTGAGCGTGGCACCGAGTGCGTTCACTCATTATGTTCTGAAATCACGCTTCGGAGAGTAAATACTAAAGTTGTGTCCCAAATGACGTACTATACACTTACACTATGCACTATGTACTCTGCCGTCTAGTGTGTGGATTTTAGAAAGGTAATATCTTGTATAAGCCGCTTCCTAGTCGATGGCGCATGATGTCATACGCACGTAATGTGACGCCGCTAGCTTTAACAGATACCCAGAGTCACCGACAATAACTTTCTTCAGTTTACTGTTTGTCAACGTTACCTTTTATAAAAAAAAAAGTCATGCATAAATACTATTATAATATAAACTTATATATTAGTTTACTTATATATACACAAGTATTTATGTATTATTTTTATGGATATTCTGGTGTGTGTGTATTGGGTTCTTTTCAGTCTTATATATTTGGACAAACAGTTGTGTAAAGTTTTAGTCTGAAGTTTATATTTGTAACGCTCAGTTTGTGGATTTTATTAAAAAGTTTGCCCCCACCATCCGATTAATCAAAAAAAATAATCGGGAAACTAATCGATTATGAAAATAATCCTTAGGTGCAGCCGTAGTTGTAAGTCACTTTGGATAAACGTTTCAGTAACGTGAGTAAATGTAATGAATAGGTTAATATTAACTGTGTTTGTTTACCAATGTCCTCATGTACCCCAGACCCGAGCGACAGCGTGTGCGCTGGATGCAGAGGCAGGATTCAGGATGCCTTTCATGTCAAGCTGCACAAAGACTTCTGGCACAACGCTTGTTTTCGGTAAGTCTTTATCCTAGCCGGACTTGGACAAGGCAGATATATCATGATATGGATACATTGGGCCATTTTCTTTATATGCATGTCTTTTGTATTTTGAGGAAAGTTGTCTCAGGGATTGTTCACTAACTGACATACACATACTCTTTAACTCTGACCACATGTGTAAAAGCCATAGATTAGCCGGAATGTGAGGTATTCCCCCCAAAAAGAAATACCAAAGGAACTTATTTACTTTTGGTGCACTTAAGCGTGACCCAAATATTGATCTGGAAATGGAAAAAATGATCGTAATACCAAGCGATACAGTGGAGTCCGCCAAGTTGGCAGTCGTAAACTTCTAGCCAGTTGAGACAGGGAGAAACGTGACTTTATTTCCATTTCATGCTAATTTCATTGCCAGCAAAGAAGCCGAGGCTAAGCTGTTTTGCTGCATTTTTGCATTCAGGTTCTGAGGGAGCGTCAGTCTGGTTAAGATTGGGAGTAACCAGGGCCTGGAAGCTTCTTTCAGTCAAGTATTATGGCTAAATTCTTCCTCAAATAGTTGGCGCTGTGTGTGTGTGTGTGTGTGTCTAGCAATACAGATTTTATTTACTATTCAGATTTCAGGCTCGTTATTTAATGTGTACGTTAAGAATTTGGCGATGTATTGGCACCATAGAGCTTTTATTCCTGAACTTTCCACACACACAACACATTTTTCTTAAACTTGGCTGCTTGTTTTTGAGTTTGAAAGATTTGGATGAAACCCATTCAATTCAGTTAATTAGTCAAATATGCTAAGAACTATAAGAACTCAGTGATACTGAATAATGAATAGAACTCTGATAATGGTGTTAGGACTTTCACCCGTGTAAGAGCATTTTTATAAATCACAGACCCCCTGCTTATGTTTGATATTATGCTTGATATATATGATTATGCCTGAAGTTCTTACCCTCTATTCGTCACTCTATTCTTGTTTTTCTTTTTTCTTCCTGTGTGCAGGTTTAATCATTTATAGGATTACGTGGTTTTTGGGGTTTTTTTTTTAAGCACATTGTTGTGAGTGATTAGGGTCAAAGTCTCCTCTAAAGTTAAAATATACTGCAGAATTGCAGGGAAGTAGCCAGATGAAGGATAATGAATGTTGGGTCATCAAATCTACTACACTTTTTGGTTAAAAAAAGAAGAAAAAAAAGGCCGGCCAAAGTACAAGAGTGTGGTGTGTTTTGTGCATATGGTCATGACTAATCCGTTACAGATAATCTACACCTCATTGTATTTGGTAGAGCTATAAAAGTTAAAGAGGCACAGACACATTTTGTGCGTTTGAAGCAAACGACATAATTGTAGTCACATGCATGATGCAGGATTATACTGCTAAATAAATGATTCTGTTTATGTTCTCCCTACAGTTGTTTAAATTAGTCAAAATCTAACGTCGGCATCTTTAATCCTGGCGTGGTTGTTGGTGCCAGATGAGCTGGTTTGAGTATTTCAGAAACTGCTGAACTCCTGAGATTTTCACTTGCAACAGTATTTTAAAGTTTACACAGAATGGTGTGAAAAACAAAAAACACCCAGCGAGCGGCAGTTCTGTGGATGGAAACGCCGGGTTGATTCGAGAAATCAGAGGAGAGTGACCAGACTGGTTCAAGCTGACAGGAAATCCTGCAGGTTGTAAAGAGCGGTTATTTGAGTTACTTTAGCCTTCCTGTCAGCTCAAACCAGTCTGGCTATTCTCTTTTGACCTCTCGCATCGACAAAGCATTTCCACGCACAGAGCTGGATGTCCCGGGCGTTTTTTTTTTGTTTTTCACACCATTCGGTGTTAGCTCTAGAGACTGTTAAGTGTGAAAAACATCAATATATTTCACTAAAACAGCAATGCTTTGCTTTTTACACTAGCCTAGGCTCTCCTCTTGTATCTTGAGATCATGTTTTTGTTTATCGAAAAACAGTCAGTCTGTGGAAAGGTTTCTAAAAGCGTGCTAGCTAAAAGTGCTTTTCACACACAGTTAATGTCTTGCTGTGATCAAGTTATTGGATAGTTATGCGCCATAACAAAATGTACCTAAGCCTAATCAGTCCAGTTTGTAATCAGATACTGACTGTTAAAGTGTCTGTGATGCACGTGTGCTGCAGTTGGAAGGAAATGTAGTTTTCTCACTTTTTTTAGTTTTTAGACTTGTTTCGCTATGTCAGCACACATTCTTGAATAGTCCATTAGCCAGTGTGCTGTCTGAGTGAGATCTGGTATAGGCCAAATGTCTGTTGGGGTTTTTTTTTTCTTTTCTATGTAACATCAGAAGTTACATCATCATGTAGCATGTCACATCAAGAAAGTTACATGGCCATGTAGACCATGATTTTAGACTCTTGACCGAGTTCCCGTGAAAGGATTTTTGCTCTGCTGCCGAGATTGGCTCATAAATAAGGACAAACCCGAGCAACATGTCAAGAATTTTAAACAGGGCTAAGAACTGAAATGGATGCCAATTAAAAGGTAATATAAGTTCATCTCAGCTTGCAATTACAACTAATTGAAGGCTCGGTAAATGCAGAAACCAAAAGTACGCCGTAGACTGGAAAATCTATTACTGTCAGAGAGTTTATGAAATCTTTAGGATAGATTAAGGCTCTTATTTGGGAATTCCTTTTGCACATTATTGGCACAGTCCTTGTTTTCCAGGTTAGGTAAAACAAATTGGGAATTATTGTTGAGAGACTGGAACGTGCATTTATTCACTCATCATATACACACATCATACAGACATATATAGATGTTTTAAGTGTTTCTATCGGCCTTTATCTTCTTGATGCTCTTTATACACACTTGATATTAGAGATGACATGGTAACATGATTTCTTTTCTGATATTGATATTGACACCTTTTAGCAAATACTGAAACCGTTCCAATATATTTTAGCTATTAAGCTTTAAAATGAGAGTTTTTATTTAATTTTTTTTTTAATTGAAGTTCCAAATTTGTTGACAAACATGACTCCAACAATCCCGACGATCTCCGTTAAGTACGAACAAGAATTGAATGGCTTCCCGCAACACTTCTGCGCTAGGGCAGGTAGGGGCCGTTCTCCACAGCGCTGTGCGGACCACTGGGACATTCCTAGACGGCGATTCAGTGCTCCTCCAGACACTTCTGAAACAGCTTCTGAAACAGCGGGATCATCAGTGCCCCAGCTAATGGCCTTTTATGATTAGAGGTAAAGAGTGAAACCTCGGGCCTCTGTGGCTGCTTTTTAAGTGCGGTTATGGGAGGGACAGGAATGCTCCCTGCATGCCTGCTAATTGTGTTTGCTTTTCCTTTCCATATAGGTTTGCTTTTCAGTTAGGACGTCATGTTGAGGGTAGGATTTTGTCCTCCTGCTCGGACAGCGGCAGTTTGTGGTTTAGTCGTAAAAAAAAATGTGCAATATTTAGACGTTATTTAGTCTTGTGTACATAGTCATTGTTTGGTCTTGTGTGTTTCACGGTTGGTCTTAGTGGCAAGATGTGTGTGTGTGTGTGTGTATATGTATGTATGTATGTATATATATATATATATATATATATATATATATATATATATAATATATATAATATATTTGTTTTTTAAAGAATTCACAAAAATACTCTGCTCTCATGGATATCAAATAATTGCAAACAAAACACAGGTTTATATATAAAAAAATCTTTGTTAAATATAGGTGTGCAACAATTATTGGCACCCTTTTAGTCAATACTTTGTGCTACCTCCCTTTGCCAAGATAACAGCTCTGAGTCTTCTTCTATAATGCCTGATGAGGTTGGAGAATACATGGCGAGGGATCTGAGACCATTCCTCCATACAGAATCTCTCCACAGGTTTTCTATGGGGTTCAGGTCAGGGGACTGGGATGGCCAGGGCAAGACCTTGATTTTGTGGTCAGTAAACCATTTTTTTTTGTTGATTTTGATGAATGTTTTGGATCATTGTCCTGCTGGAAGATACAACCACGGACCATTTGAAGCTTTCTGGTGGAGTCAGTCAGGTTTTCATTTAATATCTGTTGATATTTGATAGAGTCCATGATGTCATGTTTCCTAATGAAATGTCCAGGTCCTCTGGCAGAAGAACAGCCCCAAGATATTAAACATCCACCACCATATTTAACCGTGGGCATGAGGTACTTTTCCATATGGCTACCTCTCTGTGTGCACCAAAACCACCTCTGGTGTTTATTACCAAAAGCTCTATTTTGGTTTCATCTGACCATAGAACCCGATCCCATTTGAAGTTCCAGTAGTGTCTGGCAAACTGAAGACGCTTGAGTTTGTTTTTGGATGAGAGTAAAGGCTTTTTCCTTGAAACCCTTCCAAACAACTTGTGGTGATGTAGGTGACTTCGGAGTGTAGTTTTGGAGACTTTCTGACCCCAAGACGCAACTAACTTCTGCAATTCTCCAGCTGTGATCTTTGGAGATTTTTAGCCTCTCGAACCATCCTCTTCACAGTGCGTTGAGACAATATAGACACACGTCCAATTCCAGGTTGATTCATAACATTCCCAGTTGACTAGAACTTCTTAATTATTGCCCTGATGATGGAAATGGGCATTTTCAGTGCGTGTGCTATTTTCTTATAGCCATTTCCCATTTTGTGAAGCTCAACAACCTTTTGCTGCACATCACAGCTATATTCCTTGGAGTTACCCATTGTTATCAATGTCTAAGGGAATTTGGCCTATGTGTGAATGTGTCATGGTTGAACAATTTCCTGTTCCTAGTCACCCAGGTGTACTAAAACAATTTTTAAGTATCAATGGGAATATACATCAGATATATTTTTCTCATATGAATTCATAGGGGTGCCAATAATTGTTGCACCCCTATATTTAACAAAGATGTATGTTTTTCATAAACCTGTATTTTTCTAGCTTTACAGGTATAGGATGTCACTGTAGCTGAATTCTGACACTCGGCCAAAAAGGAAAAAAATGGGGGGAAAAAACCGTGGTGTGACCCAAATAGTTTTTTTTTTCTGCCTATAACATAGACTCACGCTTCAACTTTCTGAAAACATAACGACTTTACATAAGTAATAAAACAGTAATCAACAGGGTAAATAATCAGTGATGCAGATAATCAGTGTTACTGTGTCACCACCCTTTATACCACAGTAATCTGTCACCAATTGCCTTTTTTTTTTTTAATTTAATAAAGGGGCGGTATCTTGTACTTTTTAACCATTTATAGTTACAGTTAACGTTCTGGAATGTCCATGAAACGAGTTTGTTTCTGTTATCACTTGATCCATAGCGCATATAAACAATAGTTTCCACATATTCTCTTGAAATTAGTAAGACAGGAAACAATGTTCAAGTTATTGAGACATTGGAAGATTTCAAGATATTGAAGGCTGCTGAAAAATCAGCTTGGTCTGAGCAGCTAACTAACTGGAAGACCGTCTTTGCCAGATGTGCTAAGTGCTGGTAAATGGAAAATGGTTTCTAAATGACCAATACAAATGCTACATCATAGAAAAATGATTTATTAAGAAAAGAACTACAAACTGCTGTCTAAGCTGCTCTTATAGAAAATGAATCAGTGCCTTCCGACCGAGAATTCAACATGGTTGTGGTGTAAAATGCTATGGCAGTCTTCCAAAAAGTATGTCGTTTTCAGAATTACTATATGTATACATATAGTAGATGTTAAAAATCTGCGGTTTTTCTAGGTCGACATAGATGTAGTCATTTTTCACGGACTTGCGTAGTAATGTAATTCTTCCACTGGAGAGGTAAAGTTGCCTAATAAATGAAACGTAGGCATGCTGATTAAGGTTCTGATTTGTTATTGAAGTGTTCAGCAAACATATGTCTTTATTTTCTCTACTGTGAAAAAGAAAGAGGACTGTTTGTTCTGTATTGTTTGCTGTGTAGTGTGGCAACGCATGAACTCATTGTGTCTTTCGCCTGAGCATTGTCTCTCTCTCTCTCTCTCTCTCTCTCTCTCTCTCTCTCTCTGGGTGTGAACAACAAGGGTTAAAGGAGGTGATGATTTGCTGCTTGTGCGGAACAGAAGGAAAGTTGCTGACAGAGATGCAGGTGGTCATCGTGAATAAGCAGCACAGCTTTACAGCGAGGTGTTTTGCGTGAGTTGCATGTTCCATGTGGGAGTCATCAAACCCCGGCTGTGTCGACACGCTGCCAATAAATCAGGACGTTTCAGTCACGTCTGGCTTTAGGGTGAAAGTTTATCGTGTGTGTGTACACCTGGAGGACCTCTGTGACAGACACAGATATTTGTTCACAGACGTCACCGAGCGTAAGCTCGTGTGTGAGAAAATGATAACGAATCCTTAGGTACACATCTGTTCCCAGATGTCGCCATGACCTCACTGTACACACGGGTTGCCAAAAACACAAATTGATTCATCCTGTTGACTTGCAGTTCAACCGAATATTTAACCTCTCTAATTAAGAACAATAAAAGTCTTAGGCTGCCTGTTTTAGTGCAGATTTCATACGCTGTGTGTTTGCATCTCTGTGTCAGAAGAGCACATTTTTGATTCCATTTATTCATTAAAAAAAAAACAATTAAACGTTCTAGAGGAATGCTTTGTCACTAAAGTATCACATTAAGTAATAGAACACTTCTTAGATAAAACTATTCTCGAGGCTGCCTGGGATTACCAGCAGAAACAGAAATAAATGAGACGGCCTAAGTCTCTAGAAGAAATGTGTTTCAAGATGTTTTCAATAGGTTTTAAACGAAGGTGTGAATATATAAGTGATGCCCCGTTATACCGGTGTCCTATTCAGACTGTATTCCCATCGTACACACCGTGACCCTGACCAGGATGAAGCTCTTTCTGAAGACTGTAAACAAGTAACTTAAAATATGTCTTCATCATACTTCTGCAGCATCCTAACCGTGTCCCCTTCTGTCTCGAAAAAATCATCTGTAACATATACAGTGTCCAGTTTCTTCAGGGGTTGAATCAGGGTTCTGTTCTCACTACTACTACCACATTGGATGTCCATCATAGGCCACCATGAAGACTCATACACTCATTCACACCTAGGGGCAATGTAGACTAGCCAGTCCACCTACCAGCATGTTTTTAAAAATGATAGAGTAACCCAAGCTCAGGATCAAACCAGGAACCCTGGGGCTGTGAGGCAGCAGCTATAGCACCACTCTGCCTGGATTTCATGCTGTAAAATAAATAAATAAATCAAATCAATATTAAAGCATGCTCCTGCAGAGAGTGTTTATCTGATCATGCATTCAGTCTCATTGTACAGCTTTGTATTTTGCTCCAGAAGCAGAGATTGTGATCTTTTCTCAGTATGGAGGCACACGTCAGGCGATCAGCCAGAACCCAAGCGCTTGCTGGACAATCCCACAGCTGCTCAGGCTGCGTCTTACTAATGTGATCCTTATCAAAGCAGACTTATTTTCCATCCTGCTTCTCTGCCACTGAATGCAATGTGATCTTTTTATTTATAGTCATTTCTCTCGTTCCTTCTTCTGGTCTGTTTTTGACTTCTTTATTTTCTTCCTTTCTTTGTCCTCCCCCCCCCACCCCCCACCCCCCTTATAGTTTTTACCCCCTTTCTCCGTTTCCCCATTATGTCTATTTCTTTTTCGAACGCTATGTTCCAGACAACTCAGGTTTGCTCTTCTAGATGAATCGGTGATGTTGAGCAGCAGCCGGCCCGCGGAATTCACGTCGCACGTACAAATGAAACCCTGAATGAATTGCTCATACATCACTTGGGAATCGGTCTAAATATGCAAATGGAGCTCTGAAATGTCTGGAATTAAAGATTATATATGTCAGGATCGAAAAAGAAAGCCGTGCGTGGGAGTGACTCGTTTCCTGCTCTCTCAGGCCAGCTCTCGCAGCAGAATGAGGTGTAATCAAGAAGATGGATTGCGCTTAAGCTGTGAAAAGTTTCTGGCTGTTTGGCTCAGAGCTTTGCTGCTTTTTTATTATTATTTTTTTATTTTTTTTTTTAGTTCTTGACCAAATTCCGTGTCAAAAAAGCGTTCCTAGCAGCTATCTGAGGTTCTGATTGACGTGTCTGTTTTTCTAACAGTGACTCTGAACATTTTCACTGTTATTGTTTTGCAGCAGCAGTTCAAGTGAAGTGAAAAGTGCTGTTTGGCTCCAGGTGTTTCCAGTTCTCTTGGTATGCAGAGAATTTAGGTTGTAGAAAGTTTTGAACACGTTCTATTGTTCAGCTGGATCGGTGTAAGACGGAGCAGTATAATTGTATGCTGATTACACATGGAGCTTTTCTTCAGATGGAGTTGTTTCTAAAGACGAATGATGCACATCAGCAATTCACAGCAGCGAGTCTGTATTTTTCACAGAGGGTAAATGCAAACTGTGGCATGACTGGATAATCACGTCTGACCATCCGTGTTTTCGGTTAGTCGATTAAATGCAGATGCTCAAGTACTTGCAGAACATTTTCCCTGACAAATTGTCAGGAACTGTCCAAGGGTCAAAAAGAGAATGTTGTCTTTCTAATAAACTTCCCTTAAGTCTTATTTCCCCCCGAAGGCGTTCCTTGTAAGGGTCGTGGCCCGTGGTGAGACATACACAAACCTACGCTCACACACCAAAATTGTGACGAATTTTACAGCGCAAGCTGTGGCATGTGTTGTACGAGGAGTCTTGTACATTCCGTGCTTCCTTAGACAAATGATCTTCTTTAATAACAGAACTGAGGTGCTATACTGTGCGGATCAACAAGTCAGCCTCCTTTAATTAAGTCAGTTTTCCCCGTGCGAGCAATGTCACAGCTAGAGGGAACATTACGGTGTTCCAGCATCACCTCCCAGCCGTGGGACTGCCAAAGAGAGAGAGTGTGTGATATCCCTTTATGACTAGTTTTGGCTTGAAGCCCAAATTCCTTGTGGGTTTTTTTTTAAATATTTTTTTTAAACATGCCTCAGACTTCATTCAGTGTGGCCCCTGTGTTTTGGTGGGTGGGCTAGTGTGTGTGTGTGTGTGTGTGTGTGTGTGTGTGTGTGTGAGAGAGAGAGAGTGCACACACCCCCAAGCATGTCTTTGTCTCCAGACATGAGCCCGAGCTTTCCTCTTTGAAACCAAATCCCAGGATTTTCTAGTGCGTCCTCACAATCACCTCATATTCCATCTGCTTTTTCCTCAGTGTTAGTCATTAAGGGTACGCTTACATTAAAAGTATGTACAAAAAACGGAGAAGGTTTTCCATTGGGTTTTAGAAAAGTTTCACGTACAGACGACAGCGTTGTCAAAACGATCCCCGTTCACACAGATCTGCAAAAAACGACTAAAAGCGCTGTATCGTGCATTCCAGGCCAGTAGTTGGCGATGTCACTTTGTAAAGAAGCACTACGCGCCTGCGCATGTAAGCATTCACGTCAACGCGTCCACCATATGAAGACTGCCCTATAAACAAATATAAGTAAACGGTGGAGCTGCGTTAAACAATAATGTTTACATTTCTCAAACGATCTCAATGGTTTATGATCTGCATGGATATAAAAAAGTTCCGTCTCCTGCTACTTAGAATCTCAATAGTTTTTTTTTTTTTTTTAGAAAAATGATTCATTGTCATGAGGAATTGTGAAAACTCATGCTTGTCAAGCACAGATTTGGATTATTTTTCTTGGTTAATAAATGCTGAGGCGTCCCTAATGTAATATCATTTGATGTACATGAAATGTGCATAGTTTTTGGGGGTTTTTTTTTTTCATTGTGTAAATGGATTTTCTGTCTTCAACCTCATCTTTTAGCTTTTCTTGTGCTCCAGGTCAGAATTCTCTTAACAAAGCTCGCTCATTTTTCGAAATGGTGCATCTTTAAGTACTAATAATTGACCATCGTTGTACCAAAATGGAACAAGATCGGCAAATACAGATCAAATAGTGAGGCACTGGCAGTCAGTCTGCTTTCTCTATTTTATTAGCAATAAAAGGATACAGATGTACTCCAAAACAGACAATTACAACGATAATTACGATTTTTTTTACTATGATGCAGAGGATGTTGAGGCAGAAATGATTCAGGGCATGTTGATCAAGGAATGATGTGGGAGACATAGATCGGTGAATGACGCAAGGGACGTGGATCAGGAAAGAATGCGAGGAATGATGCGGTGGATGTCGATTGGTGAATGGCGCAGGGGATGTAACACATGTCACAAGATGGGGGTTGTAGATCTGGGAATGATGCAGGAGAACAATCCGGGAACAGTGTAGATGATGTTGGCACACTGATTTTCATTGCAAAAGAAATGATAAGATGATATTTTTCTAGTCTTAAAAATGTAAAATAGCATAACTAGTTCTGTCAAAATGTCATTCCCAACTCAACCATTAACCCCAGCTATAATGAATTTCTTTCCACTTTTGTGTCCTCAGGTGCTCCGAGTGCTGTGATCTCCTGACCAACTGGTACTACGAGAGGGAGGGCAAACTCTACTGTGGAAAACACTACTGGGAGAATTTCGGGGAGCTGTGTCATGGCTGCTCATTGCTAATGACCGGACCAGCTATGGTAAGAAGTAACAATCCTACTTTTCTCCCTTCGCTGAGTCTTGTCTTGATTCCATCACTTCAGGGCAGGGTTTCTTCCGGTCTGCGTGTCATTCCAAAATTTAAAGTGATCGAATGGATTTTGGGTGTTTTGCTCAAATTTGCCTTTAAATAACAAACATGCAGCAAAGTAGAATGAGCGTAAAGGCTTCATGAGGGAGAGTAGAAACGTCGTTGATCTTTTCGGAAGTTGAAGGAAGGGATTCTGGTTTTACTGCCGTCTTAACAGCTCACACTGCTACACAATGTTTTGCAAGAAACAATACCTGTAATTGCAGCTTTAAAATGTAGCACAGCTTAATTAGATATAATAAGCCTTTGCTGTTGTTGTTTAAGCCTTCCTACAGGTAATAAGCAAGTGGAGACATTAGCTTCGGTATGTTGATTTTATTTAGCTTGTTTTAGAGATCTCTGATCCTCTAACGATAGATGGGAAGTGGTTGTTTTGTTATGACGCTGAAGGCTTAGCTCACTCCTGCTCTCTTCCTCCTACGCACGATTTTCATCGAGGATCTCACTGTCCATCTTAGCATTCGTCTGAGCAGGTTTCAAGGAGACGCCTAGTCTGTGTTTTACATTATGACTATCTCACAGTCATCTTAGAAGTAGGGCTGGGCGATATATCACGATATAGCGATAAATGATTACGCGATACACTTTTCTGAGTTATCGTTGGTGTGGTGATGTATTTATGTTTTTAATAATGTGGTACTGACTTTATGATACTTGTACTACAATTTATTTATTTATTTATTACTTAATCTTCCTTGTCTTTGTAGGCATTAAAGAAAAGTATTGTCAAAGTCAGTTTAATGTTTTCTTTTGTATAAATTTTTTTTTTTTTTAATATAGCTACCCTTTTTTTTTTTTTTTTTTTTTTTTTTTTTTTTTTTAAAACATAAATATACTATTTTTTTGTGTTCATTATGCATACACAAAGATGAGTTGATTCCAGTCAGAAGATTGCATCTCGGTGGTTAGCTTAAGTAGCTATGAGCAAAGTCAGCTTTATTATTGGTGCCGTTGATATAGATAGGTAACAAGGTTATGAAAACTGTCTTTGTGCTTAATTTCACTTTAATTGACTTTTAATTTAGGTCAATTTAATATAGCAGAAGATACTGTGCTGTTCCACCTCCCTTTTAAATTGATGGGTACCAATAATTATGAAACATATATGGTTTGACAATATATAGGTTTTTTTTTGTTTTTTTTTTTTTTCTTTGAATAAATTTACTTCAATTAAATGTCATATTTGTCTTATATTTTCCCATTTTTATCAAGGGTGTCACTGATTCTGGAGCTAATGTACCAGGAATTATTTGCCATAATTATCAGTTGTGATCTAGATTAGTTTTTGTCCCATTAGCGTTGCCATAGTACAATGTTTTGTTGTTTCCTGAGCTACAGTCCTCCTTATCTTTTTTTTTTTTCATCATATAGCAGTATTTTGACATTGACACCTCTTAATGCATAGCTCCTGTATATATGATCGCTGTTGCTATGACGATGCAAATGTCTGATATTGTCGTGTTAGCGCCTTCTCGTAACATTACCATAACTGCTGGAGTAGCAGGGCTACTGTAAATACACTAACAAATGTGCACGAAACTTCAACTAATGCAAAACTGATGCTGTACGCTACTTTGCTGTAAAAATCGCATCACGGCACCTGCTAGAAGAAAGTAAGTACACGTCTCATGGGCTCGAAAAGTACAGAAGTCGGTTGCTAATGGCTTCATCCACAAATTGGTCTCACCCTGCACAGGGTATTTAAAGTAATTACGCCGTTATAGTGTGGTCATAGCCCCTGAGCTCTCATAAGCACAGGCAGGGGGCAAACCCTTCGCCAATCTAAATCATTTAGTGAGTTGATTTAGCTCTGTGCCGTGTCCTTGTTTAGATTTCCTCTCGTCTCTCAGTCTGCATCCTTCTGTCTGTGTGATGCTTGCTGCGAACGTTTAAGTGAAAACAGGCCATAACAAGAGCTTCCATCCTCTCGTGTGTGCATGCGTGCGTTTTAACCTTGTTAGAACAGACTTCGTTGAACAACAAATGAACAGCAGTTCATTTTCCTTTACGTGGGATTTCTATCCCGGCTCTAGAGCAGCACCTTTAGCTGCTAGCAGATCAGAGCTTGAAGGCAACAAACCCCAGAACCTAACCACTGTTTGTTTTCCAGGCTTAGATTATGAGCTCATTCCCTATGATCTGGATGAACGCGATCTGAAGGCTGGAATGGTCTCGGCGTGTCTTTGCTTTGTCATCATGCCTTTGGAATGTGCATGGGCTTTCAATGGACTGCTTTGTAATCATAATATGAATGTTAACCGTAACCCAAATTCTGAATAAGCGTAACGTTTAAGAACAGCACCGCGGTACACGCAAGGCAGCGGTTACAAAGCGACCATGATTCGTTGGTTAAATTCTGGGTTTTGAAAGCACATTAAAGAGAGGAGGGGTGTGGGGGCTTTATCAGTTAGAAAAAGGCATAATAGGTCTCTTCTATTCAGACTCGAATTGAGAGTCGGCAAATATTTGTTTGGCTTTCATGTGTTGTGTTGCCAGTTCTGGGCACTGAAGTTGTTAAAAAACCTCGGCCCCTCAGAGGGACAAACAGATTGGACATGATGTGCATGTACATGTGTGCGCGTGTAGGTGCTTGTGTGTGTGTGTGTGTCTGTTCACGTGGAAAAAGAGTCGTCATGGTGTGTTGATGACGGTGTAATGAAGTGTGGCATGAAATGGTGAATTTGTTTTGCATGCAAAACCAAACATTAGAAAACTGATACTATTACTATAATATAGTGTATGTGTGTGTGTGTGTGTGTGTGTGTGTATATATATATATATATATATATATATATATATATATATATATATATATATATATATATATATAAATATATATATATATATATATATATATATAAATATATATATATATATATATATATATAAATAAATATAATATACTATAATAATATCCTATATATATCATTTAGCCAGTAAGTTGCATGTTTTGAAAACCTTAAGAGGAGAACATAACATCTTAAACATTTCAAATTTATGATGCGCATGCTGTTATAGAAAATAATCAACGATGGGGTATAACAACACATCGGGAAGTGTCAATCAAACAGTTTGCATCGAGTGCTGTTCAGTTTGGGGATCCTACTAGTTGAATATTGTTGAAGAAATCTGAGGCGCTCAGGAGGGTAATACATTTAAAAAGATTTTAATATCTCTTGGCTGTTCAGTCATAGTTACAGTTCAGAAATAATAATAATAAAAACATGCATGAAATGTTGGGGAACATCTACAAATCGAGTGATTGAAGTTATTGCAGCTATTGACAGTCATTCCCATATCAGTCTCTCCCTTTCTCTTATTTGAAGTTTTGAAAGAACCTGAGCTTCTCATGTTATAGTCCTCTGTCCTGAAGAGTTTCCTGTGGCAGAAAACTTTGGACTCCTTCCAAATGGCTGCTTTTTCACGGTGAAGCATGGTGGTGGCAGCATCATGCTTTAGGGCTGCTTCTAGACATTCCATCACAAAGTTTCACTGTATCAACATTCACATCCATTTTCTTAATCTGTTAAGGTATAATGTTACTATAGAAACGATAAGGTATTCGCAGTAGCGCGTTAATACAAACCTGTGACTTGAAGTACAGACGGCACTACTGTCAGAACTGCTGTTATAGAAAATAAATCCACACCTTCTGACCAATCAGAATCGATTAATCACTGACACTGTGGTATAAATATATGAATAAAGTTATAATAATAGCTCAGTTTTAAAGTAGTCTTTATAACACAGCCATGTAAGTTTTAGAACACTTATTTTCAGGAACAGCACTTTCTCTCGGTCATCAGTCATCCTTTCTCTTTCATCCATCTTTCTCTTTCCGATAAATCTGCTTTAATTCCAGGGTCTAAAGGGGAGGGAGGAGCTGCTGTAGCCCAATGTTAGGAAATTCTCTCTCTCTCTCTCGCTCTCTTTCGTGCTTTCTCTCTATTACGAATCATATAGGAATGAAAGTGTCTGAGACGTCCTACATATCCTTGGTCACAGTGTCAGCTGCATCTAAATCAGCGAGCATTAGTCAATATTGTGTATAATCACCTCCACAAATGCACTTATGTTATTCTGAACGTCAAAATGTTGAACCAGAATCTAGATCTAGATTTAAGAGACCGTGAGTTGACAGTCCTCACCCAGAGGGACTGTCTGACGGACGACTCTATACCCGTCTCTGCTAATCTGTTTTTGTGGTTTTGGATGAATTAAACTACAGCGTGTGTGTTTTGGCTGGACGTCACAATCTCCTTTTATGTCCATCCAGTCAGCTAAAGATACAGAAAGTTACATGCATGAAAAATTAATGGTCCTCGTGTAACCAAAATAGCATATTCGTTTTAAAACCTATAACAAAATAAGTTCTTTGAGGTTTGCCGTGGAAATTAGACAACACTCGCAGACTCGTACTCTGAAGGTAAAAAGGTTTATTACAGAAAGATGGTTAATACAGGATAGAATCATCCATCTTCTATACCGCTTTATCCTTTTCAGGGTCACGGGGGAACCTGGAGCCTATCCCAGGGAGCATGGGGCACAAGGCGGGGTACACCCTGGACAGGGTGCCAATCCATCACAGGGCACAATCACATACACATTCACACACCCATTCATACACTACAGACACTTTGGACATGACAATCAGCCTACCATGTATGTCTTTGGACTGGGGGAGGAAACCGGAGTACCCGGAGGAAACCCCTGCAGCACGGGGAGAACATGCAAACTCCGTACACACAGGGCCACGGTGGGAATCGAACCCCCGAACAATCGAACCCGTGTGAGGCGAACATGCTAACCACTAAGCCACCATGCGCCCCATTTTGTACTAAACCACTACTATATATTTGAAAAGCAGAGCATGACACACTTTTAGGATTTTGGACAGACGAACCTTGAACAGAAGAACATGTTTGCGTGTCTGTAAGCAGATAAATATTCTGTACTGATCTCAGTGACATGACATGGCCTTCTTAGGCGTCCTCCTCAGATGAACATGAACAACAACAAACTTATTACAAAGTAAAAATGAGTAATTTCCCTCACATTTCCCCCATTTTATCATTACAAAATATGATAACTAAAACTAACAGAGAAATTACAATGCTGTGAATACATCAGAACTTCAGAATCCTTTCACAGTTCAACTGAATTCATGTCTGAGTAAAACAGACATCATGAAGGCGCTAAGTCTGTTTTTGCGGATATAAAGTATCCTGTCGTCAAGCAAGCTCATTTTAGGGTGAAATGAGAATCGCCATGGTCAAAGGAATATTTACAATAGGTGTGAAATGGATATCAATGGGTCGTCATCGTCAGTGTCGCTGGGAGAATCTGATACCCAGTCAGGTTGATCATCATGGGGATCGTACTCAGTCTTTGTCAACATCAGCGTTTGGTCATTGATGATTTCAACGAGTGTGAGAGACTGCTCCGAACGAGAGAAACAATACAAGGCAAAATGAGCAAGACAAGAAGAATTATTGCACCTATTGGTAGACAGATGGTTAATATCCATGAGCCCTATCCCCCGAGTACTGAGCTCAGCCAATCAAACCCCATCTCGCTAGTCTGTGGAGGGTTGCGTGTCGCAGACCGCATGTGTTCACTGATAGAATAACCATTGTGTGTCTGCATGACGAGGGGACGTGTGACGTTGTGTGGGTAGCACTGTTGGCAATGATTCTTCTGACGAAAGGCGTTTACAGAGGCGGCCAATATCTTGGCATATGGGCTTTTAACTACTAATTGTTGTCCAATCTGTAGCAATAGTCTACTAAAGAACTTTGCAGGCTTATGTGGGACCTATAGAAATCACGTCGCCTTAGGCACTTAGTCCCGTCACCACGATCAGCTAAATACCAAATTTGGGTAAAAGTGTGTGCATCATGCACTCTTTCTTCTGCAAATGTGATTGGCGTGATTGATCGATAAGTCTTCCACCCAATAAACTTCAATATCGCGCTTTGGTTTATCTTTCCAGCTTAAGGGTCTACCCCCGGACCCCCAGTGTTGTCGGGAACGGTCCCAGTGATTTATGAGTTTATTTCTATGACAGGGCTTACTAACAGATACCACCTATACCAGGAGAAGGGTTCACGATTAGGAATAGGTTTGTATGTATGAGTGGATGTGCAGGTTGACATCTAATGATTTGTGTCTAATCTGCAACAGTAGTCTGTGGTCATGGAGCTTTTAGTCTTCCTCTCCATCTTTCTTTCCTTTGCCTCTCGTAGGAGCTTCTCCACATGGATTGCATACCTCTCCACTTGTGTGAGGTTTCCGGTGTCCCAGGTGATACATTGTTGTTTTATTATAGCGACAATTTCTGGTTTAATGCCGTTCATAAAGCTGTTTCTGAGATGTGCTTCCCATGCTGTGACGGCCGCCTGCCCATCTGCCAGAGCGTCGGGGTTCTCCAAGCCTGACTTTGCGTCATGGATCTCAGTGAGCCGGGACAGGTACTGTGACTTGTTGTTTACACATCGCTATTTTTGTCATGTCCAGTCGCACAGGAAAGGTGTTCATCAGCCTCTGCTGGAGCGCCGTGATTTGTGCTCTGTACCTTGCGTTGACTTAATCATCCCACTGTGGGTTGATCAGGCGGGCATCGTTCTCTGGGAATTAACATGAAACCTTGACCCAGTCCGTGCCAAGTTTTGCCATGAGCAGTCGTCGTAGTTCATGAATGGTGGGTCTGAATTCTCTGCAGAATATCTGAAGTTCATCCCCAAACTTTCGTCCTCCTTCGCGGAGCACCAGCGGATGCGTCATGCTGCTCCTGATGTCTTCCAATGTCCAGGGTCTGTGAACTAGCATAGGGCCTCCTTCTCCGGCCACTTCTAGCATTGGGGCATTTACCACGGCGTGCATTGTTCCTTCTCTGTCCGATTTTGTCGGTCTGAAGCCCTCAGGCAGCAATGTTGTTGCACCCTTCACTTGGGATCTCGTGTGTAACGCCACCGGTGAAGGTAGGACGGCTGGAGCATAGTTCGGTGGGGGTCGGTGGCTCAGTTCTGACAGGTCCGGATAGAGTGGTGTAGGCTAGGCCGCTTCATCGTGAGCAGGTGCCTTTGAAACTGCAGGTTCCTCCCTCCTTACTGGCTGTGGACGTCGTGGTGGGGCGGAGTCCAGGTCAGGATCGGCTTTCTGCAATTTAGCACACTGAGAAACAGATGAAGGCCCTGCCTGACATTTTTTCTCTCTTTTATGTGCCTCGCTCTGCCATTCAGCAAATGCCTTCCTGTCTGCTAAAAACTACACTTCGCTCTTTTTTTTTTTTTTTTTAATTTTAGGAATATCTCTCTCTCTCTCTCCTTTGTCTCCAAATTAAGTTTCAGTTGTTCTAACTATCTGAGGCTAAAACTACCTTTTTCTGGGAAAGCACATTCTTTAACCCATACATCATATTGATTCAAACATCCTTCCCCATAATTCACACGCATAAACATGATATTAAGATCAACATATGAGCACCCTGTCACAGGATGTGCTTTGCTATATGTTTTTCCCATATTTTATTTTATTTTATTTTATTTTTATTTTTACAGCTTCTATAACTTTCAAAGTTTTAACCAATTTAAGGTGCTATGAAAATGAAGTGAATATGCAATCTCGTGCACAGACCGAAAAGGTTCAAAATGTGTGCCAAATCTCTAGACATTCAATTAATCATATACCCTATAGGTTCAATAGAGCAAACCTTAAGAATGTAAAAGCGTTTACCTGTGAGGGCGAGTCCACATACAGCAATTTGGTAGGACTTACAGTTTTCTCTTCCCTTCTTTTTTTTTTTTAGCTCAGTAGAATTTACTTGTGTGTTAAATTTGCCAAATATATCATGTACCGCTGATATGATGGAATGAGTCAATGGGGCATGCAACTTGATAATCCGCTGTAAAAATATTGAGCCTCTTGCGCTTCTTAATAAGTACTCTCTTTACTTGTTCATTGCTTGAACCGGACTCTTTCCGTTAGCAAATATTTTTACCATTATTATCTCTCTCTCTCTCTCTCTCTCTCTCTCTATATATATATATATATATATATATATATATATATATATATATATATATATATATATATATATATATATATATATTATACATACATACATACATACATACATATATAATCCGTTGGTATATATCTTAGTTTTGAAGCTGTGATCTAAGAAACACCAATATCTCTGCCGTCGCAGAGGCGAAGTTTCTGGAACTTATAAGAAATCGCTCCATGTAATACTTCTCTCAATGTAATACGCGCATTTTTTATTTCATTGACTCCCCTCCATACAGACAGCAATACACTATGACTTCATAAAATTCTAATTCTAAATCAGTGACTCCCTTCCATAGAGACAGCAACACTATGACTTCATAAAATTCTAATTCTAAATTCTTGATGATTCCTACCAGTCAGTGGTAAGGCTGCATCGGTCCGGTTTGCTTGTTGTCCAGAAAATCTGAAAGACTCGCACAGCTCAGCCAGGAGACACCAAATTGTCATAGAAATTAGAAAACACTCGCAGAAAGATTGTTACAGAAAGATGGTTCATACAGGATAGAATAAAGCAGGATAGAATTACGAGAGCGCTCTGAAGCCCTTGCACTAAATCGCTACTATATATATGAAAATCAGAGCATGACACACTTCTGTGTACCGATAAGAAGCAGTTTGAGGCAGTTCAAACAGGCTTTGTTTTAGGATTTTGGACAGACGAACCTTGGACAGAATAACATGTTTGTGTCTCTGTACGCAGATACACATTCTGTACTGATCTCAGTGACATGACATGGCCTTCTTAGGCGTTATCCTCAGATGAACAAGAACAAACTTATTACAAAGTAAAAATGAGTAATTTCCCTCACAGGTTCATCAGATAAAGCAGTTTATAATGTTTGGAGGGACAGTATGATCTCAGCTCGCTGCTAATCCTGGAGCATTCTTAAGTGTGTGTGTGTCGTCGAGGTGTGTGCACGTGTGAGCAGCAAACATACCGCTAGCTGCCACTCTGACATTGAGGCCTTATGAATGCAGGTTGCTGTTAATAGCAGAAGAAAGGCAGAAGCGCAGTGTGCGTGTGTCTCGCTTCCTGTGTATAGAGCCAGGTATTAGTTTTCCTGTCGTCTACCCAGGGTGTGCGTGTCTGACGTGTGCGTGAGATTATTCCTGGTGCAAACATGAATAAACAGGCGTGTTCCTTTTGTCTGCACATCCCTTTCCTTTCCGTAGTATGTTCTGAGACTTTAGGTAGCATGCAGCGGCTGTGTCCGTGTCTTTTAAAGGTCTGAAGGGATGAACGTTCTGTTCTGCCTGTTTGTCATGGTTTGCGGTCGAACTGTACAGTATATCTCATGTTGAACAAACCATAAATCTGATCAATCTGTCAGTTCTTTGGTGTTTTGGCTTTTGATCAGATGAATTCAGACAAAAAGTTGTAATATGTAAGGAATAAAGCGCATTGGGATGTGCTGTTATTGGAAAATAATTTAACGATGGAGTGCTGTGATGAGGCTCACACAAAGTGGAATATTTTCCAAAAACATGTTTTATTCCTTGTATACCACAGCAATTTGCCAATAACTTTTTAAATTATGTGGGTTTTTTTTTTTGTTCTTTTACAATTACATGTAATGTTGTGGAACATCTGCAGAACAAATTAGTCCTTGTTATCACTTACGTTATAACAGCTATAAACCTTCGTTCCCTCACCAGGCTCCGTTTTTCTCTCTTGAAGTTAGTAAGACCAAAAAAAAAAAGCAGCTTGTAATAATGGTGACAAACCTGAAATAATCCTCTGACACTGGAGACTCCTTCCGTAAATGTTAAATGAATATCTCCGTACAGGAAAACTTCATCATTTTCAATTATTAAACTTTTTTTAAAATTATTTGTTAAATTGCAACTTTTTTTAATTGATTTATTTTTTTAAATCCACTTCTTACTAGCTTAAGATTATGCTGACCTTCTAACATCCATGTCCCTGTGAGTGAGCTGTTACTATAGAAACGATAATGTATTTGAATAAATGCATGAATAGAAACCTGTGATTTGAATTCCAGCTGGTGCTGCTGTCCGAGCAGCTGTTAATTAACACGACTTGAACGATCCGATTTGAGAAGAAGTCTTGAGAAAATAACCAAAGAAATACCCATGGTTCTGAATCTGTTGTGTTTTTGGATATTTTTCCGGTTTTCCATTTTCATGATGCAATTAATGACCTTAAAACTGAACTTCGATCATTATGAAGGGTTTAAAGAAACAAAAATTGGGATCATGAGCCTTGTGATAAATAAGGTGAGGTTGTAGCTAAAGGTAGAATGTACAAATGTAGGATAATAGTGTGTGTGTGTGTGTGTGTGTGTGTGTGTGTGTGTGAGAAAGAGGGATGATGTGTAAAGTTCCAGACTGTAGGGAGGTGCTGATTGCATTGCATCACTGACAGCAGGCAGGTTCAGACACAAACAGGTGAGAAAGCAAAAAGAAAGCAGCTAATACAATCAGTCTCACGTGTGCGAAACAGCCCAAGCCACTGAGGACGTGATCGTGGCACGGTGTTGTGTAGCTGGCATGCAGATGCAGTAGAGGGTGTCACTGGGATCTAGAGCTGGTCTTTCGCTGTGGAATGACACTGATCAGAACTCTGGCTGTGTTTCTCAGGTGGCTGGAGAGTACAAGTATCATCCCGAGTGTTTTGTGTGTCTGAGGTGTAAGGTGGTGATCGAGGAACAGGATACGTACGCCCTGGTGGAGCGCTTCAAACTGTACTGGTGAGAAAATGCTGATCCGTACAAACATATTCTCTATCTCTGTCCATATCGTTCTCTTCGTCTCATATCCATGCACTCCTTTTTAAAGAGGTTTCACCTAGACTCCCCGTTCTGCATAGAACCGTTAAGGGTTTCCCCGGAGGGATCAGCGGGGGAAACCCTGTGTGCTCTTATAGGAAAATAATCATCAACGGCGCGGTGTGATGTGTCTCGACCACCCTGAAGTTGATTATTTTAATATAAGTGCATGCCTTATCATGTTTCATTCTTCTTGTAATTCTGCAATTACATGTATTTTATTTATTAAAGAATGAGACGTCATACTTTTTACTCATTTATATTAATTAACATGTAATGCTGTGGAACGTCCACTAAACAAGTTAGCACCTGTAATCGTTGATGTTATAAACAGTCTTTCTTTCTTTTTTCCTCGGGCTCTCTCTCTCTCTCTCTCTCTCTCTCTCTCTCTCTCTCTCTCTCTCTCTCTCTCTCTCTCTCTTTTTAAGTTACTAAAACATTAAAAGTGCAGCTTGTTAACAGGAAGCCACAAAGTGTGGGAAAACGTCAGTCTTACCGCTGACTGTTGTAATGATGTATTCAAACCAGAGCATTAATTTAAAAAAAAAAAAAAAAAAACAGTCGGGCCGTTAAACAAAATTAACCATCGCCTTCTGACCAATCAGAATCAAGAATTCATAGGTGCTGTGGTGTAAGGCTAAAATAATAGATACAGTAATTGCACAATATTTCATTTTGTTAGCAAATCAGCAGCAAATAAAGTTGTTTTTAAAAAGACATTTCTAGAACAAGGGATTGTTTAAGAAGGAAATTGAAGGAAGTTGGAAATGTGGTTAAATCCATTGTAGCTAAATCCAATCAGCTATTCTTACTGTGAGTCACAGTGGAGTCGGTCGGTGTTATATCTGTTTGTGTGTGTAGTGGTAAATGTTACAAGCAGGAGGTTTTGGCACCGATGCTGGAAAGGCGCTGCACGGCTGACTCGTCTCCCGACACGCTGCCTCACACCGTGACGCTGGTGTCCATGCCAGCGGCTGCTAATGGGAAACGCGGCTTCAGCGTTAGCGTGCTCCGGGACTGCAGCAGCACTACAGCCAGCGTGCACATCAAAGAGTGAGTGAAGAAATGTCAAAGAGCTTGATAAATGCTCACACACATGCTTAATTATGTTCAATTATTTGTTAAATGCAGCAATTACATTTTTGAGCCCGGGTATAAACCCAGACTATCCTCCTGTCTGATGAAAATGCCGATTTAGTCCACATTCCTCGAAGGCTGTCTACACTATCTTAATGGATTCTTAATTAATTAGTCCCAAACGGATCAGTTTTATTGATTGTGCCTCACTTTCTTAAACAATGAGTTCATATCCAAGCAAACAGCACAGGAATTAGCCCCAGGACCATTTTGGCTCTTGCCGTAGACACGCTAGTAAACACTCTGAGTAACATGTTGTGTAAGTGTAATTGTTGGTTTGTGGTCAGAGCAGTTTTGAACTTGTACCCACAATCCTGTTTTTTTTTTTTTTTCATGTTGTTAGTTTTGGTGACACGTGTATCTGTCCGACATCTTTTCAGTATTTTTTATAACTGCTAGTGGGTTTGTCATGGTGCTGTTATGGTAATAAATGACACCTGCCGAGCCGGTTCCTGGTGGCGTAGGTCCGGTCCACCAGTCCAATCTCTTGCGTTGGTGTACTCAAAGAAAGTCCTCCACCCTCAGGGTACGGGGGATGCTGATCAGCCCGGAGGTACGGAACGCAATCCATGTCGGTGACCGCATCCTGGAGATCAATGGACTTCCAGTAGGAACACTGATGGAGGACGAGGTAAGTGTGCATGTTGGCATGCTAGAGTTCTGCCTTGTCCTAGAATACATTTACTTTTATAGCATTTGGCAGACGCCCTTATCCCGAGCGACTTACATTTATCTCATTTGAGCAGTTGAGGGTTAAGGGCCTTGCTCAAGGGCCCAACAGTGGCAGCTTGACGGTGCTGCGGTTTGACCTCATGACCTTTCGATCACACTTCTCAAGGAGACTCCTGGGACATTCTGTGTTTCCTTGAGAGCTGGTTTTACATTGTGGCATGAGATCATCAGTTTCATCACTATCGTCACTTTGTCTAATCAGTTTAAAAGCAGCGCTTGAGCTTGTAAGAGAGTGAGAAAAAAATCAATATAAAATAAAAGATAACTCTGTGTGACCCCAAAAGACTCTCCAGTTTAATTTCTCCAAAATTATTAAGAGCAGACCCCACGTAATCCCAGAGATTTAGTCTACGGTCAGAAATTCATACTCGTACAGACTCGCGTCATCGTTTTATCTCAGATATTCTAACGTTCAATAGGATCAAGCCTGAGGGTTGGATTATATTTCTGATCGGTCGTTTTAGGTGGAGGATCTCATCCATCGAACCAGTCAGACGTTGCAGCTGCTGATCGAGTATGACCCGGTCAGACAGAGACTGGACCGACTCCGTCTAGGCACGTCCAATATCCGCCTGGGCGTTCCCGCCTCCTCACGTCTGCGTCTGTCTTCCCCGACTGACGGAGTGATTGAGAGGACAAATAACGATGACGGGACACTGAAAAGAAGATCTCTCAGGTTGGTCATCCAGAGCGATCTTGTATAATATCGTGTAATACAGATTTTTATACTATGACGAATTTTCAATACAATATCAATATCAGAACAAGTGCGCAAATTACATCAGTGGATTTAATATATTCAGCTAGGATCGAGTATTGGTCCAATACTTATAAATGGTTCTTTCATGTTATCTTAAGTATAATATATTTTTGAATCGTTCTGTAAATACACACAGCTTGGGTAAAACCGAAAATTCAAATGGTTTGTTTTTCACTATGAATTCCAGGCGCAGTAACAGTATCTGTAAGTCCCCGGTTAGTTCTCCTAAGGACCACCCGTTTCTGGCACGGGACATCAGTCGCTCCGAATCACTCCGAGCCTCCTCCAGCAGCTCCCATCGCATTTTCCGACCATGTGACCTCATCCACGGAGAGGTGCTCGGCAAAGGCTTCTTCGGTCAGGCCATCAAGGTCTGTCCACTCTTCATTTTCGGAGAAAGATTTGAGTCACGATTAGCTCTCTTCCGCTGTCAGGGTGACAGTGTTGGTGTTAAATCGGGAACCGTTCTAGACGTTTCCACTGCAAAAGAGCCAGTATTCAGCAGGCAAAAAAAATGCTCCTCTTAGAACCAAGACCTGGTGAAGTCAGGGGCTTGGCATCGTTCTGTCGGCATGGCAACAAGCAGTTATTTATTACACTGGAAAGGAAGAAAAAATAGTTTGGCTCTCAAACTGGTGGACAGTTTGGGAAAAGGTTTGCCAGTTCCGGCACCTGCATCAGCACCAGATTCCCACTTTTCAGTGAAAAACAGGCCTCTGGTTCATTCTTTTGGTTTGTAGAGTAAGTGTTAGTGGTGCAGCTCGGTTGCGGTGGTGTGCAGTCTGCTGAATGTGTTTAATGACTCAGAATTTTACTACTGTGTTTTCATCCTTTTTTTTTCTCTTCCCTTTTTCTTTTTTTTTTTTTTGTGGAATTTTACTTGTCAAAGAATTACACTGTTGGTAATAATTGTAGTTAATTGTCATTTAATCAGATACTCATATAAACAAGTGGAGTTAAACGTAGAATATACCTGGATGCTTTCGATCAAATTCTCAGAAGTTGGTGCAGGCAGTTGATGATTTGTTGATTTGTTGTCGAGCAGGTCACCCATAAGGCCACAGGAGAGGTCATGGTCATGAAGGAGCTGATCCGGTGTGATGAAGAGACACAGAAAACCTTCCTAAAAGAGGTGAGACTCTGTCCTTCGCCCCACAGCATTTCATACTGCAGTGGTTGGTTTTGGACCAGAAGTGTCTTTATGAATTTCATTTCCTCTTTTTTATAGCTTTGGTTTTCTTCAAGCTTAGAAAGCATAAAGTGTGTAGATCATTAAAATTCATAAATATATATTTATTTTCTAGGTCAAAGTGATGAGGAGTTTAGATCATCCTAATGTCCTCAAGTTCATTGGTGTGTTGTATAAAGACAAGCGGCTCAATCTAATCACGGAGTTCATCGAGGGTGGAACCCTGAAGGACTTCATTAGAGATGTGGTATGTTCCAGTGGATAATATTCTCTCTCTCTCCTCTCTCTCTCTCTCTCTCATATACACACACTATCTATCTCTCTCTCATACACTCTCATACACTCTCTCATATACACTCTCTCTCATACTCACACTCTCTCTCTCTCATACACTCTCTCATATACACTCTCTCTCCACTCCATTTTTATTTTCCACGAGCAGCTCTTCTAGTGATTGCGAAAAAGCCAGGATTTTCACCAGACAGCGTCTGAGACTGGTTCTCATATCCCGAGGTAAACTGTGCAGATGGAGAGATACAGAGGTCCAGTGCACTGTACTGAAGGAATCGAGAGAGGAGGGGATATGCATGCATTGAGAGAGTAAGGAAGGAATGCAGGAAGAGAGAGAAAAAGAAAGTGTTTCCAGGTGAATGCGTTCAAAGAAAAGGTTGTTTTGCTGGCCTCCCCCTGTGATCCCTCTCGGCTGGTTTTGTCTCGGCACCAGCACATGGCCAGCAGATGAGACCTGGAGATCTGCCGTGGCACTTTGAGCTAGACAAGTTGTCTCAAAGTGCTGAAAGTATAACCGAATAGATTTTTTAAATTTATTTATTTATTTATTTATTTATTAAAAACACATTACAGATGGGTCTCGAAGCTGCTTTAGTGACGTCACTGCCCCTAGCCTTAACACCTGTGAGCAAGTTGAGGATGTTTGGAGAGGACTGTCCAAAATCTGGACATTATTAGCATACCTTCAGTGTGTAATTTATCTGCATGTGCCCATTCATATTTGCCATGAAAGTCCAAATCCGCACAATATGATACGTCCATATATCTCGCACACAATGGATTTGATGAAACCTATACTTGAAACGCATCCTCTCTGCACTGATGGTTCTCAAAGTCTGCTGTCGATTCACTTATAAATGAGGCGCCTTATAAACAAGCAGAAATTTGATCTGAACACAAATGGCCAACAGTCTCTAAATCACCCCGATTTCAAGGCTTTCCTTATGTTATTGCGTCATTTTACTAATGTCTTAAATCTGCTGCCTTAAAAGAGGACAGCACAGTCTTTCTGGGTTATGTGGCAATCTTTTTCCCCCTCACAATCCCTGATCATTTTTCATCTGGGGCGATTGCCATGTCAGTCTTCCCAGGATTCCATCTATGGCTTGCATTCACACTGAACCAGTTGCTGATTAATTATCACTGAATAACACCACAACAGGGCTTTTTTACTGTTATAGGAAATAATAAACAATGGCGTATATATAATATCTATCTCTATATCTGTCTATCTATACACACAGTACTTTTTTCATTAACGGCAGCAGTTCACTCCAATATGTGTGTGTTTTTATAGTTATTATATGGAAATGTGATTACAAACACATTTTCAGGGATTCTCTGTATTAATGTAATTTAGCCCCTGTTCATAAGGAATATAATTTAATGGTTAGCGCTAAAGATATCAATGCTAGAAGGAGACCGGTTGGTTATAGTCTGTTGGTTATATGTTTCACTAGATTAATACTACCGTATTGCGTAACGTTGTCCATGTCCCATGTTACTGTAATGATGAGGGTCTTTTGAACAATTGAATCACATGATAACACCGTTATTGTCTCTCTGCCTCTCTCGTTCTTCAGGACCCGTTCCCATGGAGGCAGAGGGTTAGCTTTGCCAAGGGCATTGCTTCAGGAATGGTGAGTGCTAAACTGGTTCACTTGCATGCAAAACTGGCCGTTCCTTCACAGTGACAGACGTGCGCATGAGCCCAAACGTTAAGAACGACCAAATAAAACAACGTGACTGTAATCCGTGAAACTGGATTCAGCCCAGCCCACACTGGCGTTTTTGTGAGCCCTTGAAAATCCATAAACAAAAGCTTTTATGTTTTAGTGTATTATTATAAGCACGTCTATGCCCTAATCCGATCGTGGTTGAGATTCGGTTTACCATGTATTTGTTTCATAATGATGACAAAAATTGTGTTAATTCGTGCCACAGCGTCTTGACAGTAGCAATAAATATGAAATTATACAGGCTTTCCTTTGTTAAGAGCATACACATCCTCTATCTCCCATGTCCTCTCTCCGCTCTTCGTCAATATTTCTTTTCTCATTTTTCTAGATCATTCCACTGAATGATGCATTTCGGTATTTGTAGTCAATTATTATAGCAATGTCTCTGAAGTGTTTCTAGACACGCAGCAGAAATGCATCCATTTTAACCAGCTTTTCAGCCCAAAAGAACTTTGTGAGATGCCCGGTTTCATTTCTTTTACTTTCTGTCTCTATTTAAATCCATAAAGTGTGATAATGATAATTATGGGTCATCGGAATGAATAATGTTTCACTATCTTCCGTCATGTTTTTAAGCAAACCGTACTGTAAATCTAGCTGGCAGAATGTCCACAGTTCCCAACCCTCATGTTACACTGACACTGTTGTACGTTTGAGTTAGTTTTCTTTGTGAAAGTTAATGTGACGCGTATGGAATGCGTGTTGTACTGGACGGACGGTCAGTATACACTCGGGCAAAGTTTACGATGGGATAATGCACTTTTGTGAAGCGCTTTTTAACCAACGCTTAGAAACATGGTATACTAATAAAGATTACTTACTTGCATATCGGTCTGGTCTGGACTGCATTAAATAGCGCTTTTTTAACCTTAGCGGTTCCAAAGCGCTTTACACTGTGTCTCATTCACACACACACACACACACTCACACACCAGTGGTTAATGCCATGCAAGGCACTAACTTGCCATCGGGAGCAACTTGGGGTTCAGTGTCTTGCCCAAGGACACTTCGGCATGTGGAGTCACGTGGGCCGGGAATCAAACCACCAACCCTATGATTAGTGGACAACCCGCTCTATCACATATTACTTAGTAGAAGCTGTTTTATTTCACAATAATTCAGAATAATTTCAGGTGGAATAAACTTCACCTCAGTTCCAGTGTTTAGCATATGGTCCTGTTCCTGACAAGTGTCTGTTGAGAGAAACTCCTCACCTTTTGTCACTAGTTAAGGATTCATAGCCTTGCTGTTCTAGCTTGCTGAACCACCTGAACACACATTTATGTACATTCCTGTCAGGATCCTATAATGAAAAGACAGGGTGCCTGCTAGCTTCCTGAATGTACGTTCCTAACTGGTCAAACAAGTCGCCATACAAAGCCTTATAGCCATCAATGAAGTTTCCAAGTGTTGCTAACCTTCCTGTACCTTTTCAGCACTTTTCTTTTCTCCGTCCCTCCTGTTAAACAGTGCTCTGTTTCTTTTCAGTCATATCTGCACTCGATGAGCATCATCCACAGAGATCTGAACTCGCACAACTGCCTGGTAAAACTGGTATGTAACAATTTATACAGCATTTTTATAATATATTTATTACACCAATCGGCCATAACGTTAAAAGTGAACTGATTAGTATTGATTATCTTGTTACAATGGAACAGTCAGTTCTCGAAGTTGATATGTTGGACGCAGGAAAAATGGGCAAGTGTAAGGATCTGAGAAACCAAACGTGTTCCGGGGAAGTAAAACCGGTGAACTGGTGACATGGTCATGGGCTCCCACGGATTATTGATGCACGTGAGGAGCGAAGGCTAGCTCGTCTGGTCCGATCTCACAGCACAAATTGCTGAAAACGTTAAAGCTGGCTATGGCGGAAATGTGTCGGAACACACAGTGCATCTCAGCTTGCTGTGTGAAGGGCTGCGTAGCCACAGACCAGTCAGAGTGCCCATGCTGACCCCTGTCCACCACCGAAAACGCCTACAATGGGCACTTGTGCATCAGAACTGGACCATGGAGCAATGGAAGAAGGAGGCCTGGTCTGATAATCATGTTTTCTTTTACATCACGTGGATGGCCGGGTGTGTGTGTGTGTGTGTGTGTGTGTGTGTGTGTGTGTGTGTGTGTGTGTGTGTGTGTGTGTGTGTGTGTGTGTGTGTGTGTGTGTGTGTGTGTGTGTGTGTGTGTGTGTGTCTGTGTGTCTGTGTGTCTGTGTGTGTGTGTGTCTGTCCTTTAACTGGGGCAGAAATGACACCAGGATGCACTAAGGGAAGAATGCAAGCCAGCAGAGGCACAAGGGAGACCTACACAATATTAGGCAGGTGGTTTTAATGTTATGGCTGATCGGTGTGTATAGTCGCTTCTTCACACCGATTTGCACGCCTTCCTGTTTGGTACCACACTGCCCTCAATTGCAACAGTCGTGTCTCAAGTGAAACAGACAGCCTTGATGGTGTTAAAATCTTGTTTTCGTCCTGCCGCTGAAGGATTATCTGTATGTGCTCATCGGAGGAGGGAGGAGCAGTTTAGCCTTCATGTCAAGACAGGCCAAATATCTGCGAAGGTGAACAACAAAAAACATGTTTTGCAAGACTCTTTAACATGAACGGGAGCTGGAGAGTGAGAGAAAAAAACGATCCTTGTTGGGGTGAAAAGCATTAGATTTGAAGCTCAGGCAGCTGGTGATAAGAAGGAAATTGTGTGTGTGTGTGTGTGTGTGTGTGTGTGTGTGTGTGTGTGTGTGTGTGTGTGTGTGTGTGTGTGTGTGTGTGTGTGTGTGTGTGTGTGTGTGTGTGTGTGTGTGTGTGTGTGTGTGTGTGTGTGTGTGTGTGTGTGTGTGTGTGTGTGTGTGTGTGTATACTGTATATGTGCTGTATGTTTGCCCTGCTGAAAAATCCATCTTACCAGATACAAACTGTGTAAGCACAGTCCATCTTTGCCAGCTAGTAATTGCTGGCAGAAAGGAAACTATTATTCTGAAGGATTACCGAATTACTGCTCCTGATGCTACAACACAGAACATTTATTTTTCATGACATGACAATATATAAAATAATCTCAAATATTCATTGGTCAGTTTAGCTAACTAATATGGGTGCTTGAGAATAACTTGCCAGCTGGCAAAGATGGTTTACCAGTTTGACCAGCTTGGGTTGTTTTGGTAGTTGGTACACTCTCAGAAAGAATGTGTTATCTCCTACACACTGTTTGTGCTATTACTATTTCGACACATGTTGTGTTAAATTATCCAATAAATGTGTTTAAAAAAAAAAATAAAAAAATCACACGAGGGATTATTGTCCAATCGCGTTGCGGACTGCGCTGCCGACGTCATCGTCCAACTCTGAACTCGCCTCAGAGTGAATGTTCGTTGCTTTTCGTACCTTTTGATTGTGATCGCGGAGTCCTGAGACCAGGAAACCAAGTGACCACAGGTAAGTTAGTGTTATTTTACACTATTTAGCGTTAATGCTGCTGAAAATGCCTGGCCAAGTTTGTGATATTTAAGGCAGGGAGCTCTCGAAAATGTATTCATTGTGAAACTCCGTAATTGAGCGAGTGATAATGAACTTTACGTATCGCAATGGCTTCTACAGTGAATATCATGCACTGCATCGTCAGAGTTGTCGTTACGCTGCTAGTGTTTATGTCGGCTGAGGTTATTCTGTCATTCTCTGGGTCTGCATCTTATCTGAGGCTCCAAGTTAGGGTTAGCTAGCTGGATGCTGTCACCAATCACAGTAGGGATGAGTGATGCTAACCTAGACACTCACCTGAGTTGATAACATTACTTTAGCATACAGCTCGCGGTAATGTTAGACATTCCCATGACCTTTTTTGAAAGTTAACGATAACGTAGCATTACAGCTATTCACCATGATGTAATACAGAGAGTGGGTTAATGTTAACTGCATTGGACAAGGCAAGCTGTAGTAATTAGCATTAGGAGGATGGGATGGAGCTGTGTTTCTTCATGTATTCGGTGAATGTTAATGCTGGGTAACAGGTGCAGACAGTCAGTGGCTAACGGAACTTAGCTAGCTCAGTAATGTCGAGGCCAAAAGTTCTTCACAAGGTTAACGTGATAAAAAGAGAGCGTGGGGTTACAGTAGGTTGTAATGCTTTCCACTATCTCTGTAATGTTGGTTAAATTAAATTAGGTTGTGCAAAGAAAATGGCGGTGAGGTGCTGAAGGCTGGAAAATAAATATTCGCAAGTTATCTAGATTTCCCTGGTGAGTCTACAGCGCCATTTTGTTCATTTGGAGAGTGGGGGTCACATTTCCAAAACTGCACAATTTGGGATTCTGTAACGCAATTTCTCGGTTAAAGCCCAAAGGCATTTGTCCACATTTTGTAGCTACAACTAACCAGCACTCTTTTTGCTCTTTTACAGCTTTTCGCATGGAAGGGAGTGGGACTCTTGTCTTCCCACATGGCAGGGAGATTTGTAAGAAGATGCATCAACTCCAATTCTTAGATCTGTCAAATGTTTAAAATATTTTAATAAATGTCACCTGAATTTCATGCAGTTGTTTGTTTATTTTGTGAGCATTGCAGAATTTTAGCATACAAACAAATTGCATTTTAGGATAATTGGAGGGAAAAAGTGGGGAAATAACAGTGGGGGGGGAAATAAGTATAGAATGCGTCAACATTTTTTTCAGTAAATATATTTCCAGTGAGCTTATTCACATGAAATTTTCACCGGACATCAGTATTAACTCAAGAAATCCACACATATAAAGAATTCACAACATTAAAGTCCATAAATAAAGTTATGTGTAATATAGTGGAATGACGCAGGAAAAAAGTACTGAACACGCTAACTGAAATGTATTTAATGTGAATAACCTCATTGGAAATATATTTACTGAAATAAATGTTGCCACATTCAATACTTATTTCCCCCACTGTATAAACAACACATCTGTTATTTTTTTTGTTTGTTTTTTTTAACTCATCTTTGTGTGGAAATGTACTAACACGCTGATTGTGTTGTTAGCAACACAAAATGTGTTGTCCTTAACTAGACATTCGGGTGTGTTAAAAATGAACAAATGATGTGGTTGTTTTTTATTGTTTATTTTAATTTAATTTAATTAATTAATTAATTTAACACATCTGTTTAAAGAGTGTAGCCGATCAGCCCAAACAGGTTGGAGAAGGAGAGAAAAAAAACGCACAGTGAATCATTTTCTTTATCTGGAACTTCTGGAATGTTCCTGATAAGGAAACTTAATCATGGGAAACTTGAAGGGGAAATACGGATTCATTTCTTAAATCTTATTTTTAGACTTTGATTCGTTTGTTTAGACTGGCGCTGGAGTGAGCATTTAGTAGCATTTGCTTGTGTAGACACGTCGGTTTCACAGTTTTTTAATGTTCAGATTGCAGAAAATCTTTCCTTCTCAAATTGGCCACAATATCTGAAGTGAACTGTTTGTCTGAACAAAGTATATATAACTTGCTTTTTAAACTCAACATTCAACACCTACAGCTGGGTACAATAACCATTCACTTACTTGTTTTGACATCAGGACAACACGGTGGTGGTGGCGGACTTTGGCCTGTCCCGTCTCGTCATGGAGGACAAGGTGAAGCAGCCCCCTCCTGACAAGCCCACCAGCAAGAAAAGGATATTGCGTCGCATCGACCGCAAAAAGCGCTACACAGTGGTGGGCAACCCGTACTGGATGGCTCCGGAGATGCTGAACGGTGAGAAGGATTTAGAGTGACACCATAAAACCGTTAATCTGGCATTTAATTAAAGACCAAATTTTTTTTTTAAAATACATTTTTTATTAAATGTACAGCGGATGAAACCCACTCAACATGCATACAACCCACAGACACATCACATCACATGACATTTCACATTACATCACATCACATAATAGCAAATGCACCCTGGTACAGTGCACGAGTCAGGAAGTAATCAACAGGAAAGAACTGGAACAAGTGCGTATTATAAGTGAGTACAGAGAAGTAACATAGTATTAAAGGAATACTCCAATGTTCTCCAATTAATCTCTAACCACTGCGTCTGTAATGTATGCGTGATCACCGCAGTCAAGAATTTCAAGAACAGAAAAACCTGTTTCCTCGAAAACCTCACTTCTAATAAAAGTCTAAGGGCAGTTGTTTTTTCTTACTTAATTATAGCACTAACCAGAAAAGCTTCCCTCTAAAAAAAAAAAAAAAAAAAAAGAGGCATCTCAACCTCTCTGAAAGTGTGAACTATACAGATTTAGAGCTTAATTTGACTGAAGAATCGATATAATTGGTCGATTAAAAATTCCTGTTTTGCGTGAACCTTTTTTTTGACAGACTTCAACAGCTGCCCTTGGATTTGCCTTGTAATTGTGTTGTAGTGAAACAGGTTCTCTCAATACAGAAAAAAATCTTGCCTGTTGTAGTCCTATAAACACTACAGATGTGGTGGATCGATAAGGTTTAAAATCACACAAGTATTCCTTTAAGTGTTCTGATTTGCAATAATCCTTTATCAGGGTTAAATGTGATGCATCATCCCTCGTTTCTGTGTCGTACAGGTAAACGCTACGACGAGAAGGTGGACATTTTCTCCTACGGCATTGTGCTCTGTGAGGTGTGTCTCCCCACTTACCCGTCTCACCTTTCTTTTTCTCACACTGCCTAGAACCTAATTTACAATCCTGTCGTTATCCTGCAAGAATCTATGCAAAACTCGGTATTTGTCTCTGTGGGGCATTTGCATTGCTTTTGTTCATTTCCTGCGTGTTTGCGGCTCTAGATCATCGGGCAGGTGTACGCCGATCCCGAGTGTCTGCCCCGCACACTGGACTTCGGGCTCAACGTGGGCAAGTTTACAGAGAAGTTTCTACCTGAAGACTGTCCTCCTGCGTTCTTCCCATTAGCCGTGGCCTGCTGCGATCTCGTTCCTGACAGCCGGTGTGTGTTTTACATCAAACAGCTAATGATGTTGGTGCAAGTATACGTAGCCAACTATGATATCTGAATGAAAATCTGTGCATTTTTGTCAACACCCTCATCCTGCCAGTTCTTGTTTTGTTTTGTCTTCAGTTATAATGGAGGTGAAGAGATGTAAACAAGTGATACAGAAGGCTGAGTGCCAGCCTGCTCTTTTTTTTCTTCTTTCTTTTTTTTTTTTTCCTTCCTCCTTGCTGAGACTGAAGTCTGAATGCTCATTGAATTTCAAATAGCTTTGCAAAGCAGTCCTGCATAGGGGATTCACTTTTTCCCAGTGTGACTCACTATATAGTCCACAAGCTTTTACAAAAGGAATAAAACGCATTGAGGCGTGCTGTTCGAGGCAAATAATCATCACTGGGTGGTGTGATATCTCCCAAAGTTGGTCATTTTCCAAAAAACTACACATCCTGATGTTTTATTTATTCTTCCTATACTACAGCATTTTGCTACCGATGAGAAATTTTTATTTATGAAAGAACAGCATGTACGTTTAACGTTGTGGGACATTCAGAAGACAAGTTAGTTCCCATGATCACTTATGTAATAGGATCTATAAACAGTTGCTCCCTTATGAAGTTAATAATAAGTTTTTGTAAGCCATAGGTTATGTACAGCATCCACTATACACTGTGAATAAGGTGTTACTATAGAAACGATAATGCATTCGAACGAGCCCATTAATATACACCTGTACTTTGAATTACAGCCAGCAACCGTCTGACCAGTCAGATTCGAGAATCCAATGACGACGACTGTGGTATGACTTCTGTAACATAAGTCGCAAAGACTCCAAAGTTTACTCATTGACCGGTTCTTAACATTTTAACGCTTTGCTTCAGAAATCTGCATTGTCCTATGCATGTGTTTAGAGGAAAATCAGCAACTCCCTGGCCAGCATGGCTGTATTTAAATTAAAGATGCAAAGCACCGTTTTAACCCCTCTCTCTGATGTCTTCCCTCTCCAGGCCAGCCTTCCAGAAGCTAGAGGACTGTTTCGAAGCCTTGGCGCTAAACCTGGAGCTCGGGATCCCTCTTCCGGCAGAACTTGATGAGCTGCAGCACAGCCTTTCGAAGTCCAACAGGCCCGAGAGTGACGATCTGTCCCCAAAATCCAGCTCTTCTTCGGAGCGCTCCAGCCTGGAAAACAACGCCACATAGCCGGAGAGCGCAAAACATGTAGAGATCAAGTTGGGCCTGCACACAGACCTCATGAGTCGGTGACCAATTTATTATTTCCTACATGGACAAGTTTACATGAACGGATATGCTGGATTCTGTGCACTTGGTGTGTTTACAATGCGTTCACACTGGGGTGCTTGTGTTGAGTCAGAATGTTGAGGGAGGCACATTTCATGACTCAAGAAGGTTTTTTTTTTCTTTCCTTTGTCTGTCAAGGGTAAGGGTTTTTTCCCCCCCTTACAGACTAATTTGGGATATTTTGGCATCTCTTTTCCTATTTATATCTGGAGTGCTTGCAACTAGAGGCATCATGACGAATCTGTAAAACAAACTCAAATGACATGCAGCTGCTAGGATCAGAATAAAACTCACAACGGTCTTACTGCGGCTTCTGTTGTGTATCTGTGAGCATGCGTCGATCTTCTTTGAATTAAATCAGTAGTATCTTGTTGCTGGAGAGACCATTAATCACTTAGACAACTTTGTAGCATGACTTTAGAAGTCTTGGAGTGCAGACTGTTTAAATCAGGTCGTTACTGAATACTGAACTAAGCACTTGGGCTGGTTAAAAAGACAAAGTTCACGATGGATTACTGAACCCTGCTGCCCCCTGGTGGTTGATTCTTAAATTTAAAAGAATGAAAAAATAGAATACACTGCAGCAGCAGTTTTTTTTTCTGTTTGACTTCCAACTACAAAAAAAAAAAAAATCATTCCTAAATGATTGGTAAGTCTTTATCCTGGACAAGTTGTTACAGATTTTTGTATATGTTTATTTTCAAATCAGCTGCCATTTTGGTAGCATTGATATTTCTGGAAAAGCACAGAAACATAACTGGATGAGTTTTTTGTTTGTTTGTTTAATAAGAATTATGATAATGAGAATTGTTAGTGTCAGAATTGTATAGAAGTTGTAATTGCAGTGTGGGATAACTTTGGTTTGCTGATTGCATTTTGTAGAATGTAAAAAGTCCATTTCCTTCCCCCTAACATAAGGTACTTGATGTGTGAACATCATAACCACTGATATTTGTATTTCCCGTGTTTCTGACTCTAATGTTTCACAAATAAATTACTTAATTAACACTTGGATTGAGGTTCATTTGGCACTAAAACCAGTATATAGTACACAACTGTAAAATTCTGAGTAATTGACAGAGCACAAAACAGCATATTGCATTCAGTTTTTATTTTAAATTTCTTCATAGCAGTGAAAATCTGCCAAACATTAAAAATAAGATCTCTTGAAACTATATGCAGGTGTGTTCTGATAGATCAAGAAGATGGGGGGGGGGGGGGGGGGAGAGAGAGAATACAGACTCCAGGTCATTACAAAATAAACAGAAACCAAAATAATACCTTCCCAGCTTGTGAAGAAAAAAATTCAGGGGTTTCTACAAGATTTCAGGCTTTTTTTTTTTCTCCCCCATAATGGATTTGCTCAAATAACACAGACAGATTAACACAGACAGCTTTCATCTGTCAATATCAAACGAATTTGACATCTTGAGCAGGGAAGATTTCGATCAGCAAAGACAAATGAAAGAATGATGGCTTTCTCCAAATGGTTTCCATCATGTTAGTCTCCCAAGCCTGATCTCTCGCTAGAGTCTGATACTCTTTGTTACAAAACGCATCCAAGAGCCACCTTTCATTCAAAATTTCCGATTAATTCTTAAAGACGGGATGACGTGACCATTTTTAAATCCAGTGACTATATCTTGCTACAAAAACGTTCATTTTGTCAGTGTTTAAATGTTTGTTTTTCCATCATAAACAAAAATGCAGACAGCCAATCAAATTGCTACCTTCAAGATCCTGAAGCGTGTGGCCAGAAAAGTGTATAAAAGACATCAGATGATCAGGGTTGCATCAGTGGAGCTCATCTGGGGTAAAAAAAAAAAAAAAAACTAGTAGACGACTAACTTTCCTGCCCTGCACTAATTTACAGACCTCCGTCTGTGCAGTTAATGATCCGCAGTCCAGAAAAATCCGATTCGGTAGCAAAGCAGACATTACAGGGGAGGAAAAAAAAAAAAAAAAAGGAATTTAAGATATAAATCCGATTTGAAATGCTGTGTGAAATGTTTGTGCTGCCAGTCTAAATCATTTAACACCTAATCTCTGCTCAAGGACAGTCTACACTAATACCACATGAGGAACAGAGCCAGTGTTGACCTCACTAACCTGATCCACAACACACTTTCAGGCATTGCTAGTCTTTCATTGCATCTAGCGTCCTTGGGAATGTATTTCTACACCTCCCCAAAATAGTAACACTTTGAAAAGCCTACAGTCTGAGTTACATTAATATTCAACACCCCAAGGCAATGTGTGTGGAAACCTGGGCACTGTTCGCTGTAATAACCCGAGTGCAGGTTTCTGAAAATGGGCCTGTCAAAGTTGATGAATATAGATCCACTTTGCTGATTGACCCAAAGCCACTCAAATACCGAGTGCTACAAGTCCAGAGGGGCACTGTAGCGCTAAATGCTGTGGGAGGAAAAATGCCTGTGCTTGCACTGGAATTTTCCTTCAATTAACATAGTGCATGATCATCAGAAAACAGGAAAAAGAATGCAATTCCCCCAATTTTTCAATTGATATAATACACAGCTTCATTTCCAACATGTGCATAAGGCTTGTTAACAGACCACCATGCTATAACCAGGTTTAAACAGTATTCACCTTGAAAAAATCCTGACATGCACTTTTATACAACTCCTCCCCCGGTCCTTGCATCCGTAATTGTCTGATGTGTCTTGGTGCATCCTCCACTCCTCAACATGGCTGCTATTGAGGAGACAAGGATACTAGGAGTCCATGAAGAGCTTTCTCTTCTCCTGAAAAGCAGGAGACAGACAGACAGACAGACAGACAGAGAGAGAGAGAGAGAGATGGTATGTGGGGTAGTGCTGATCCACTGAGACTCAAAATTTTATCATTTCCAGTCCAGGATCTGTCAAGCTCCAGGGGTGCCTGCAGAGTCGATGAGGGGGTCGCTACCCTCAACGACGCCCTGCGATGGTGCATGCTCAGCGGGTTCAGCCGCCACAACGATCGTGTTCTCGTCCACCAGCTCGCACGTGGGGTTGGCGAATGCAGAGAAGGGAAGGGTGATGCGGTGCATCTCTCGCTCATACACATTCTGCTCATGCTGCTTCTTCAGATCACGACCCCTGCAAATGATAGGACAGGAAGACCTCGATTAATCGACTGACATTTTATCTTGATCATGAAGTCAGAAATGTTCTTTTTAAATACTGCTCAAATTAATCGCTCCGTTCTGCGAATAAAGTATATGCATGAACAAAGTGTGTTTGGGATTTTTACAATGCACATTCTTATCAGACTTGGTGTAAATGTATAGCTACTTTTAAAACTCATTTAAAGGAGCGGTTGGTCGTTTCGCGGTGAGGTCAACTGCAATAACACACAGACGAGCCAATTTCACGGTGAAATTACATACGTCTCTGTTATTGTCTTTTGGGAAATGGGGCAGAGCTAAAGAGTTATTGCAGCTGCATTGTAGCTAATTTCCAGCCCAGAAAAAAAAAAACACTACACAGACACCTTAAATGAAGAAGCTAACCAAATGTGTTGCGTAGTAATATTATAAATCATGTTTTCTTAGGTATCTTTTAATGTATTCTCATTATTTTAGGTCCAGGCACCCATAAAAAATTTACAAAGTGCACCTTTAATATTAGAGCTTCATGTTCTAATTATTCAAGTGATTCTTCAGCTATGGGTCCTATTTCTTCTTTAAATACTTTTACCAGAGGCAAAATATAAATTTTATATATTATTTATTTATATTATTTATTTATTTATATATATATATATATATATATATATATATATATATATTAGTTATATATATATATATATAAATAATAAATAATATATATATATATATAAATAATAAATTATATATATATATATATATATATATATATAATAAATAATATATATATATATATAATAAATAATATATATATATATAATAAATAATATATATATATATAATAAATTATATATATATATATATATATATATATAATAAATAATATATATATATATAATAAATAATATATATATATAATAAATTATATATATATATATATATATATATATATTATTTATTATATATATATATATATATATATAATAAATAATATATATATATATAATAAATTATATATATATATATATATATATAATAAATAATATATATATATATATATAATAAATAATATATATATATATATAATATATATATATATATATATATATATATAATAAATAATATATATATATATATATATATAATAAATAATATATATATATATATAATAAATAATATATATATATATATAATAAATAATATATATATATATATATAATATATATATATATATATTATTTATTATATATATATATATATATATATATTAAATAATATATATATATATATATAATATATATATATATATTATTTATTATATATATATATATATATATATATATATATATATATAATAAATAATATATATATATATATATATATAATAAATAATATATATATATATATATAATAAATAATATATATATATATATATAATATATATATATATATATATATATTATTTATTATATATATATATATATATATATATATATATATATATATATATATATATATATATATATATATATATATATATATATTTCTGCCTATTTTGGAGGTGCCCATATTCAGTGCTGAATTTATTTGTGATGCGACACTCCACACTAGCAGTTAGTGGCTGATGATAGACACTCAGGGCTTTAAAAATTTGCAGTGTTTCATAAGCATTTCTTTTTTTTAACCTAGCCTACTAGCATTAAATGTTATAACTGTATTGTGGCAGTTGTATACAGTAAAACTATTTGTGCTGTCTGTTTTATCTCTGTACCAACGTTATTGTGGAGAGGTATGAACTGTTGCCCAGCAGGGGGCTCACACCCCTCCCCTTTCCCATCACCCTGCTCACCAGCAGCTAAACACAGTTCCTGTACTCTACACACAGAAACCCAACAGTGTCCTGACTGATCGTATAACAGATTTACAGCGATAAAAGAATTAATTCGTTTATACTGATTAAAACTATCCGATAAGTCGATTTCCATTCCACCGGTTGAATGGAACGCCAGTGTACTGCGAGAAAGGGTACAATATTTCAGAATTGAATCATTAAACTCTTTAAGACCAAAGTTATGTTTTAGAGCACCTCTTCAGAAGGTGTCATTTAGGGAGCTGCAGAATACGAGTGGAATTTGTGCACTGCTGAGGGTGTGTGAATTTTTGTCTGGACCATTAATCACTGATGGGATGGAGCGTGGCTGGACTAGGCCAGGGAAAAAAGAAAAACATCTTTCTCCAGAGGCAGTCAGAGATGATTGAGTGTGTACAAACTACCGCTCATGGCGTGCCATTTGGACTGCAGCCCTCCTCAACCTCCCTCTCGTCAACCTTTCTTCTTCTTTTCATCCCTTTCTCATGCCCTGTTCCTCTCTGTGTGAATCTCTACACTCACCAGTCTCTGCATCTCTGCATTAACCAAGCAATGAGCCTGAACTCACTCTGTTATTAGATCTCTAAAAGGAACTAGTCAAGTGTGGTCTAAAATAAACTGTAAACACTGCAATGCCAAACCTCTTGAAGTAACTGAACGAACTGCTATGTTTATTACTGTATGAAATCATGCTGCTACAATGAATGCTGAATGGTTATATAATGTCTGTGTATCCGTGTGTAAGTAAACCGGTTCTATTTACTTTTAATACATGTTAATACTGAGGTGCTTAACCAAATAAATATTAATGACAGTGTGAGATCATCGCAGCTGACACGCAAACAAAGCTTTGGGGAGAGCAGTCAGGTGATGTTCTTTTATCTGGTTCAACATACATAGGCTGTGTCTTTCTACTCTTAACAGCTTACCATTTGATTAGGGGAGTGTACATACTTGCCTTGTATTGCAGTATGGTCAGATAGATAATGACAACTTTCCCCCCCCTTTTTTTAAAGATATTTCTATATACAATTCATTTTATCTTTTTAAAAAAAAAAAAAAAAAAAAAAAAAAAAAAAAAAAAAAGGGTAATTTCCCATCTTGGTGAAAATAGCATTAGCCACACAGTATTTGCACCATCAAATACCCCAAACAAACAGAAGTGTGCATACCCAACAGAACTGACATCACTTTATCTAGCAACATTAGCCAGCTACCTAGCACTGTGCTAATGTTGCCAGCTAAATAGATACTTAGCTAACCGGCAGCAATATCTAGTTCACTTAAGCTAACCAAGTTGCTAATTCTAAAGCAAAGTCTCATATTACATAACAAGCTAACTATTAGGCTATTATATTGTGTAGAACAACATCCCAGATTTGTTAGCAGGCTAGCTAACATGAGCTTAACTTATATTGTGTACACCTGTAGCCCAGGCTACTAACAAGCCATACTAACTAGTATACTGTTTAAACAAGAGTGAAGGTTGCTAGAAAGTTAGCTAACGTAAAGCCGGTCAAACAGCAGCTAGGAATAAATTGGGAGGAAATAGTTTACATTTACACTTTTAACCTGGTGCAAATAGCATCTGCCCATTAACTCATTAAAATATATACATACATACATGTTATATACACTAGTGGATTTAGAATTTTAAAACAGTAATGTATCCATTTATAGAAATATTTTTTTAAACAGCAAATTATAGACTGCATTTGGCCTTCATGGTTTAGTAATATATAGTATAGATAGAATTAATATTATATAATATTAGTGGATTTTTTTTTTTTTAATGACTAGATTACATTTTAGTCATTTATGCTGAAATTCCTTTCCCAAACTTATTTATACAAAAAAAAAAAAAAAAAAAAAAAAAAAAAAAAAAAAACACTGATGAACAAACAACTTCCCGATGCTCCTAATCACGTCACACACTCACAAACACACCACTGAAGAACATTGTACAAGATTCTCAAAACTGCCTGCAGAATAATTGACAACATAAACAAATGATTAACTGACATTCATGAGCAGCCAGGAAGCCTCCACATTAATTCTACTCAACCTGTTCTACGAATGACACAGCATGCGCTGTCTTTCTTTGTTTCCTCAAGCCCTCTTTCTTACAAGCCGTGCTTTGTCCGTGTCCTCGTTCCGAATTTCACGCTCTGGTCTGTTCTGTACTGACCCTAATTCTCTGTGGTGTTTTGTGCCGGTGTGTTTGTTTCCATGTGTGCATGTGTGTGTACTAACCGCTTATAGAAGTAGCCCAGTGTAATTCCCACTCCCAGTATGATGATGATGGCCATCATGATGATGGCTAGGACATAACCTGAAAGAGAACACAGCAGCAGATTATTAACACTGGGCGCTGGGGAAAGCTGAACAGAGCTGTTCATCTATCCAAGCATTTACCAACTACATGAGCCAACTAAAGGCAGCCAGATTATTTCTGCTACAATGGAAACTTCCAGATCAGAGCAGAGTTGCTCAGACATAAGAGAGGAGTTTGGGGGTTTATATGTACGAACAATAATCCAAAGCACAAGACATACCCGTAGTCCCAAGGTCTTTCTTCTTCTTGGGTCCGGTCCTGACCCGCTGACTGACCCCCACCACCGGCTGAACAGCAGCGCCTTGTACTACCGGCTGCTCAGTCGTCTCTTTCTCATCACCAGCCGGGTTCATGGCACAATTTACAGCTCCTGTGCAGCTTTCATCTGTGGGTTACAAGGTCATTTGCCTGAATGCACATTCAGACAGGATTTAAGGTACAAAGTGAGTTTTTTTTCCCCCTTCAAATCCAACAATAACATAGAGCAGGGGTATTCAACTAAAATGTGTAAAGATCCATCTACATAATGTTTTACAGTTTCAAGTAGTTATGTTTTGTTTCCTAGTGGCATTTCACCTTACAACTACTTTTAACTAGCTCTCTCATCAGTTTACCATCACGTTACTTTATCTAGCTTTACTTTATCATCAGTTTACAGCTTTTTTTAACAAGCCATTTCATCAGTTTACTAAAGAGGAAAATCTTTGAAAACTCTCCACTTTTTGATCTAATGTCGCTAGCCCTGTAGCTATGTCTCTGATCCGATGAGCTGCCTTCAGCTACGTAATTTACAACTAACTGCATGTGACTGGATAAGCTGTATTGGGGAATCTGCTACAAAAGCTGCACTGGTTCATGTTTAGAAAACCACTAAGTCACCGAAGTACACGCAGGTTTTTATACACGTTTATTTCCTGTGCTCAGTTTGGTTCTGGTCCAGATTCAGCCCATGACCCCTAGAATAGAGTCTATTAGTCAAAGGGGACATGGTTTCATTTCAAAATGAGATACCAAACTTGAGCACCACACTGAAAATTGAACAACATTTGAACTGTGAAAAAGACCAGATATAAATGAGAAAACGTGCTTGATTGACTTCAGATTCCTCATACTGCCCTCAAGCTAAATGTAACAGCACAAGAGAAACTTGTCCAGTCAGACTCAAAAATACTGCTCAAGATCAAATGGATAGTTCTGGTTTAAATCTATGTGGGTGGGATGTGTGACATCGGCCTGTGATTAGTGGCATTATCACTTGTGTAATCCTTATCTAAGGACTATTGCAGAAGTGGAATTCAGGCAATATAAAAATAGTCACTGTAGTTCTTCATCATCATCATCAACAGTGCATGCCATGTGCTATCAGTCACAAAGATTTAGGCCTCAGTTGTATTGCAATCTTATCACACGAATAAGGCATGCAGCTGAGTACTGAGGATTTATAGAAGGAACCTGTCTTATTTAAGCCACTTGTCTTTATAAATGTAGAATTCAAGGCTTTATAAATAAAAGTACATGCAAATGAGCTCTCCTACAAATCACCACTAAATGTTACCAAGTGTTTTTGGTGTCTCAGCATTACCATGACCCAAGAAACCGATGGTCAAAATATGCCAAATGATCAATCATTATACCAAATGTGTATTATCACAATAACACTATGTAGCAATACAACTACAATGTTATTTGGTCTATATTATGTAGAACTTCCTGTGCGTTTGCTCTCGTTACTGGTCTTGGGTTTTGTCTTGACTGGTTACAGAAGACAAAGCTTAGATTGAATTTTACTGATTAAGCAGCTTTGAGATGACAACAGCTGCGATAAGCCTCCATTAGCAGACAGACTGAGCAAACACAGATCTTTCTGATTTATTTACCTTCGAGCCATTTGGTAGAGGAAACGGACTTTAAGGGAAAAAAAAAAAAAAAAAAAGACATAGAACAGCATTACGCTTGACATGTTTTAATGGGTTCGTGGGAGGGAGAAACCTGAGCCGAGAACAACAACTCTGCTTATCTTCCCATTGCCTGTCCACTGAGTCGTCCGTCTCAACCCCCCACCCCATCAAAAAAAAGTTGTTTACTGTTCCTGGACAGTAAAAAACAGTTTGGAGCGATGACAAACCAATCAGGACCTGTTACTGTGGAAAAGCATTTCACTTTCACCCAATTACAATCCAAGACTTCTTCCTTGAGTACAGCTGCCTGACAAGTTTCCTCATGTTCCTGTTTGACTTGATCTGCTTGTTCACAAACTCACAGAAAGGATGGCGACACGTTCAAGAAAGGACACACGAAGCCTGAACAACTGACTCACTAATCTGAATAAACTTGGAGGAGGTCATTAAATAAAAACAAACAAACAAACAAACAAACAAAAAACCTCTGCCTTTCCTTAGACTGATTAATCCTGCATCTCAGATTTGTTTAGTAAACTCTGCAGAACTAGTCCTACATGATGGCCAAATATGGGATGGACAGCACGACTTACTGAGCCAGCAAAATTTACACTTGGCACACTTGAACCTCGGTGTGGAGAGTGTTCTCACACTCACTGGGGGAAATTATTTGCACTACTTTCAGAAGTACAAGACAGCAGGAGAGACCAACAGGCATTCCACAGGTACATGGTGTGAAATGCCTGAGAACTATTTTGCTCAATAACACACTCCACACAAACCAGGTCAGGAGACTCAGGATTTAAAACAAGGGTTGAAAAAAACAACAAGGGCGTCTCTCTGTTTTCTTTCTACTGAAGTTAATAAGACAAAAAAATAAAACACCACAGCTTGTCGTGTTACTGTAAATCCAGAAAGCGTAAAGTCCTCCAACTTTAGACTTTCACCTGGTGGAAAATGTAAAGTTGCACCTTGACCACTGACCGTTACAAAGCACTGGCACCGGAGACTCCTTCCATACATGCTAAATAAACGTCTTCGAACAGAAAAATTCACCGTGTCAGTAATTCTACTTATTTTTGTTGATCTTAAATATTAACAGTATTTATTACTTGTCTTAGATTATGTCGTGTTCACCATACATGTCTATATTAGTTGTTCCTATAGAAATTATAAAATATTAGACCGAGTGTATTATAAATTTGCTTTAAATCTGGAACTACTGTTAAAGAAAATTCATCTTCTGATCAATTCAACAGCGCTGGGATATAAAGAAATACCACAAAAAGCTGGTGTTTAGGAACAACTCGTTTGTGGGCGCTGCTTTCCGAACCAGATGCAACATTTCCATTCAATAGCAATAGCTTACAGTATAGAAGTGTTTTATTAAAAATACATGATCTCTATAAATGATAGCAAACTGCTGATCTGTATTTATATTAGTACTGTAGCCCAGTTATGAGTAGGTTAAATAAAGATGGCTACCTTGACATGCTTCAATAGCACATGATTCTCTCTGGAGTTGTCCATCTGCTCCGGAAACATAGCACCAGGGCTCATCTGAGTCATCGGGATTACGGCAGTAGTTATGGTCCCCTACACCTGTAGAGAAATACAACACATTAACCAATAGAAAGTTAAAAGGTATGGTAGGTTTGACCCCAATTAAAGAATTTTTATTATTAGCTATTATTTTTGGTTATACAAGTCAGGTCTAAAAGCACAGGGGAGAAATCCAGGCACTCGTGAAATCCCCAAATGTCAAACACAGTGTCCGAGCTTTGCCACGTGGCTGGCTCTGCTACCTAATGATACAATGGGTTGCACAAACATATGCTGTTTTTGCTCAGAATGTTCTTTCTACTGTTTATCTCCTACTATGTGTGTCTAAGCCAAATTACCATCTTAAAAATTAGGGAAAGTTAAAAAGCTTTTTGTACCAAGATGCTAAAATTTTTATTTTTTTTTAAAATTCCTTTATACATTTAACCTTGAATATGGTTGATCAGTGAAGACACCACAATGCCTGATGTTTCAAGTTAGCTTTTCAAATCCTGCATCAAGACAACAAATGCTGGCGTCCTGTGCTTTCAGAACGGCCATAAAGAGTCCCTACACCTAAACATTACACGCTAACGTCCTTCCAAGCCATGATTACGTTAAGTTTCCGACTTGAGTTGCCGACCTTTATTCTTTTATCGTGTTCTAATATTTGAACAAGTGTACTGTTGTTTTTGAAACCATGGCTTATGTCTAGGTAAGATATTTACATCATATTCAAAATGTATTAGATCATAGATGTATTAGACAGATGAACAGATATTCCACAAGCTAGTGCACATGGTGTGAAATGGCTGAGAACTAGTTACTGCTCACTCACGCCACACAAACTAGGTCAGGGGACTCGGATTAAAAGCAAGGGTCAAATCAAGAACCGATTGCAATATACATGTTAAAATTAGGAATAAAACAGGACAGAGTGTGCTGTTAGAGGAAAATCAGCAATGCACTGTATGATGCTACCAAATGTGAAGCAATGTTTATTATTATTTTATGTTCATTACGTCACATCCTGAAGTGTTTTATTTCTCTTATACCACAGAAATGTACTAATACTGTATTTATTTATTAAGAAATGACTCTCCAATGAAATGAATATGACAGAAAAGGAAACAAATTTTTTTTTAAATGCACAAAGCCCTCCACATACAATAACCAATTCCATTATTGGTACTAAACAAGAAATAAAAACACAACAAGGTGTGTTGTTTAAGAGAAATTATCAATAATTATGTCTATTGTGTGCATTTTTATAACAGGTATAGGATACAGCTTGCATCCTAGTGAATAGCTTATAGACAATATTAAGCCGACACCAATGCTATGAGGCCACCATGAACAAGTCAGATGTTCTATAAATACATGTATAGGTGGTGCACCCCTCCAGTGCGCTCTTGCCTTGCTTTTGCCACTGAGTTTGTTTGAAAAGCTGGGCACATTCCAGTGAGTCACTAATCCCTGTATTATTGTTACATAGATTATTTTCAAAATGGCACCCTACACTCTTTCATACTAAAGATAAAAATGAGCACCAAGTATGTACTGCTACAAGTTAAACTCTGACTCTCTTACTCTCAGTCTCTCACACCCACGTCTAGGTCTGGGTGCAGTGCTTAGTTTTCAGTGCGCAGCTTGCAGTGCGCCGCTTGCCTTGTGCATTGCTAGATTTCGGACTCTCGCTTGTATCCAGGTTTGGGTGTAGTGAGTCATTTGCAGTATGTAATGTGTAGTGCTAGATTTTGGTCCCTCACCTATGTCCAGTGTGTAACGTGTAGCGTTAGATTTTGGACTCTTTCCCCTGTGTCCAGGCCTGAGAGCAGTGTATTGTGTAGATTGCAGTGTGTAATGTGTAGTGCTAGATTTTGGACTCTTTCTCTCTCTTCCTTCCTTTCTTTCACTTTCTCTCTCTCTCTCTCTCTCTCTCTCACTCACACACACACACACACACACACACACACACACACACACACACTCTTACACACCTGTGGCCAGGTCTGGGTGCAGTGTGACGTCATAGTTCCGGCTCGTGTTGTTCCAGTTCAGACAGAGACTGCCTGAGGAAGATTTCTGCTGCTGTCCCCTGTACTGCACACCATTGCCCGTTATGCACTCTGCAAAGTATCACAGAACATCTTCAGGTTAATCAATACATTCATTCCTTACAGAACAGTCCAGATCACGTAGCGCTCAGAAAGTCACGTGGTTCAGCCACCATTAAATAGCCAGTGTGTTTATTTCACGTGCTTTGTAAACAACAAAGAAATACGTGTTCAGCTTTATGGCTGTTTTTACATACATAATTACATGCAACAGGACTGAGCCGACTTGCTGCTGTATTATTGGAGTGTTTTGAAAGTTTTTTTTTTGGAAATTCCCTTTAATTTGGTGCCATGTGAAAACATTATGGGGGAAAAAATCTCTTAAAAACGCATGGAATAGAATGAATGCGTGTGAATAACACGTTATGTGCATTTTTATCCTTTCTATCAAACTAACTTTTCCTAATAAACTGAACAAAGAACAAAGGGACTCCTACCTTCAAGAAGCGAGGAACAATCTCCCAACGCAAGGCTTAGCAAAACAACAACATGCACAGAACAAGCCATTTTAAATGCCGTCGTTTAGCCTGCTAGCAGCTGGAGTTCATGGTGAATCGAGTTAAAAATCGTGTGAAATGACTGAAGAAGCTGATCCACCCTGATTAAACCTCTCCAGCAGCGCACCACCACTTGTTTTGGTAAAAACCAGTTCTAATGCAGCGTTCACAAGCTCATCTGATTTCCCCGCACATGATCCGCCCCCAGTGCTAAACTGCCTACCAGTGCGGAAAACACGGCTTGTTATTATGTGCCCGAGACAATATATTTACCAGTGTGTGTTAGTGTCAAATATACAAGTGACAAGACACAACTCAGCACTCAATTGAGACTCTATGCACATGCTACGTGTCATTTTATGTATTGTTTTCCTTTTATTGATTCTTTTTTTTTTTCTTTTTTTTTGCATTCATAACACAGGTGATTACTATTTATTCTGAAAATATCTTTGCAGTTCATGTTTATTTATTTCCACTTTCACACCAATGCTTATCGAGTCTAGAATACAAACATCCAAACTATGAGAAAGTTTCGACGAGCTCGTGAACGCTGCATCAGCCCCAGCGTCTCACGTAAACAGCCTTGCGTTCTGAGCGGTAGCGGCGGCGCGCAATCGTCCACGAGCTCTTGCAAACACTGATAACGCCCAGGTTGTTATTATTACATAATCTAATAATCCAGTTAAGATTAAAACAATATTAGATTTAAATAAATGACCGGATTTGTTATACACATACATAATACTTAATCTCGAAATGTGTATAGTAATTATAATGTCTATTTTTCCTCTAATAATAGTAACAGCAGCAGTAGTATTAGTAGTAGCTTTTGTTGTTATAACAATTTTAATGTTTATACTTGATTACTACTAAAATGTTTTAAAATCTAGTTGACGTGAATAGAGATACATATATATACATATATGTACATATACATATATGCCATTTTTTCATTTAAATTAAAAGACGAGGTCAGACATATTTATCAAGAGCAAATTTCACATTTCCTCAAAGCATTAAATGAGAGGCTTTAAATGTCCTTGAAGTGCAATCTACATGCATCTTTGGTCTTGCATTTCTGCACCCGCAGCCTCTTTTCCTATTCAGTCATCAATCTTCCTGACTCAAATGTGAAGAAATCCTGGTACTAGGCTGCGGCTGATAACTATCAGGCAAAATAAAGAGAGGGCCAGAGGTTCATATGGTTAATATGAGCAGTGGCCAATCAGATGCTTTGTAAACACGAGACTAATTCTCAGTTTATTCTTGCTCTCTTATGCCAGCTTTCTTCTATGCACTGGAGTCATTTGTTCACCAATTCAGATCATCCATCCATCCATTTTCTTTACTGCTTATCCTTCAGGGTCACGGGGAAACCTGGAGCCTATCCCAGGGAGCATTGGGCACAAGGCGGGGTACACCCTGGACAGGGTGCCAATCCATCGCAGGGCACAATCACATACACATTCACACACCCATTCATACACTACGAACACTTTGGAAATGCCAATCAGCCTACCATAGATGTCTTTGGACTGGGGGAGGAAACCAGAGTACACAGAGGAAACCCCCGCAGCACGGGGAGAACATGCAAACTCCACACACACAGGGCCACGGCAGGAATCGAACCCCGATCTTGAAGGTTTTCAACCCTGAAGCCACCATGCGCCCCATTTCAGATCATTTCAGTTCGATACTTGGAGAAACTTTTCCCCAAAACATTTCTAATTGGATATTAAATATTTATAAGTTGTAATTCATATGCAATTTTATATGTATTACAGTATCTCTTTGCATTTTAAAATATATCAAAACACAAAATATTCACCTAATGAAATATTTCCCATTAGTTTTAGATGGTAGACTTTGCAGCATGCCTTACTAGGAATCAGAGCTAGACATTCATGGATATTTTTCACAAACTATACCTTGTGACCCAAAAAATAGAGATCTTGCTAGAAGGTCTGCTTGCAGAGTGTGTACAGTAATTGTTTCACCATGTGGACACAAACTATGCTATTCTACTGGGTTTGCTACAGCATTCTAGAGAATGGCAGTAAATAGTTCCACATAATTGGACCAGATGGTCAGCTTCCTGTCCCACAACACTCTCGGGCCAAACAGCAAACACCCTGGCCAACTGGCAGTCTTTCTAATTAATACCACAGAGTTTCCATAATAAAAATTTCCAGAGATTTTCAGTCTAGTGGCTCTTTGTGCTCCTAGAATTTGTTTGCAAAGTCTTCCATTCAAACTCCTGGTATTGATTATTTGGTTTCATTTCAGTCAGGTGGTTTCCTAAATTCACCAATGCACACCTGGCACCTGAGCTTTTAATACAAAAAAAAATAAATAAATAAAAATCCCACCACCTGTGTATTAACACATAATTTCACAGTATGGAGGAAAACAGGTACAGGACACTTATGCTCCAATATGTGCAACTAAAAAGTGCAAGTAAATGTATTCAAATGGGGTCTAATATGGAACTTGTGCTAGACACACACACACACCCCTCTTGTTCCATGAAACTCATAGGCACTGAGGACATATCTCTTTTAGTGAGACTGACAGGCACCGAGGACATGCATCTTTTTCCATGAAACTGATCGACACATCACACGACACATCTCTTTTTCAGTGATACTGACAGGCACTGAGGACACGTCTCTTTCAGTGAGACTGACAGGCACTGAGGACACGTCTCTTTCAGTGAGACTGACAGGCACTGAGGACACGTCTCTTTCAGTGAGACTGACAGGCACTGAGGACACGTCTCTTTCAGTGAGACTGACAGGCATTGAGGACATATCTCTTTCAGTGAGACTGACCGGCACTAAGAACGTCTTTTTCAGGGAGGCCGGCCGGCACTGAGGACATGTCCCGTTCAGTGAGACTGACGGGCATTGAGGACACGTCTCCATCAGTGAGACTGACAGGCACTAAGAACGTCTTTTTTCAGGGAGACTGGCCGGCACTGAGGACATGTCCCATTCAGTGAGACTGACAGGCACTGAGGACACGTCCCATTCAGTGAGACTGACAGGCACTGAGGACACGTCTCCGTCAGTGAGACTGACAGGCACTAAGAACGTCTTTTTTCAGGGAGACTGACAGGCACTGAGGACACATCTCTTTTTCAGTGAGACTGAGGCACTGAGGACACGTCTCTTTTTCAGTGAGACTGACAGGCAGAGGACACGTCTCTTTCTGTGAGACTGACAGGCACTGAGAACACATCTCTTGTTCACTGACTGACAGAAGACATATCTTTTTCAGTGAGACTACTTCTACCACACGCCTCCTTTACTATGACTGATTTATACATTTTCTACATTGTAAGGTTTTTCATTAATAAAAAACTTCCTGATGGAAATAGAGCCCATTTTCTAGGTATACTCTGAAACTACTATGCATTCATTTTGTGTATTTTCTTAACAGCAAGTCATGATTTAAAAATACAAGGACTTTCTGCACTGAGAAATGGACTGATTCTATATGAAAGGGTCGATGATTGCTGCACCTTTTGCACAGAAAAGGTTGAAAATTTGGCTTGTTTAAACGGAGAAGCGGTGCTAGGAGGTAAATGAGAAGGATTCTAAGAAATAAATCATTCTGTGGACACCAAGTGAGACTCTTCACCTGGCAGATGGATCTGTAATGAGGCTTAAAGCACGCTGTATTCCCCTGCTGATTCACTTAGCCAACTCCATCAATGCTGCTGCCACGACCATTACATCACAGCCTGATACAAGCACTCCATACACTGCTGAGGAAACCAGATCAGACATGGCTAATGGAGAAGGATAAGTAAAGTAGAGAAATAAATAGGGAGAATATATAAGTATAGAGGCATGGTAAAATGGGGGAAAAAAAGAGAGAGAGAGAGAGAGAGAGAGAGAGAGAGAGAGAGGAGAATGTGATGTGAATGCGGTTTATGTGGGTCAGAAGAGATGCTGTGGGTTGGAATAAGGCAGTTGAAACCGGTTCTGGGAAACAGCACTCCGAAATCCCAGGCACAAGGCATGGTATTGTTTATAATTCACCATGTAGCTCAATGCTATACATATCACAATTCAAATAGCTCTCTAGTCCTCTAACATTACCGATGTGATTTACTCCCAAAAGACCAATTGTATTATAAATTCATTGCATTATGTACCTAGAAACACCCCAATTCCAGTTTTTATAGTCCAAGGTAAGGTAAACATTGTACTAGTCTCTGTAGAAGGTTTGTTTTTTCTGGGGGTGCTTGTTTGACACAGATAAGCAAGGTTTAGCATACATGTTAAAAAAAAAATCAAAATTTATTCAACTAATTATCTTTACACGTCAATACAATCAGATATCAACAAGTTATAAATAAACAGTGTTAAAAAAAAATCAACTTCCTGGTTGCGGAACATGGCGTTATAGTATATAATTAAGAAATAATTAAAGGAGCAGTTTGTACATTGTAAAACAATTTGTGGGGGGTGGAGCTCATATCAGGGTCTGAAAGGAAGAAACTTGCTTGATCCATCTCAGTCTTTTCTATGTAATTATATACTTTTTAAAACATTTAAGATATCAATCATCCTTTGTCAGTCTCTGGTACTTTCCCATGGTGTGTAGGTGCTGCCAAAAATGAACAGGCAAGACACAAACACACATATACACACACACACACACACACACACTAAAGCCTGTAATATAACTCGGTGAATAAAAATGTAAAAATGTGACAGAATGACAGAATATAGGCTTATCTCAGTATTAAAATAAAATTGAAAAAAAGCCAGTTATCCTGGCCTGTGCCCACTGTAATGCGATCCGGCTCCAACTCTTCAAATCGTCCTAATCCTTCTCACACAACTCCGTCTGAAAGAAGTAGAGCGATATTTCCTGCTATTCAGAACCACATCAACATTAACAAGTCAACGTAACACTGACTCGTCCATCACTGTTCTTGGACTTTATCTGGAAGGGAGGTAGCTAATAAGTAGCTAATGGTATAAACCCATAGTCACTATAAAACCTCAAAGGAGCAAAAACAACAATACTACAACCTCAAATCCCCTTGCATGGGTTTACACTCGTTCTGTTCCGATTGCATTAATAAAACTGTCTGGGATATAAACTCCATGTAGTCTAAGCCGTTTGTGTAAATCCAGCAAGTCCTGCTCCAAGATTGAAGGGTCAACCAAGGGTCGTGGTTTATTGGAAACGCTGTACAACTGCAGCAGAAAGGCAGCCTTGGCGTACAGCCCACAAAGAGTGCCATTGACACGTGACTCCATTAGCACACTCAGCCAATCAGGATCCAGGGTGTCACCTAGACGACAAACAGGACATTAACCATGTGACAGAACCAATCAATAATGTTCATGCTGCTTTAACAGACAAATTATTCGTCTAAATAAAGTCAATGACATCGATTTAGTAGTATAGTGAATGTTTTTTTAAAGCTACTGTGGATCACATGACTATAGCTATATTTAAAGAAAATCAATACAGTAATTGAAGGGCTGATGTAATTACCTAAATGAAGCTTGGCACAGATGCTGAGGTTCTCTCTGACAGATACTGTATTTTCTTGTTCCCACTGATCAAGAAGCTTGGCAAGAACAGAGGATTCTGGGTATCGTTTTGCCAGGCAAAGCAAATACGGCAGCATGGTCTCCGAAATCACAGAGGGCTCCAAAAACATGTTTGCCTCGTCCTGCTCATACAGACTGCTGCGTCTGAGAAGCAAAGAGAACGCAAGCAACCGGACAAACAAAGTGACTTATTTGATTAGCTTTACATCTGTTCAGCAAATCACTCCTGGTTAAAGTAATTAAGATTGATTATTGAATGAATGAACATTGTGCATGGGGCTGAAAACGAATCCTGGAGGGGCGATACTTCTAAAGCAGACAGAGAGAATTTTACAACAAAAAACGGTCAGTGAATGAGATCATTCATTTTCTTTCAAGTGTGTGCCAAGTAACAGTAAGAAAACAGCGAGGCAAATGCCCAGTGCTGACCACTATTTAATAAAAAGCAGCAGAAGGGAACAACGGACAGTGCGAAAGTGAAAGAAAGTTCATTATGGTTTGTACATGAAGTCTGTTTTGTTTAACTAGTCCACTGTTCACTAAAGGAGACCTGAGTGCAAAATTGTATGTGGTAATTGCAGTCCTGAAGCCATAGTAGAAACTGTAGTCTCAGCAACCATGGCGAAAATGTCCATGTGGAATTGAGGTCCAAAACAAGCAGTACCATTCTAAGCAATCTCCAGGCTGTAGCCTCCAGTTGATGAGAGCTCCATCCAGAGGTAGGGCATCAGGATGGATCAGGCAGGTGCGAAGAGCAGAAAGTTAATTATGATTTTTTTTTTACCTTCATAAAGTCTCTCTTTCTTATTCACACTACATACCTTTCTTATTTATTTCAAAGTAGTTACTCAGTAATAAGCCAGAAAAGGCGATCTGTCCGTCTTATCTTAGTTTCTCTGATGTATACTTGATTGCATCTGTTGCTGGAGATAAAGCAGTGGTTCATTGGGAGATTTCGGCTGATGATAAAGGTTTATTAGGGCTTGAGATTGTAATGGCTGACTGTTTTAAGAGAGAGATAGTACCATAGATATTATTTAATTGATTATTAATTTTATTCCTAGAAAGGATGCCTAGGAGGTTTGAGCCTTGTTTAGGTCATGTGTTTCGGCCACCGTTTTATTAAATGGACTGTAAGTGAGCACTGTATGCTGAAAACATTGTCCGGTCCGTATTAAAGGTTTCATTTTGACTTGATCAGAGAGCAGACATAGTGTAACGTGTGATGTACATGTACAGTATGTGTGTGTGAGACTCACTGTGTGAGCTTGGCCTGCTCAAGTACAGTTCTGAGATCCCAATCTGGCAAATGGCACACCAAAGCCTCCAAAGTGCCCTCACTATCCCAGAATTCCCCCAGCAGGAGGTCCAGCAGCATACGCAGTGACTGGTTGCTCTGCATGAGGAAGCACTTTGGTGGGGGATCTCCTGCTTGAGACTTGCAGATGATAGAAGCAAAGATGGCCGCCTGGGCTCTTACTGGCTGACTCTGATCCTGCAGTAGGTGCACACCTGTACTGATTAGCCTGGATACACACACACACACACACACACACACACACACACACACACACACACACACTTTACAGCTGTTTGTGATGTTCAGCAAACCTCCTACCAACACTGTTAACATAATGAATGTTATCAAATTGCAAACAGGTCTGTTGAATGGGCTGAGAATTGAATGCTAGAAACCTGATAAGGAAAGCAGAGACCTGATAAACAATGTGAGCTCAAAATACCACGCTGTTAGTGCAACGGCTAAAGCACTGGACTTTAGAGTGACTGAGATGATAAAGTGAGGATTTACAGCTAATTTTTGTCCCGCCTGTTCAATTCAGAAGTCTGAACCATTTGGGAAACTATGTAAACAACCATAAAATGCAAGTGAACTGTACTGCACGTTTAAAAAAAAAAAACAACTTTCTTTGGCATAAAAATATAAATAAACTGGGAAAATGAAAAGAATGCGGCTACACAAATGCACCTGGTACTGAGGGATTTCAGAACAGTGCTGCCCATCACACTGCTGCTCACTACTGCAGCTCCAGTCAGAGCCAGAGCCTGAGCACAGGCCAATCGCAGAGCTTCAGGAGCCTCAGCACACCTGTGTTTCTCTAATAACACACACCAGCGCTGCAGTACGACCATGTCTGTGCTAAGAGAGCGAGAAAAACATATTAAATTAAAAGGAATACTCCAACTTCTTTCAACCTCATCTCTATCCACTGCATCTCTTATCGTATGTTCCATTACCACAGAGAACATATTAAGAACAGAAAACATGATTACTCCAAACTCACTTACAATAGATGTCTAAGGACAGTTGTTCATTTATTGCTGCAATATATGGTATGTCAGTTGAAGAAAAAAAGAAAAAAAAAAACCTCCTTAAGAACAACTTTTGCACAACTTTGTTACATCTCTCATCTTAAGACCGTTATCATTCGACTGTGAAATGTGTTCTTTAGTTGCATAATGTACTCCATTCACATTGACTGACTGTTTCCAACAACTGCCCCTTAGCCTAACAGTCAACAGTTTTTCTTTTCTTTACACAATACATGGTAAATTGTAAAATGTTGTAAATGTCCAAATTATTGCCTGGGTAATCATAAAGACGATACTGATGCAGTGGATAAATGTTAGACTGAAAAATGCTGGTGTATCCCTTTAATTCGAGTCTGTCTAAATACGTGTTACTGCTCCATAAGAAAATCTTGGCAAAAAGGAGAGGATAAAAAATGAGAAGCTCAGGTGTAGAAAGTGTAAATATAATGTAATGTAAACAAGTAACAATGACATTATATGAATATAAATACAATTATTGGCAGCCTTCAATAAAATGCGCAAAAATGTATCAAATGAACAATACATAGTTGTTGGTTTTTTGTTAGCAACTTGTAAGCATTGTTTTAACAAAACATAATACTTAAAACATTTTTAAATAATAGTATTTTCTTTAAAATTACACACTGTCCAAATGATCGACATTGTTTAAAATAAATACAAAATGTTATTCTTGAAGAACGTTATTATTTTTTCTTAATTTGCTTTCTTAACCGTGTGCGTGTAAAATACTGTATGTATATAGCGAATGTTATCTAGGTTAGTAAAAATCATTCTTGTACTGCAACAGCAGCAGAACTAAACGTAACCTGAATCCACATACACTATAGGTCAAAAGTTTTGACACACTCATTCTTTATTTATCTCCCCCCCCACATTTTAGAATAATAATAAAGTCATCAAAACTCTGGAGTAACACAAATGGAAGTATGGGAATTATGTTGTGATAAAAAATCCAAAATAAATAAAAAATTATTTAGTATTTTAGCATCTTCAAAGTAGACACGCTTTTTGCTTAGAATTTCCAGAAATGTATTCTTGGCATTTTCTCGACCGGTTTCTTGAGGAATTTCCCTGAGATGCTTTTTAAACAGTATTAAAGGAGTCCCCACCTACACTGGACTCTTATCGGCTGCTTTTCGGAATATTTCGCTCCGATTTGTCCGTTTAAATATATGTTTTTTGTAAATAAAATGTTAGTTTTCTAATGAAAGATATGAAAATGTCGGCACAATTATAAATTTGTCTACGACACCGATTTCAAACATTTAATCATACACCTTCAGATCAAAAGGTTTTTAAGATCATGAGGAACATTTCAGTCGAGTGTCTCCAAAATTGTGACAGGTAGTGTAGGTGGTATGTTTAGTGGTATGTTCAGTAAGTGGGAGAGCATGTATATGAAGCCATATATAGGTTCTGTTGATGCAAGTAATTGCCAGTTTCCTCTCCTTCAACAATCACGCCCCCAAAAGCAACTTGACTAACTGCGCCCCCTTGTGGGGAACTTCTGCCTTCTAAACCTGAGTGAGTGCATGACTCAGGAGTTACAATCCAGGTCAGTTATCTTTTACGTGTTTTGATGATCACTGTGAATCAGGGAAAGTGCTCGACCTGTTTCAATAAATATGAAAACAATATAAGACGAGTCACCTTGGAGAAAGTTGCAGAGACAGAGCACACAGGGTCTGAGAGAGGAGCTCTGGCCCTCCTCTGCTTCCCTCCAGATCCTCCAAGAGGAGTTGCACACACTCGTGCAGCTCTGCCTCCTCAAGCTTGAATAGGAGAGGCTGAGGCTGATTTACACTCAACACATCTGGGGTCATGACTTCCACCAACGCTGAGAAGTATGCTCCCTTGTACTCGACATCTGGATCAAAGAGTGCCTCCTTCAGACTGGCCTGAACACAGTATATACACCGTTATTAGCTGTTCCTGTTTGGGATTAAAAGGTTATTTAACCCTTGTGCGTCAATTAAAAAAAAGTTACACATAGGTCCATAGAGGACAAAAATGTCCATGTCCAAAAACTGTCATAAAAATATTATATATGAATATTTTTTTCCTACTTTCACTGACATTTTTTTTACTAGCATCAGTTTTAAATCATAGTTACCATTAAGAACACTCATTTTCAGAATTGTAACCCTTTAAACGCTGGTTTGTTTACATAATGCCACAGATGTTTGTTTTTTTTAATGAAAAAAAAGAAAAAGTCAAAATTATTTTCCATATACTAAATGCTAAGCAGAATTTTTAAAAATTTGATTATTACAGTCTTTGAAATGTCAGTGATGAACAATAACATTAATTTTGATGCATTCATATTTTTTATGCAGTGTCAGATTAAAAAATAAAAAATACGGACCTCAGTGCAGCAATAATGCAGGATATTTGTAATCCTACACAAGACTCTGCCAACAAATATAAATCAATCCTTATCCATTTAAAAGCTTTTTAGGTCTTTGATGATTTTGTTGAGTTTATCCGAAGAGACTTACAATTGAGACAGGATAAAACCGAGGAGATACGGGTTAAGAGTCTTACTCATGGACCCAGCAGTGGCAGGTGGTTCAGGGACTTGAACTCAACCTTCCGATCAATATTCCAACGTCTTGACCAGCGAGTCACCACTTCCCTACCCCCAAAAGTCATTGCGCCATTACAAAAAGGGCCTTTAATGTTTCTACACACAAAGCCCTTTCTGAACATACATAAAGGATGGAAACACTGTGGAGCAAGATAGGCTGCCACCCTGCCAAGATTTATTCTGAAGTCATCAGTGAAATACAGAGCTGAATCAGATGTTTACTGCAAAATTATTACTTTAATATTAAAGTCCGTGACTATTATAGCCAAGAGGAAATTATGACTAAGCTTGTTCTGTACTTCAGAATTACTGAATACAATAGCTGTGTGTAAATTCCCTAATCAGGCAAGAACATGAGCTGTGTATCAATGATCACCAGCAGTGCACTACAGCAGTCCTAATTTCCTTCCATTGTGCGTGTTAAATAATAAACAGAAGGAACACACCAAATGCAGAGTGAGTTAAGGCTTTGCCAAAGTCAATCACAGAACTCCATCTGACCCATAACCCACTCGATAAGTAAGGAATAAGAACATGACGGGGCATGCTGTTGTAAGAAAATAATCAGTAACAAAGTGGTGTGGTGTGGCCTAGTGCGAAGCTGAGTTACTCTTACCACCCTGAAAGTTCGCTGTTTTCCAACAGCAACATGTCCTAATTTTGCCAGAACAACAGTTTTAATGCCGCTTTGAATGTTTTGAAAGCTATGAAAGTTACGAAGACCAAAAAAAAAGCAGTTTGGCACATGTTACTGAGAAACTGCAAAGTCCTCCTGAAGACCGAGCTAGAGATTATTTAATTTACCTGGAGTGCTTTCTCCAGCTCATGCTGCAGGCGGCTTCCTCTCCAGCCCTGCCCCTCTTTTACCCACTTGACCAAAGAGAGACGAGTAACTGCACTCCCAGTGGATAGGTGGGGCAACACCTGCCACGCCCAGTCAGGGTCTTCACACAGGTAGTGCACAGCACTTTGGTGGAAGGAGGCGGAACCAAGCTAAAAGAACATTAGTGAATAAGATTGCATGTGCATGTTTATAACACGGTTTAACAAATCAAATAGCATCCAGATTTTCACATTTAAAGGGCAAAGTGTTTTAACCTTTAAGATTCCATGTTCTTCTTTTTTGGCCAAATGACGATTGTTTTTTGTTGACGTGTGATTTTGTTGAAGTTAGAATGCGAGTGATTGGTTAGGCATATAGTGCACTAGGTTATATCACATGTAGTGGGCATATATAGTGAATAGAAAGCTTTACATTCAATGTGATTAAAAAAAAAAAAGGCCTCGGCGAAGACGAGCTGGAGATTTTAACGTGACTCTTAACATCACCTTTGCCTGTTGTGAATAATCTTGTTGGAATCTTAAAAAAAGCACACTAAATTTTTTTTAAGCCTTGTAATGTCTTCATTCATATTCTAACTGGAGGCAAAATGAAGATATATCTGCACCTCCAAAGTGTGCGGAGTGCGGTGTAGTTCCTTCATCAGCAGAGAGCCAAGTTTGAAGAGGAAATCACTCGAGCAGTTCTCCCTCAGCAGCCTCAGCACCACCACATATGCCTGCCGCACCAAAGGGCACCTTTGTTCATGGGATGCTAGCCAAATACGGGCCTCCATCGCCTCCACCACGTCGCATAGAAAGGATGCGTGAGGACTAGAGATTGGAACACAGTACACATATTTAGATTTGGCACATGAAACTGACACTGGCAAGTGAATAGGTACAGTTATGTAACTAGTGAGTGGGCAGAAGATGAACTGTACTGGTAAAAATCAAGCTCTCTTATATTTTCTTTTGGCTTTCCCAAAACTCCATCTGCAATCTTCTCACTTGTCAGTGTGAAGGACTCTGGTCAGGATGGCTTTAATCTGTAGGAGTTGGCCATGTATGCGGTTGTGACAGCTTGGGCTACTCGGCTTCTCAGGCAGCTCCTTCACCACGCTCAGTACGCTTGACACATACTCGGTAGGCGGTATCATAGCAACCAGGGCTTGGGCTGACATCGCTCTCACGCCATATATCGGGCTAGCGGCTAGCTGGAGCAGCGGAGGCAGGAAGTCGGACAGAGCTCTGTGGAAAAAAAGCAAAAAAAAAAAAAGCAAAAATCACACTGTGCAATTACCTGTAATTCAACTAATCCATCAAATCCTCATTTCCATCCTAAATAGTGCTGTGACCTAAGAGATAAGTAGATTTCTGTACATTACAGCAGACATCGCATGCTTGGGAACGGCAGTTTGGTGCCAATACAATGCAAATTTATAAAAACTCATTTCCAGGGAATGTTTAATGTCACCCAACTGTTTTTATAGAATAAAGCCTATAATTTAATCAATACATTGACATGGTTCTTCCAGAAAAAGGGAAAATTTTACCTTCATCAAGAAATCCAGATTTGTCTCCAACCCTATATTGGCATTCCTCCTTTTCGCAGAAAAATCTATATGGCCTTCATTTGCATATTGAAACATGATGGCTCTTATAGTTTAGGACACACTTTATGATTTGCCTGTCCTACACTTTGACCAGTCTACACTCTCGAATGAATACGACTCAAAAAGATTAGTCCTAAAACAAAAAGATTTTACAAAACCTAGGGTGACTTTAAAGGAATTAAAGGAAGTCTCACTTCGATAAGCATAAGCATAAATCTTATTCCCCGATTTACGAATACAGTGCATACTTTATCATTTAAAAATCAGCCAAAATGAGAAAAAAAAAAAAAAAAAAAGTCATACTGTGTTTGCTCCTGAGCTCCAGGCTGCAGCTTGGCCAGCAGGGTTAGGATCGGGTAGAGGGAGGGGTGAAGGCTCAGTCTGGATTCATGCAGGTCTGTGGCTGCTCTTTCTAATGCCCCTTGGAGGAAAGGCTTTAATGTGGGATAATGCTTAAAAAAGGCAGGGGAGGACATGCCATACTGGGCAGAGACATCTTCACTAGCGGGTCTCTGACCCAACATCCTGGAGCAGAGAGAACCTGAGGGATGAAGACCAGGGATCAACAAATGGAAGTAAAACGTACGCACGGCAAGAAATCCAGTACAAAGTATAAAATTTCTACAAAATTCTATAGAATTTGAAACCAAGGCTATATTCATGTCTAAAAAAAAAAAAATTCAAACTAGTGAGGCCGGTGGATCCCAGAAAATGGGTTCATACGTGATATACAAAAGTTGATTAAATGCAGATGAGTTACATACTGTAAAGCTGCAGTGCAGCATTCCTCATGGCCCAACAAGGAGAGCTGAGGAGTGTGAGCGACAGCATGGTGATCTCAGGTGCATACTGAAGAATAGTGAAGCCCAGACTGGAGCCTTTCACCAATGCCTGAATTGTGTGAACTGTGCACACCTGAAGAGAGAAGCAGGTAAGCCAAAGACCAAATTTGACCTTGAAACTCAGTCCAAAGGCTCAGTCTGTGTGCAGTCTATAAATAACTATAATAATGATTGGAGGGGGGGTGTACCTGGGGCAAGTCAAGGGTCTGATCCCAGTTCTGGGGCAGTGGGGCTCCGGCTGTCTCCAGCAGTGTGCTGATGCTGTGGGCCAGCAGTGGGTGAGAGGTGCTGCTCTCCTCTGCTGCCAACACGCCGAGAATAAGCATTGGCAAACCCGCTGCCCGCCTTGTCACTGACGTACCGCGGGGGGTCTGAAGGACACACAGACCCTGGAAACAGAATTACAGAGGGATAAAAAGGTAAGCACAAAACGGAGAGGGAGGGGTCACTAATGGGAGATCTTCACCTCTCGACCACCACCATCATCAAAATACTACGAGCATTATGAAAATTCAAATAGCATTCAAACAGTGAAATCTGCCATTTTAATACCTGCTGTAGAATGTGGTTTGGGATTTCTCTGAGCTTTGGATCAGAGCTAGTAAGAAGGGCAGTGCAGAATTTAGTGAATCCAATGCAGCAGCCCTCCACTGCCCCCTAAAGGGACAAACCAAGTAAAATATTGTAGGTCTATGCTTGTAGAGAAAAGACATTAACACACATCATTTGTATTTAATCAGTGGCGTCAAATAATATTTCTGCTTACCCAGTGCCTACATTTGAGAATAATGTCCTTAAATACTTTTGAAGCCTTCTGCAGATCTTCTACAGTTAGCAGTGTCCTGTCCTTATGAGTGAGTGATAGAATCCTCTCTACCAGCGAGCCAAGAAAAATCCCTATTTCCTACCAAGAAAGAGACACATACAATATATAATGAGATATACAGTATGTGGCAAAAGTCATAATAATAATAATAATAATAATAATAATAATGATGGCTACTCAGCATCATAAAACAATTCTTACTAAGTTACTAATTATTTTTTAAATGTGTTGTTTATGCAGTTAAACTTGTTTGGATTAAGCATGATTAAGCTTGTTTGGAGTCAACATGGCAGATTATGCCAGATTGCACAGAGTATGATTTGATCATCAAGGATCTACAGAAAAACAGGCAGCATTTTAGCTTCATTAGCCATGTTGACGCCTGATGAACTATGAAAACAATCTTGGATTGAGCTGTAAGATGATGGGAGTCTTGGCCAGATCAGAAATTTTGGTCAGCTGTCACGAAGTTGAAGCAGTCTCAAAACACATGTACACACGCCCATGAATTGGTCAGACTGTTTTGAACGGAATTTTTGAAAAGACAGAACTGTCTCCGTCTAGTGTTTGTGTTACATCATGGCATATTAATTGATTTCTTTTTGTATGGTGTGAGCAGATAAATTGTTATTTCATCTTTGTGAGAAGTGATTCCACTTCCATGCCTGTACCTTCAGCGTGACCCAGCAGCAGGTCAGGACCAAACTGTGCTCTTCTGATAGCAGCACGTTCTCTTCTCCGTCATCATCAAGCCCTGTACCGTTGTGTCCAATTAGAGAGCTGATGGCGTTCCC